>NC_090778.1:18325000-18692500 GCF_040054535.1 Antennarius striatus
GAAGCAGTATGAGAGCCTGTGGAAAAAGATCATGTCGCCAAACCACTTATGATGGCAACGTGTAGCACCACATTTAGATGATGATGTTTCTGAGATGACTGTCAAAAGGCCAGCCTCAAAATGATTAAATCTTTCTACTAGATTCTTGGTGAACAACCGCATCTTCAAACTCTGCATACCAGTGTGTGACTGATCCTTTCTAACCAAATTTCAAATCCCAAACTGAGATAACCCTGATAACATCACCAAGGGTACTTTCTCAGATTCAATAGAGCTCCATTAGAACAGCAAAGTACATGCAGCTGTTTCTCCAGGCTGAGTAACGATGAGTAAACTGACTTTCATGTGTTAAATTAAGGAGCCCTGCACTTCTAATGAATGGATGAGCATTTGTTTTCATGGTGAGAATCGTGCAGCAGCCCTGGAAAGCCTCTAGAGATGCATGTGTGTGGGTGAGACAGTCCATAAACCAGTCTGAGTTGCATGGTTTTATAACTTGCTTTGTGTGATGAGTTGTGTTAAAAACTGATTTATAGTTATAAAAGAAGAGCATAGGCATGGTATTGTAAATGGGAACATTGAGTTTCATTGGTGTTCCAAATTAGAAATTGAAGATCTTACCGTTGTACACACCGTTCACTCAGCACTTTGCCTCTGAAAGAGGCAATAGAATTACCAAACGAAAAAAAAAATACTCCACACGTGTACCATTTAAATTAATACTTTAATGAGTTGAGCCTTAAACCATAATGTAAAACTAGAAGTTTATTTAGTGGAGTGGATCAAGGAATTGCCTCCTGGTACGCGCTCAGACCTTACAATAACTCTCATCCGACCATCCAACCAATCAGCAAACAAGTGGAAACATTACAGGTGTTGAAATAACCTCAACAGAAGTAATAACATGTGAAAACCACAGATCAGTTATAGCAGATTATGTAATTGTTTCAAAAATTTACAAAGCAATTGTGTTGGAAATGCAACACACCTGTTCCCCCAGCCAGCTGCAGGATGCTGCACAGTAGAATCATGTGACTGGAGCTAGAGTTGAGCTGATATGATCTTGACAATGTCAACTTGATTATATGTTTTTCCTATTACGTTTTTGTCTACTTTGTAAACACAACTTTCTAATTTACAAAATTTCCTTTTGTCTGAAAGTAATCATTTTTAATTTCAAGTTTGTGCAGGCAACAGATGTTGTCCTTCCTCCGGCACAAAGGGCTGCACAAACTCTTCAATATCAGTGATGTTTTACACATACTTTAATTCACAAAGACCAAAGGTTACATCCAGTGCACTAAAAATCTGACAGCCACACAATAACGCATTGCTATTTCTATCACCCTTGTGTTATTGTTATTAATGGATGTTCCAAAGTTGAAATGTCAGCGATTATCTCTCTGCAACAAGATACAGTGAGATTTTTCAGATCTGAATCTTATTACAACAGCTGCGTCATTTCTGTACTATAGCAGAAGTTCATTTGTCCTCTAAATCTGGAGACAATTAGATACTGGAACAGAAATCAAAATGCCAGAGCTAGTCATAATGTAGGTCTAAGGAAGACAGATTTAAAGTGTACCGTGGTGTTTTGCAGTTAGATGAGAGGTAGAAACTAGTAAGGAACAGAGGGCAGAGCTGACTCCCCCTCTACATGCTCCCCTTTCTCTATGGCCTTGTTTCCCACATCTGTAGAACAGATTAGTCTAATGGTGGATGGATGAGATTAACCCCTAATAAGACTCCACATTAACACCTTGCTGCTCCATTGTGTCTGACTGTACTATGAAAGATTGGCTCCTGAAAGGCTTGTGGCATACAGCAAGGCAACAACACACAACCTCTCCAGGTCACGGAGCAGGAAAGAAATTCAGCTTTGTTTTTACATCTTGTGCTTTTCCTTGGCATCCGAGTTTCCATCTCATGTGCACACCACACATCCACGCCATGTCTCCCAATGAATCCCCATGAGAGTCAGGCAAACACACACGCAATCCCTGGAAGAGCACGGCTTTTGCCTTTGGCTGGGTAATACTGACTTCCCCTGTGTGTGAGAGGGAACATACAGTATACTAGGAATTCATGGTACATGTCTTAATGCAATGATCCAAGATGAAATAGGTCTGAAGGCCACGGGCGCTACGTGAGAACAAACATGCCCAAGCAAGAACCACACAGCATGCAAAGACACATGGAAACAGAAAAAGAGCAAAAACAAACACTTTTATTCAGAAAGAAAGTCCTGCAAAAGGAGTTGCTTACACACACATACACACTTAAGCCACCATGTATATGCCGCTGGGTGTTCATAGATACACTATACACTACTATACATAGATACATACAGGCTGACGTCTGGAAGAATGGCTTTTATAGATGCCACCTGTCTGTATGGGATCTGAAAAAAACACCAAGGTCTTCACTGTTTGGGTGGGTTAAGTCTCTGTAGCTGTTAACACATGGTACCAGCTATTCTTTTTTCCTTTAAATCTCCGCACAAACCTACACAATCCAACACACACACACACAGACAGGCTTGTCTGTTTTGCAGTGGAAGTTATCCATCACTGTGTTCATTCCCTCACTCTATGGAGCCCCTCACAATCACCTCATCTCTCTTAATCAGATATGCCAAAACATTTCTCTCACGCTCAACATTCTCTTTGCAAAAACTTCTCCTCGACTGAACTGACATGACGTGGAGTTTCAATGCCCGGCCCCGTGGCCCCAACTCACTACGTGAATTATTTGTAATTCTTTCAAACAGGTGAAATTAGAAACATACCCTTGGCCAAACAGAAGGTATTACTGGGCTCAACGGCTGTGATTAACCACAATTCAGGACAACTCAACTCCCTCTGAAAAATGTAAAGACTCCAGGTACAAATAGTAATGTTTTTACTCTACTTTTCTCAGGCAACCTAGATTCTTCTGTATCATAGAACACTTGTCAAATAGAGCAGCTGCATCAAAGACATTTTTATTTGAAAATGTCTGTAAACCTTAAAAAATTGTGAAGAGATGTATGATTGATACATGTATATATATTCATATCATTAATTCATAGCTAATAGTTTGTACAATACAAATACTACAAAAAATGTTTTTTGGAATAAATGCTTGAAAGTTAAAGACAACAATTATTAGCTGTGATTGGATTAGTTTTAGACAAAATGAAGCTCTGCAGATACTGTATTTTTCATGATTCATCACAATCATGAAAGATGTTCATTAATGTTTGAATATTTTATTGATGAAACAGTTAAGACTGCAAAAAAAGTCTCAGAAATGCAACATACTGAGCACAACAGAAACCTGACATCTTTATTATACTAATAGCTAAGAAACCAGCGGAAACAAGCTGTCTAACATATTTTTGCATGCAGTAGTGTGTGCTGCCATCTAGCGGCTACAACAACGGATGTTTAAGTTAATGTAGCACAGCATGACCAGGGGTGAAGGACTGGTTTAAATAGCAAAGCACCCACAAATACAAAAAAAAAAAAACACGAGTAAGGGGCTTTTTAACAATAAAATGGTGCTACACACATTTAAAGAACAAATTACACTTCCATTAATATGATCTCCCCATGCAGATCCTTCCACTTCCTTATAAACTGTTTGCCTTGGTCACGAAAGTCTTCAAAGTTTCCCTCAACTTCTGTACAGCAGCTTCGTCCTCTTCAACGGCCTTAAAGCAGACACGCTGAACTCTGCTGTGCAAGTCCTCCAGGCACTTCTGTAATAACCACAACATCCAATAGGTTATATTAAACATTCATAAAATGACATAAATACTGGTACAGATAGCACTAAAGCAGTCCCGAAACAAGGCATGGTTTTAGAATAACAAGGAACATTGTTTAACATGTTGAGAGCATGGTGTCTTTTTTTTTTTTTGCAGTGTGCAATGCCTGTACCATGGAATTCTGATTTAAAGTATGTTTGAGACAGCAATTCTGTCTTGAGTTAAGAGGAACAAATGCAGAACTGTAAAATTACCTCTGTCACTGACAAGTGGTTGGCCGCTGTGGTAAATACAGAGGCAAGGTTATTAGCAACAGTTCGTCTCTCTTCATTGGTCTCCTGGAGCACCAGGTGGTACCTGAGGAAGAGAAGACCACAAGTGTTTTACTGTAAAACAGAAGACTCATCATTCAGACTGATACGAACAGGATAAATCACACAGAGAGAACTATTTCATGAATATGTGAATAACCTAAGGTGGAAATTAAATGAGTATTGATTATCTTATTTAACAACATTTAATGACATTATAGAGTTCATCAACTGTTGATAAATATATTATGTTACTCACTGTTGCTGTGCTGCCTTCATTTGTTGCACCGCTTCATCATAACCATAATTAACCTTCTTCTCAAGGAGCTTTCGATGGTTCTCCACTGACTCCATCTCTTCTGCCCAATCCTCTTCCTCTCGGGCCAGTTCCTACACAAACACAGGAAACTAATGTTTATGCTAAAAAAATATTTCTGCATGAAATGAAATTTCCAAAGTAGATGCAGGAGGAAGAGGGGGAGGGCAAGGGAGGGAGGAGGGGGAGGGAGGAGGGGGAGGAGGAGGAGGAGGAGGAAGAGGAGGAGGAGGAGGAGGAAGAAGAAATCGCTACTCAATGTGTGCCAATTGGTAAATTCCAACTGTTGAATGGAGTAAAGAAGAGTGTACCTGCATTTCACAATCCAACTGTTCGTCCAGCTTTCGAATCTGTTCTCTCAGCTGCTTCATGTCATTGGACTTGTCCATGATGTTAGAATTCACCTTGGAGGCAGACACACAAACACACACCAACTTAAAATAGTAGTAACCTCAAACTGTGTTCTGGTCAAGTTAAAGCATCACTGAATAATCCACTCTTTCTAAAAAAGAATGGACATTAATAATATTGTGTAACTGTGGGAAATGTAGCAGAAAGAAGTCACCTGCTCAGATGATTCCTCCAGACTGAGGTTCATGTTGGCCAACCGACTGTTCTCCTCCTCTACATCACTGATAAACTTTGTCAGGAGCATCTACAACACACAGTATAGTAAAGTACAGTACATATCAAACAGGTATACAATACCAACATCTAATGGAGAACATCTTTTCCCTCATGCAGTGTAGCAGTTTGTGAGTAGAACAGCTTGAGCATGTGAAAGTCTGATTGATTAGATTGAACACAATCATTACAAGGAAGTGCAGTTAAGTAATATGGCAAATATACGACAATTTTTATTTTTGAGTGCACTTATGGATACGGAGGTTTTTCCTTGTAGACTCTATTAAAATATATTCATTTCTGCTGTGATTTTAAATGTGCCACCATAAAAAAAATATTTAAAGTCTGTCATCATTAAAAACATTTATAATGCCCCGCCAATGAGCTCATTACCTGTATCTGTGTTTTATGCTGAACCATGGTGCCAGATGCACATTCAAATGGCCTGATCTCAAAGTCGCGGCCACAAGCATTCTCTGCTGACAGCGGTATCAGCTTCAGTTTCCGTGCCAGTTTGCTGTACTCTGATAGTTTCAACTCTGCCTGTAATGGACGGAAATTGTGGCACAGGAAAGACACAAAAGAGGTAAGTACCAATTTCTCATCAAAAGTTGACATGTGTCCACTAGATGAAAAACAGATCATTTACTTAATTTGTTATAATTTAACTCATGTCATGACTCATTTCTCACAAAAATCTTTATATCAGATTGTTACGTTTGCTGCTCTTCTTTCTATACAAAGTACTAGTACATACACTACCTTCTCTTTCACTTTGGCCAGAGCAATCTCCTCATTCCACTTGTGCTGTTCAGCATCTTCAAGAGACTTGGTAAGACTGGAGATAGTCTGTTGGAGTTCTCTCTTCTCTCTGTTGATTCTCTCCACATCGGCTGGAGTAAACTTCTGATTCTGCATCTGGTGCTGCAGTTCATTTCGTTCATGTTTTAGAGACTCCAAATGACTGCCTGCAGGAGAGCACAGAGCAAAAATATAGATAAGGTTTTTTTTTAAAAACTGAACACTAAATAATAATAATCAACTAAATATTAGCATGCTAAATTATAAGTATTTTAATGAACATTTTAATGGTCTGTGGTGGAATATTACTCAAAGCAATTCTAATTTTAAACAGCAATTCAAACTGGGAATGAGTCAGAGTCAAGGAAATTCACTAAATTCAACCAGAATTCAATTAGAATTCTGATTATGTTGGTACTTTGCAGGCAGAGACACATTAAAGACCTGAAAATGTCTACAAGTTGCAAATAGAAAATAAATAAACAATAGTTGCCACAGACTTCCTGACAATGACTGCATAAAGAAATCGATAGATGTCCACAAGATCCTCTGTATTCCACCACAGAAGTAGTTGACTGACATGGCCACAATGAGGATTACTATTCACCTGCGTTCTCTAGTTCATTATTCAGTTCTGAAGCTTTGTTTTCGAGGTTAGCTTTAAAGGACTCCAGGCTGCTTCGATAGTTTTGAAGTTGCTTAAGGTCTGTCTGCAGCTTCATCCTTTCCATCCTCTTAGTCATCAGGCGATCCTGTTCAGGAAAAGGAAATAAAGAACCAAACAATTGTGTCACATGTATAAAGTTCCTCCTCTGATTTCATTTTGTTTGTTGTTTTTAAAATTTATAGATGGTATGCGAACTTTTGATGATAAAATCCTTAACCGTCACTGACCGTCTGACTCTCCTTCTCTAGTCGTTCAAGCTCATCACTCAGAATTCTGTGTTTCTCCTCCATCACTGACAGCAAGGATTCATCAACATTGTAAAGCTTCTCTGTGAAATAAACACACACACACACACACACACACACACACACACACACACACACACACCTCATTGAATTTGACTGATCAATTTTTATTTAAGAATAATAATACTAGCAAGAACCCGAGGAAATTCCACGATAAAACAATAATATCAGACTTCGTTTGTTTTCTTTTTTTCTTCGCTGTCACAAGAAAACAAACCACTGTGTCTGATGACGCCCTAACGGCATGACGCTTCAGATCCATCCGTGTAGACCAGGACTGAACTTTGTAAGTTCAGTCCTGGTGAATAAAGCATCGGGGTTCCCCACACAACAACGTTAGGTCCATCACAATCAAAAAATATAAACCGCTATGTTTGACGAAGCCAAAACGGCTCCATGAGAGACATGGACAAATGTGAAGACCGGAGCTAACTCAGCTCGGGGCCCGAACTTCCGGGGAGAAGCCAGCCAAAACTGTACACAAGAAAAAGTTTGTTTTCTTGTGTACATTGTGTTTGCATTATATGTCAATGGACATTAAATAGAAAATATTAGTATTTTTTGTGGTGACAGCTGTTTATTTAATTCCACAATGTTCTCAGGAGCTCTTGTTCATGCGATTTCTTCTGGGAGACGCGCCATGATTGGTTGGGAGCTTGATTGACAGGTAGTGGGTGGAGTTAAAAAGCATGACAGCGTTAGGGTTTCAAGTGAGCTTATTCAAATATATAGGTTGGGAGATAAAAAGAAAACAAAATGAATATTGTGGTAGAATAGACATGGCTTTTTGAGAATTTCATACAGATGCTATGCTTACTTAGTTTAGTGATGAATGTTTCATCCTCATCCTCAAATGTGTCATCCCCTTGCATGAACTTAGAATAAGTCTCAGCTGTGTAGTCCAAGAAAAGCTGGGTAAAGAAAGACCACAGCGAAAGAGAAGATTGACACAATTAAAACAATTTATATATTTCTTCTTTCGACAAGAAAAAAAAAGCAATCATGAGAATGTTGTCACAGATACAGAGAAAACACCATAGGCTTTTCCAGGATGAATGATGAATATCTTGTGTTTGATTCCAGTTACATATTAACATCTAACAAATGGAGTTCCTGATACAGTTCTAGTGATTAGTGATGTGTTTATTCTGCTGTTTACAGAAGTCCACCTTGTTGTACCCGGCACCATCCTCGATGTTGTCACTGTCTTCACAGAAGTCACTGAACAGTAGCTCCTGCTTGCTCAAACTCCACTTGATCTGCTCCACAAAATACATACAACACTGGTTTTATGTAGTTTAAACACACCAAAAGTACTTTCACTTTTGTTTCCGACTCACCTTAACATTATCAATTAACCACATGAGAGCACCAAGTGCCTGAGGCCATGTATGAGGAGCTCCAACAGAATACATCGAACATTTGGAGAGAACAAATGGATACCTTAAAGCAGAAAATGACAGAAACAATGATGTACTAACAAATAAATACAATGTATATTAACAATATACCATAACAGACTTTTACCTTAGTGCTTTTAGGATAGCTGGAACCTCCTCTTCAACTTTTGAGTTAGGCATTTCAAAGCTTGGGTCTAGCTGACGGTAGATGAACTCAAACATCTTCACAAACTCCTTGGTTGAGGGAGACTGAAGGGTCTTGGCTGACAAAGTACCAGGGTAACCCTGCTCAGTCAGGAACTATCAATATATATGAGAAAATATCAACACCAATGAAAAATGATATTTGGTTGGTTTGGTTTTTGGTTGAGATACAGTTCGGTGAACACTGTTCTGTGTGTTAACTGTAAAATAGACAAGATGGTGAGTAGAGTTTGTCGTCATTCTGTTGTACAAAAGCAGGTCTGGACTGAGAACAAAAAAAATTGGCCTCAAGTACATAAGCCCTGAATTCATTTTAAATGTGTACCAAATACTAAACAAAGATCCCATCAGACAGAATGGAAAATCAATTTGATGGAATCAATCAAGTAACACGGTATCTCTATGACATGGTAATATAGCACTTTTTGCCTCATATCAATGTTCAGAGAGGAGTAATATTAATAGTCACTGCAAGAGATAGGAACTTGAGATCATTATACGTATGTGGGATGATGGACTGAAAAAACCCCCAGATATTAATACAGTATGTGTATTAATATCTGGGTATGTAATACAGTATGTGTTGTTGAATAAGTGTTTTACCTCATGCAGCTGCCTTATGCATTGTTGCACAAATGATTTATCATGCAGAGGCCTGGCATCTTTGATCTTCTCAGGTCCTCCAAACCCTGACATGGTGCTGTTGCGAGGCATGCTCGCTCCACTAGTACTACCAGTTAAAACAAACCAGAGTTTGGTACTTGAAAATGGGAAAGTTTAGTTGACATTTAATTCAACCACAAAGTTTTTATTTTTAACTATTCTAATAACAAGCCAAATACAAACTCATTGGGATTATAATTTACAATGAATCTATCCTTTAGAATTATCAATTGTCTTCTCATCTGAAATTAGCAAATTAGAAGAGAGTCGATATTCTAAATCAACTCTCTTCACTTGAACACTTCATTCTCTTCATTTTGAACTCAAGTCATTCATTTGTCTTGTGTTCAAAATGAATGACTGAATTTTGGAATGCTTCAGTATAGAACAATAATTCTGTTAATTTTCTTAGTTTGTGTTTGCAAAAGCCTTCATGTAAATAAATCTTCAGACATTTGTAATCTGTTAGAGGCACAATACAACTCTCTTTAAGATCCTGTTCATAGAATATTTACATGGAAGACTTTTCCTCATTGTGGAACCAGATTCATTGCCATGGCTTACTTTATTATTATTTAATGTTCCTGCTATTTTAATTGTTCAAAAAAATCTGTTTTTTTATTTTTTATTTACATATTGTTCATTCTAAGATCTATGGCAGGATATAAATTTATGTGAGGAACATCTTAATGCACTTTTATAAAGTTGAACTCACATACCGTGCACCAAAGAAGCTGGTTCTCCTTTCAGAGTTGACAGACTGCGGTTTGGGGATATTGAGCTTCCCAAATGAAGGCTGTTTGCTGAAACAAGACCCAACTGTGAACAAGTGGATGTATTGTACTAGCTGAATCACATTTAAAACAACTGCCAGTCCTTCACTGCATTTGTGTCCCGTTTCGTCGCCACCCAAATACTAGTGACAAAATCTCCCAGAACTGTCTGAACTCTGATAAAGCTCAGTTCAGTTGACACCTTGGAAAATGATGCGGTTAACTGTGAAATATATTCACAGGGTGACAATAATTATTAACACAAGAAAATATATAATACTTGTTTAAACAAAAAACCTTTTTCCATTGTAATGACTGAATGTTTTTGTTAACATGAAACACACCTCTGAGGAGTTGTATACACCATGCTCATCCTGTTACTGTCTTGAACTCTCATGGGCAGCTCCGACAGTCTGCTGCTGGTTGCTCGACTCATCCTTCCACTGGAGATAAGTTATTACGAAGTTATAAACAGATTATTTAATGACGGCATTATGCTATTGCTTAAATTCTTCTAAAGTTGCAAAGAGAGGC
Organism: Antennarius striatus; assembly: GCF_040054535.1. NCBI lineage: Eukaryota > Metazoa > Chordata > Actinopteri > Lophiiformes > Antennariidae > Antennarius > Antennarius striatus. Next base: position 18,335,350 of record NC_090778.1, read on the forward strand.
ATTTCACGGTGGCGGTATTTGGGTACGTTTTGAATACAATGTCTATCACTACGGCCGTCGACTGTGTATCCCTCTAATTTGTTAGCTGCCTGACTAGCAATGTAGCTACACGTCACTAACCTTAGAAGACAATATACTGTACTGTCAACTTTGAAATACTCGTTTGAAAGCTACACATATAATTCGGTATTTAGAGAGAAAGTCTGTGTAAAGTATATAATTAGCTTGATATACAGTAGTCGCGAAACGAACAGCTAACTGTGCTAATGTTAACGCATATTACGGGTGACTGCCTGCCTTTTTCGTCTGGTTCAAGAAAGCGCTGCGTTTTTTCTCACTTTTAAAAGCGATTACTTTCAATTGCACTAACTTAGTTGCTTGGTTCACTAGAAAGCGTCAGACCTACCGCTCCATATTTCTTGGGTAGAGCTAGTACATACAAAACGAATCCAACGTCCGAACAGACGAAGTTGTAAACCCCGCCAAAGCAATACAAAACACTGGCAGCGATGACATCAGAGTACGGAAAGCACTAGGGTCAAAACCCTAACAGTCGACAAAGTCACAGACGTACTCCCGTGTTGTAAGATTAGAGAGCAGACCAATAACCCTTTAACAGCTGCAATATTTTAACTCGCCTTTTTATTAGAGTAGAACTAAAAAAAGTTAAAAGCTGACTTTTAATCACCACAACCATAAAAAATAGCATATATATTTTAAAAGGCTGTAAAAATATAAAAATATATTTTCTATTGCTCTACGTATGACTATTAGGTTTTGCTATTTATCATATGTGTATTTTTTAAATAGAGCTAGTACAGAACTACCCAATGAAAGATCTCATCACTATAAGCATTATCTGATGGTACGATTTTAGTAGTTGGGTATGTATGGATCAAATTTATCCCATCAAAAATAACTATTACATGACAATATATTACAATATTGATTAAAATGAATGAAATCCATGCAGACCACAAACTCAAATACTGTATGTATTGAGATATAGTGCCAAGAAAAGCCTGTTCAGCATCATTATCAAGGCTCTCTCCCACTTAATCCTGTCCCTGCTTTAGCAGTTTCCAGGTCCTAATCTGGCCTTCATTTGTACATGGAAAGATCAGATTGACACTTTGAGCAGACAAGTGACAAAGAGAAGTAGAAAATTTATTGCAGTATTTGTTCCACTGAAAGGGTATGAATCCCCTTTCCTCTTATTACTAGGGTGACCTAATACAACAAAATCTACATTTACAAAATATCCTCCTGCAATAGGCCACATATACTGCATGCGTAGTTTGAAATAGAATAAATTATATTCAGAGGACTCTGCCATTGTACAGCATGGACAAATAAAAGTGAACAAAAATAAAAATTCTTTTTTCTTCAAATATCTAAAAGCTAAAAGGAAAAACCGTCAGGGTGCTAGTAGTATAATAAACTCGAAAAAACACTTTAATAAGAACATCAAAAAGACTAATTTCCAACATTCACTTAAGGTTTTATTCTTTTTTTACAGCTTTTTTGTCTTCAGAGATATAAACATTTTAGTTTTTTGTTGTGTTAAACTATGATACAGTGGGAGTAGAAATGAGCGACTAGAATCTGCTGCACAACAGCGAAGGAGCTCCCACAACAATGTTGACAAAACATTTCCCTCCAGGTCTCTTTTCTGATAGCCTTTTTAAGGGATAATTTGAATGAATTATTCCTTGAATGCCTTCTGGATTCTATCCTCTGAACTTGTACACAAATTATGAGCAGTCCCTCTAATATAATAAGTCTTGTGTTTTGTGTCATTTTCATTTTTCCAAGAATATTTCATGTAAAAGTAAGTAGTGTCAAATATTCTTGCTCTCTTGTGTTTTTCTTTAAAAAATGAGGAAGGAGAGGAGGGTAGGAATCCAGTGAAGTTTGGCTGTGTTGTAGGTGACGAGTTGAGGAGGAGGAGGAGCAGGGAGAAAAGGGAATCTGATAAAGTATAAATGGAGCAAGGAGTGGGGGGTGGGGAACAAAAAGAAAAAGAAAAAAAAAACACACGCAGGAGGCATTAGCTAGCCCCTCCTTCCCGAGCTGCATACAGTGAGCGTAAAGTCTGTACTACTTTGTTGCTCAGTTTGTGGTTGCTGGTCAAGGCAATCTTCTTGTGAATAATGTCAGACTCCTTAATATTGTCCACCCAAGGCACCAGTTTGCGGCCATCACGTTTTTTGGCCTCCGCCCAGGGCCCCGAGTAGGAGCCGGCCATCCAGTGGATGTTGTATCCATTAGAGGTCTTCTGAATGACTCGAGCTATTTGCGGCCTGTCCTTGTACTTGGGGCAACAGAGGGCAATCACATCCATAACATCCACTGTCTCGCTCATGCGGCCGGGATCCAAGGGGTCGCCTGCTCGCCTTGACTTTCGAGAGGACTACACAAAAGGACAAATAAAGAAAAAAAACATTGCAGTATTTTCTTCTACAGTTTTAAACTATAGTTTATAATGTCATTCATAAATGTATCTCACCCCTGGGTTCCTTTCGTCACCATCGCTGTCGTCGTCATCTGTCTCTGGTCCTGCCTGATTGCGTGGACTGGGTCCTGACAAAGGGCCAGAGCCTCCCAGTAGGGCATTTATGGCTTTGTTTCGAATGTTTGCACTGGCAGATGCTTCTCCCTCCTCATCCTCCTCATCAGGATCAAGATGTTCCATCAGAACCTTGAACTGTATAGTAAAAGAGGAAAGAAACATGAGACACAAGTTGTACAAACAAAAATTACACATCAACAGCTAAACATAAAGTTATGTGACAGACTACTAGCAATAGAATATAACTGGAATCCAGTGCAGAGGGATGGGGACTGACCTTATAGCTGCGTATAAACTTTTAAGCCAAGTCTGTTCTATTCTGAGTCTTACGAACTTTAGTTTTAACAAGTTACACAAGAATTTGAGTAAAAAATGCATGGAAATGCATAATTAAGATCAACAATGTCGAAACATAAAGAATATATGAATGTAAAAATAAAATAAAAAAACAATACAAGGAAAAGAAACAGACATTGAATGCTCAACATTTTGCACATTCAAGGAAAGATAATTCATCTTTGCAGTTGTGTCGCATCTGGTAATGTGAATAACCTAGCGATGATTCAGCCTCATTACTTACATCAAGGTATTGTTTGACGACCCGCCTCTTGACATCATGTGTCAGAGTGGCGTGAGCCATATTGTTGGAGATGAAGTCGATGGTTTGTCGTGGGTGAAAGTGAACATTGTTTTTTCTGTTCACTGCTTTATCGTACACCTTAGCTGATTCTGTTGGAGAATACTTCTGAATTTTACTGTTCAAAGACAAAAACGTGTTTTGAGATTTAGACATCATGGAATCCCAAACACAAAGGTATTTACATTTAAATTCATTTTGATATGAAGGCTGCATTGGAAAAGATGGTTATACCTGTCAGAGAATCCATATTGGTTCTTGAGATGCTGTTTGAGCACAAGGAGCAACAGGATACCTTGAACAGCACTCGCAAAGTCCAAAAGACCTGTTGGATTATCTGGAAGGAGTCTCATTACTTTTTCTGCATCATCTAAATTAAAATCATCCAGATCAGACTCGGACTCTGAGCTGTTTGCAACAGGTTTTCTGGCCTTCCTAGGTCGCCGTACCACATCATCATCACTGTTGCTATTGTCTTCCTCGTCACTCCTGTAAGAATCACAGTTCATCTTTTCTTCCTCATCTTCGCCATCTGACATGTGTTTCCACTCCTTCTTCTCTTTACGCCTTGGCTCCTTTAGCAGAAGCTGGACAAGAGAAAACGTCCAAAAAAAAATTCATTAAATTCCATGTCAATACACTTTCATGTCAAAGAAGTTCTGTGGTGTACTTTTTACAGTATTCTTTCATTATCATTCATTCAGCATTTTACACACATGCTTTACAACAAGAAAATCTGTTACCATACCTCTTTGAAAGTTTGCAATAAGTTGCTGCCAGAAACAGACAAAGTGATGTCTATGTGGTGCATGATGAAGAGAGGCTCCTCTTGGCTCTGGTAAGGGAAACAGGCGAGGTTGTCCGCTATAAACAGTAGCATGTTTACTTCAGTCTTCTGCAGAAGACAGAAAAAGGAATACAGTAAGAGCATAATCAAGGGTTAATCTTGTTGCAATGTCCCACTGCAGTGTTTGCTAATTAGAATTTTAGCTGCTCATACATGTTTACAAATTGACAGATCTCATTTAACTTCCCATACAGTAAAGTAAGGGATCTAACAGCTTGTATTTCAACCCCAGTGTCTTTAAATAGTGGTTTTGTTTGGATGCCACAGAGTCATAACATACAAAATTTACTCCACTTAATTTATGACCAATTTGCCCAAGCTGCATGTTTTTGGCTTTTGGAGGAAGCTGGAAAACCAGGAGAGAACTGACGTAGACATGGGGAGAACATGCAAGCTCCACACAGAAAGGAGTTGAACCTTTGGCATCCAGTTAATGACAACTTTACACTTTACACTCAGTTGCATTAAATGCTGTGAAGACTAGCGTCCGTTTACTCACAGAACTGTCATCAAAGAGGTTCAGCAGAGAGATGAGGAAGGCCCTCCGATGCTGTCGGTTTCCCCGGATCATACTAAAAAGGTGGGAGCAGAGTGCAGAATGCGTCTCATCCTGTCTAAAACCTCTTACGATGGTCTTACGGGACATATCAATGGCCTGCTGCAAATTGTACGACATCTTCATCCCAGCGACTGCTTTCATCTGTTAAAAAAAAGAAAATATATTTAAAAAGATGCAGTTAAAACTTAACATGTCAGGCAACTGTTCAGCTAGCTGCTGCTCTTTAAATCAGCCAGGTAAATCAGCAGGTGAAGATGTTGGAATTTCCTCTTTGGGTACAAATGGCTGAACTAATTTATCTTCAAGTGATAAAGCAACCAGTAAGTTTGACACTTGGCAAGAGTGAACATTGACTCACGTGGATGAATCCTGTGTACTTCTTGTCAATCTCCACCAGCTGCTGGTCAGCTTTGTTCCTCATGCTTGGCTCTGGGTCTGTTCCCATTGCAATGAGGTAGGGCACGCACTGCAAAGATAGGGCAAAGAGGATGTTCATTTCACGGATCAGTGTTTATATTTTTGTTTCTGAATCAAAGATTTAAACCAAAGTTAACGTAAATTAAGATTTAAGAACATGAAATAAAGCATTGTGCCTATTTTTAAGACTTCTTAATGTGCTTACATGCGACACAAAATCAAACACCCATTGTACGTGTGCAATCAGGAAAAACAAAACAAATATTGATAAAATCATGTTGGATTGTTCTATGACCCAAATACTAAAGGGCTGATTTTTAAAGGAGGATTTACAATTTACCAGTTACTGGTGATGGTGATTTTCCAGCTTACCTGTACAGGATGGATGAGACCCTGATTGAGTGTGAGAGCTATGACGTTGAGAGCAAAGTGCCGTACACTGGATTGCGTGTGAAAAAATGCCTCAAGCACTTGTTTTAGATACAGCTGCATAATGGAGCTGCTCATCCCTGAAGAGATGTCTCCCATCTCCTTCAGATCCTCCTGCTTTGACAGTTTCTTCCCTAAAGGGAGACAAAATGTGAGATGGTATTTATTCATTGCATTACTGCCACTATCACTGAGTATTGTTGAAGGTGCCACCAGATATAACACAGGGGTGTTGAACTAATAAAGCAACCATGGCCCTATTTACACTCTCTGTCTGCTTCCTGCATCCGAGTGTCCTCCTCCTGAAGGTACGTCTGGAGGTTTTTGAGGATCTGGATTTTGAGGTTTATGGAGGAGGTGCTGTCAGCCAGAATGCCATTGTACAAGGACTTCACCTCTGGCACAAACATCTGGCTGGGATGCATGATGACAAGGAAACCTGAAAACAGACAGTAAAGACATGTAAGACATTCACTGAGTCATTAACAAAATCTCTAGACCAGCTACTCTGACCTGAATCCATAGACCCCTGCGAGTCCACAAAAACATCCACAGCTGTCAAGCTTTCTAAACACTCAGTAACAAACCCTTTGGACAAACTAAGCATGTGTGACCTTCATATTTGTCACACAACGCAAAAATATTTTAAAATGGTGTTCTTGCCTAAGCCAATGATGGCTTTGGTCTTGACTTCCTCATCCTCATGTTTGGTGAAATACAGCAGCAGCTCGAGAACTTTTTCTTTGATAACCACCTGTAGACAAATTATAGACACTCAATTGTGAAACAGTGGCCATTCAATCATTTGATACATTACTTACAGATTGTGGATACAAGAAAATTATCCAGAAACAAATCTGACTAACTGCAATCTGCTTTAATTTAAGCTTTTAAATATTATCAAATAGCAGCTGTAATCATACCTTGTTAGTTCCTTTGAACTCCTCCAGATCAAAATCAAAATGTCGGGCCAGAGCACCCACAGTGAAGAGCGATCGCAGCAGGAAAGGTTTATTTGCTACCAAGGTTGTGCTGTTGGGATCCTCTTGATGCTGAATCTTTAGCTTGTTAAGTGCACCTAAAACAATTTTTTAAAAGAATATCATTATCCATATTTTCAACTCTTCCTGTGTTTGTTTGTTTTTTCAGAAATGATAGCTACGGTGAATGTCACTGCCCCTCTTCTAAATAGATGAGGATATAGTAAAAATAATTAGGCTGTATGGAGAGGAAAAATAAAAGCAATATTCCTCTGTCAAGTAGTGGCAGAGTATAATTTCAAGCTTAACACGGCAGACTTCAGTTATTATCCATGTAAAATATATGTAAATCTTACCATAGAATCTGTTAAAACAGGCCCACACAAACTTGTAGTTGTGTGTAACTTTGTTAACAACAGCTCCAAGACAACTCACACAATGCTGGACAACCTAGAGACAGGAAGAAAGACCTGTCATCTCTGTAACAACATTAATCACACTTTACATTCCACACGGCAGACTGAGCTACACTACACTCAGTTTCTAAGAAGGCACCGCCATGTACCGTCATGCCATATTTGATGATGAGCTTCATGAGGTCTTCTTCCATGGTGGCAAGGAAAGTTTCACTTGGGTGTTCCATTAGAGGTACGACAAGCTCCAAGATCTTTGCCACATTACAGATGACCATGAAGTCATTGGCAGTCTGTAAAGGAAGCAAAATAACATCAATTACTTCATAAATCAGTTTCCAAACATAACCATATTACCAGCTCTTAAATTCACTACTCAGAAAAATTACTTATCATTATGAGAAAAAAAAAAAACGGGGGGAAAAACATGGAACATATAAGCAGTTTTCACCACTCAAGCTTACAGGTAAGGAATTCTTAATCTAAATTCTGCAAGTAAACACAACTTACGTTACACTTTGTGGTCAGGTAAGGTTGCATGGTCATGGCATGTTTGACCATGAGCTGCGCCCTGATCTTGCTGAACAAGTAAAGGGTGGTGATACAAGCCACCAGCCGTGTTGAGTTTACACCTTTGTTCTCTGTAGAGTCAAGACAAACACATTTTTTAATGAACTTAAGTATTACATTAATTTTGATCTTAAAAAGCTGTTGTCAAGGTATGATCCTACGTACCTGCAAGGGATTCCTCATACTTAAGGATGTGCTCCACCAGATTGTCAACCAGCTGAACACAGGCCTTTTTGGCTGGTTTATAGGATGCATCCTCTTCAGACTTGAGAAGCTTGGGGGAGATATTAATTTTAAACATATTGTTCAATTCCCAGTGATGGCCCAACAAAACAAACAAATCCTTACATTTTGAAGAAGCTGCTCAAACCAGTCATAGCCTGTGTCTCGACATGCTGCAACCTGAGAAAAAAAATCAGATACAAATTTAGACATGCATAAAAATAATACAGGGCAAGAATTAATGACAGACTTCAATATTTCGGAAGAAATATATTATTTATTTCGCAGAACACAACAAACAGGTATGTCAGTCTTACCACATCAGTGATGTTGAGGATCTTTCTGGTCATTGTTTCCTTGTCATGGGCTGGGGTTGGTGTAAACCACAACTTCTGGAATGTCTCATTCACCAATTTCTATAAATAACAAAAGCCAATGTCTCAATAGTTTTGAAATAGTCACTGTAAGCCTTTACATTAAATGCTGATTATGCTGCAACTGATGCATTTAAAAAAACAAACAAAAACAAAACAGTAATTATACCTATAGGGGTGTATATAGAAAGAATGCATTAAGAGTTATGGTTACATCTGAAATTGGTTAAATAAATTCACTAAATTCAATTAAGAAGAGATGTTGGAGTTGATCTATACCTTGATGCCTTCCTCATCATTGACTCTGCGGATCATTCTCACACACATCTCGGTGATCTTACTAAAGGTTGGCTGCTCCAGACATATGTCTCTGAGAATCTTGATAACCCGTTTCCTTACGCTGATACCAGTGTCCTGTACATCAAAAACAGTTCAATTGGAAAACCCTTTACCAACTTCACAAAACACGTTTACACGAGCTGCAGTAGCATTTTCCAGCCAATAGATGGCAGTACGAGATTGTAATCAAGTGTGAACTTCTCATGAACCCGAATAAGTATTTCCATGACAACAGGGCAACAATTTCAAATTTTCTCTTCTGAGATGTTAAGCACAAAGAATAAGTTCATAGCTCATATACTGGAAAATAAATTATGACTGCCATCGGATTGATCCTAGTTTATCTAGACCAAATCTCATTATAGTATGTATAGTGACAATAAAGTCTTTCTATTCTATTCTAGACTGAATGACATTTAACAGACTCATTCAATAATTTTATGTAAATGCAGCTTTAAAAATGGCAACAACTGAAAGCAGTATTTCTTCAAAATTCCTGCCGTGACTTTACTTCTGACAGCAAAGATATGACATGTGGGATACATTACAAAACAAGCACATTGCACCCAAAAATCTAACTCTGGTCAAAACTGACCCAACTGCCAACTCTCCAGGTCAAACCCTGCTGATGGAGAATTCTTTTTCACAGTTACACTTCACTGTCTATTAACATATGCATTAAGTTTCTTATATTAGTCATCCTGCTGTCCAATGTTAGACACATTGGGGGCCTAAGAGCCATTAGCATAAAAAACTGTGCTGTATGGTGGGATAATACTGAGTAGTTCTTCGCCCAAAAGTAAATGATACAATGCTACAAGATTTGCTAAAAATTCCTACCATTGTAGCACATCAAGTTAATTCAGTGTTGCTCAGTAATCAATACAGTAATCAATGGTTTGGACATGCCCAGAGGAGAGATAGTGAATATACTGGTAGAAGGATGCTGAGTTTTGAACTGCCAGGCAGGAGGCCTAGAGGAAGACCAAAGAGGAGGTTTATGGATGTAGTGAAAGAGAACATGAAGGTTGGTGTGAGAGAAGAGGATGCAGGAGACAGGGTTAGATGGAGGCAACTGATTCGCCAAGGCAAACCCTGAAGGGAAAAGCTAAAATGAGAAGAAGGAGATCTGTACCCAACACCTTAACAGGTAATATGAGTCTTATTTAATTAATGGTCACTGCATTCAATAATTTTTAATCCAAGACCAAGAAAAATTAAATCACTATTTCTTGCTGCCTATCACTGGTATACTACTACAGCATCTATGGCACATACCATCTGAACTGTTTTATCTGAAATGTTTCAGAACATGTTGGGAAATATGAGAGATTAAATTTTTATGAGACTGAAAGCTTCAAATACAGACGATGGGTATAGAGCGATGTACTCTAGGTAACATACTTATATAAAAGATTTGGATTTTGGTGCTTGTATCCCTAACCCAGTCCAAATAATTAATACCACTCATTTTTTGTGGCATATAAGCACATGCAGTTGACATGAGGATTATGATACCTCACATAAAAAAAATAATAAACTACAACAACACTGCGTGCATCATGAGTATAATATGGAAACTTACCAGTATCCTCTCTATCAGCATGTCATAGTACTGTTCAGTAAGTTGAGGTCTGCTTAGAACAAATCTGCCCAGAAGCTCTACCGCCGCCTCTCTCACACTTGTTGAGTTGTCCATCAAACGACCATGGACACCACGCTGCATGTCAGACTGCAGAAAAAGACAGCACAGTGTGAGCATACATGTGGGAAAAACTTGAGAATACTTTAAATGAATATTTCAGGTCTGAAAAGCAATCTTTACAATCAAAGATCTCAACATACCCTTGCCAGTATGCTGGGGTCCACAGCCACAACCTCAGACAAACATTTCATGGCTTTTGTCCTCACAGCAATGGCACTTTCACCCAAGACTCGCAAGATCTTTTAAAAAAAAGCACATTAGCTGATCACAAAAAGCTCTTTTTTTCAAACAGATAGACCAGCTAGCCAATATAAGCTGTGTTATAACTTAGGAACCATTTATAGATTTTGCGTAGCTGTTGTGATTGAAAATGAAGTTATAAATAGAATATTTAAGTCTTACCTGTGTTAAATAAATATCAAAACTCTGAGCGAACGGCCTCATGGAGGCCAAATAACGCACAATTAAGCAGGAGTCATCGTAGTCCACAGTGTCAGAGCTCATTCTGGAAATAAAGGCAAAGAGAAAGAAGTTAGTCCACAACTGATATTGGCTTTGACAACAAAAAGGACTGAAGACTGGAGAATACAATCACAAAATGTAGGAATGATCACACTTATGAATGAAAACAAATACCGGTACTTACTTCAGGGTGGCAAAATGAGCTGGTGTGGTTCCGATGATATTGCGCAGGAACTTCTTTCGCTTCTCAGCGCGGTGCATAATTTCACCAGTGGTCTCCATCTCCTTGGCATGTTGAGGTCCATCTGATGAGTCGTCCTCTTTCTGATTCTGGTTCCGCATTGATTTCTCTGCCTCGGTGGTAGCATCGCGAAACCACTGGGCAATATAGAATTTTCTGGCAAACTAAAGGACAAAGCATTATCAGTTTCAGTATCTGACTCAAAGACTACAATTATACACTTACACAAATAAATTTAAAAAACCCTTTCACTAATACATAGAAAACAAGGCAGTCACAGACAACAACATCCCGCGACACCCCTGAATTCCAAATTTTACCCTGACCTACTTTCACAGGTCAGGGTCATTTAATAAAAGACCCATGATACAACATGTAACTGGTGCCTTCTATTTGACATGAGGTTTCAGAGATGTGTACCTTAAAAGGTATAAAGGTTAAAATGTGACCGTGACCTTGTTTTTCGAGGTCAAGGTTGTGATTTAATTTTCAATCCTTTGCCTCCCTGAATATAAAGCCTTTTGTTTCGTCTTTCTATCTTATCCGGTTCCTGACATATGTGCAAAAATATGTCAGGATAGAAAATATCTCACACTGGACTTCTCCCTCGTCTTCCTATCTTATCCGGTTCCTGAGTGTACAAAAGTTGACATCTGACCTTGACCTAGTTTTCTCGATGTCAAGTTCATCATCTCATTTTTATCCCCTTTGCCGCCCGAGTAATGTGGGTTTTTTTTTTCATCTTTCTATCTGCAACTGTTGCGAAGATATTTGGTGGACTGACGGACGGACGAACACACAAACAATGAATTACAATACATTGCTGCTTCGCGGGGAAGTGATCATGTTCAATCTAAGTGTTGTTATCTGTGCCTTTAATGTCGCCATTTATTTGTTGAGATGCACTGCTTAGCAATTAAAGCAGTTGACTGCAAAATATTAGGGTTAATGATTTTTTATATTGCAGTTTCCATATGAAAGTTACATAAAAGAGGCACTTTTTGTTGGGTTAACAACAAATTGAGAGTAATAAACTTCAAGTCAATTTGACCTTAGAAGTTGCATTGCGAGTTGAAGGTAAACCCACCGCTAATGATGCATCTGTATCAGCATTTCCATCCAAGTAGTCCAGTAGAGCCTTCTGCAGCTGCTGCGTCTCATCATTTCCTGGAGACTAAATAATCAGTTGGAAAGTTAAAAATGTGCAGTTTACAACAATCCATATAACCAATGAGCTCAGGATGCAAATCAAAAAAATAAAGGGCAAAATTTCAGACACAACTTTTATTACCTTCCCTTGTCATTATAAACAGTGACATTAACTCATTCACTGCCAACGGTTTTCAGAGCAGCAATCCCCATCACCAGTTCAGGCTGCAGGCATATCGGACACCATTCAGATTTCCTTCCATGTCCGATTTTTAGGGCTGACTGTCCACTCTGTTTTTAGAAAATGTCCAAATGCGATCTTGCTCTGTTCAGATTGGGCCACATTATCGGCCGATCTGACAGGTTGCCGTTGCAACGACATCAGGGCGGAGCAGTTGTTCAGTAATGTAATGTGTGATGTGTAATGTGTGAGGTCATCGCTCATGACCATAGGTGAAGGTAGGAACGAAGATTTAACTGTAGATGGAGAGCTTTGCCTCTCGACTTAGCTCCCTCTTTGTGACAACAGTGCGGTAAAGCGACTACAATACCGCTCCTGCTGCCCCAATTCTCCGTCCAATCTCACGCTCCATTGTTCCCTCACTCGTGAACAGGACCCCAAGATACTTAAACTCCTTCACTTGTGGAATGACCTCATTTCCCACTCAGAGAAGGCAGTCCACCTGTTTCCTGCTGAGGACCATGTCCTCAGATTTGGAGGTGCTAATCCTCATCCCCGCCGCTTCACCCTTGGCTGCAAACCTGACCAGTGAGTGCTGCAGGTCACAGGCTGATGACGCAAACAGGACCACATCATCTGCAAAAAGCAGCAATGCAATCCTCAGCCTACCGTACTGTAACCCCTCCTCACCATGACTACGCCTCGATATCCTGAAAATCACGAACAGAACTGGTGATAAAGCACAGCCCTGGCGAAGGCCAACAGCTACTCGGAACAAGTCCGACTTACTGCTGAGAATCCGAACACAGCTCTCACTTTGGTCATACAGGGATTGGATGGCCCTGAGGAGAGGCCCCCTCACCCCATACTCCCGCAGTACCTCCCACAGTATACCCCTGGGGACCCGATCGTATGCCTTCTCCAAGTCTACAAAACACATGTAGACTGGATGGGCATACTCCCAAGCCCCCTCTAGGATCCCTGCGAGAGTAAAGAGCTGGTCCGTTGTTCCACGACCAGGACGGAACCCACATTGTTCCTCCTCAATCCGAGGTATGACAATCGGCTGGACCCTCCTTTCCAGCACCTTGGAGTAAACTTTCCCAGGGAGGCTGAGGAGTATGATACTCAGTCAAGGTCAACAGTGTCCCATCCTTGCTGTATACAGCTTGGATGGTGCCCCGTTTCCCCCTCCTGAGTTGTCTGACGGTCCTCCAGAACAACTTTTGTGCCGTCCGATTGTCCTTCTCCATGGGCTCTCCAAACTCCTCCCACACCCTCTGTTTTGCCTCCATCACAGCCGAGGCTGCAGTCCTCTTGGCCTGTCGGTACCCTGCAACTGCTTCAGGAGTTGTCCCCGAACTACCGAGAAACATTCTCTGAACAAGTGTGAGCTGCCTGAATCTGTTCGACATCCAAAGTTTCGCTATTGTCTCGATCCAGCATGATTCTTCTTGCATGCTGATCACTTCATCCAAAAACAACACCGTTGCTACCTACAGGGGATCAGTTCACGACTATAGTACCCTGGAAGTACAAGCAAACCTTGTTTTTCGAATGCTTTAGACATCGAACAAATCGGAATTCAACCAAAAAATTCGGAATTTTTTTGTCTTAGAAGTTGAACAAAATTTGGAAGTTGAACACGAAACGTCTTTTTGGGGTGACCGTGGCTCGGTGGTATCGCGTGTCATCCAACGATTTAAAATCGGCGGTTCAATTCCGCCTCCGCCGAGTCATTTGTCGTTGTGTCCTTGGGCAAGACACTTTACCCTCCTTGCCTCCAGTGAGGCACTCCCTGGTGTGTGAATGCGTGTGATTGTTCCGGTGGTGGTCGGGGAGCCGTAGGCGCAGATTGGCAGCCACGCCTCCGTCAGTCTGCCCCAGGGCAGCTGTGGCTACACACGTAGTCTACCATCACAAAGTATGAATGAGGAGTGAATGAATAATGGATCCAATGTAAAGCGCCTTTGAGTGTCCAGAAAAGTGCTATATAAATCTAATCCATTATTATTATATTATTATTATTATTTCTCGCCAAGTGCGAGAAAAGTCGAGAGAAAATGTGACGGAATGTGCTTTTTATTTTAATTTACTGTATTCAGTAATTTTTCACTTAATTTGAGTTCCATGCCTATGGTACGAGTTACGGTACCATAAACTTCTGTCCAAAAGACGGTTACTTGTACCTTAGGCTAACCTGATTACGTCAATATTTTTTTTTCTCTTTTTTTCTTGCATTTGCTTCTTTCTTTTACATTTCTTTGATGTTTCATTACTTTACAATTTGATGTATAAATGACATTATGAAATAACATGTTGAAAAAGGTATTTTTCAAGCATCTTGGAATGGATTAAGACCATTTACATTATTTGTAATGGGAAAAATGTATTTGGATTTCGGAAAAAATCGGTATTCGAACAGCCTTCCGGAACGAATTGTGGTCGGAAACCGAGTATTGCCTGTATGATATTGATAGGGGAGTTCCACCAGTCCACCCCATCCCCCGCAAAAACATAATTGACGTCCTCAGACGTCAATTGCAGTGAATGAGTTAAGAGATGGTGCGGTCAGTAAATCTGAAGGTATTACTCTACCTCTTGCAAGATGCGATCAATTGATCTCTGGTCCATTTTGCTGGTAACTGCATCTTTTCTCAGACGGGCAGCCACAGTTCCAAGGTAGTCTAGAGATGCTACTCTCAGAGCCATTTCTGTCTGCTTATTACTGAATTGGTGTACCTGGTAGGAATAAAAGAAACATAAAAAGAGATGTCAACAACAAATACATTTATACATTATTATAGTAAAAACACTTAAAACCACCATGCATTCTTGTGAGAAAAGAATTCTAGCCCAAAACTAGCTGAATAGAAATTTTAAAGGACATAAAATTTGAAGGACTTAAAATGCAAAGAACACAAACAATCAGAGGATATACACTCACCGGCCACTTTATTAGGTACACCTGTCCAACTTCTCATTAACACTTAATTTCTAATCAGCCAATCACATTGCGGAAACTCAGTGCATTTAGGCATGTAGACATGGTCAAGACAATCTCCTGCAGTTCAAACCGAGCATCAGTATGGGGAAGAAAGGTGATTTGAGTGACTTTGAACGTGGCATGGTTGTTGGTGCCAGAAGGGCTGGTCTGAGTATTTCAGAAACTGCTGATCTACTGGGATTTTCACGCACAACCATCTCTAGGGTTTACAGAGAATGGTCCGAAAAAGAAAAAATATCCAGTGAGCGGCAGTTCTGGGGGTGGAAATGCCTTGTTCATGCCAGAGGTCAGAGGAGAATGGCCAGACTGGTTCGAGCTGATAGAAATGCAACAGTGACTCAAGTAACCACCCGTTACAACCAAGGTGGGCAGAAGAGCATCTCTGAACGCACAGTACGTCGAACTTTGAGGCAGATGGGCTACAGCAGCAGAAGACCGCGCCGGGTGCTACTCCTTTCAGCTAAGAACAGGGAACTGAGGCTACAATTTGCATAAGCTCATTGAAATTGGACAATAGAAGATTGCAAAAACGTTGCCGGGTCTGATGAGTCTCGATTTCTGCTGTGACATTCGGATGGTAGGGTCAGAATTTGGCGTCAACAACATGAAAGCACGGATCCATCCTGCCATCCAATCCAATAGAGCATCTTTGGGGTGTGGTGGAACGGGAGATTCGCATCATGGATGTGTTGCCGACAAATCTGCGCCAACTGTGTGATGCCATCATGTCAATATGGACCAAACTCTGAGGAATGCTTCCAGCACCTTTTTTGAATCTATGCCACGAAGAATTGAGGCAGTTCTGAAGGCAAAAGGGGGTCCAACCCGTTACTAGCATGGTGAACCTAACAAAGTGGCCGGTGAGTGTATTTCTCAGTTAACGAGCAATAAATTCTTACATCCCTGAGTGTTCTCAGGGATGTAAGAGTGTTCAAAGTGTTCTCATCTGTCAAAAAATGGTTAAGGTGTCCCCCTGTTATTCATTTGGACCATCTATTCCTGGAAACATTTAACCAAAAATAGTTCAAAGAAAGAGCATGTCATACTAACCAGTAGTCTACCAAGCAGACTGAGCAGGAGCTCTGCAGCAGGCCACTCTGGTTTGTTTACTGTTGACAGCAGATCTTGGACAAAGTTCTCAAACAATGGGCGGTAATCTTCTTCTCCCTGCTTACTGCCACACCTGACAAATGGAAAAGACCACAAAAGCAGGAGGGGAATGAAAAAGTGACAAAGGGGAAGAATAATGACCAAGAATTAATAGCAGCAATGGATGAAAAGGCTTCATAATTTGGTGAAAGTCCCCTGACAACTATTTTACAGCCTTGGAATAATGTTTTAATACATGTATCTCACATGAATCTTGAACACATTCAAAGGTAATGTAAAATAGAATAGTACCTACTTTTTAAGGAAAACAGAGAGGAAGTTTTGTGCTGTTCTCATTGCCGTCTCATAAGAGTTGGTTATCAATACATCTTGATCCACCTAAGAAAGAAGAGTCATGATACTTGAGGAAAGTCTAAACCAGAGTTGGAATTTGAAATAATTGTGCTCGTTTGTGGAATGGTTTAGTGTGCTGGCTTCCACTCCAACCTTGTCACAATCCTCAAAAGTGTCTTTGTCATTGGGGAGATGTACGACACACTGGATAAGTTGCAGCACCAGTGCAGTCACCATTTGGATGTACATCGGTTCGCCATCGTCATCTGAGCTGTTCAGTCTGAGAACAGGAGATGCACGAAAGTACAGTCAAGAGTATTAAGCCAGTAAAAGACTTGATCAATTACAGAAATCCTTTATAAGCTCACCTCTGCTTCTTATGTTTTTTTGGTATCTTGATGGCTAAAACAATGAATCAAATGAAACAAATTACCATACCTGAAATTCCTGAGGGAGCGTTTGCTGGTTGGCAGTCTGGCCAAAGAAGTGAAGATCTCTTCCAAGATCAGCTGCCGATGCTTTTCATAACGTGAAAATACCTGAAAACCAGAATTCAAGATAATAAGGTGGTTTGGATACACTTTGGTAAGATAATAATATCACATGCATAATAAATCATTTGATGTACCAAAAACACCAATAGGTGACATTTGACTGAAAAAAGCATAACAGATAAAGTAATATGAAAAAACTTACCGCTGTAACAAGTTTAATTGCACATAACTGCAGCTCGCTGACATTCTCCACAAAGAATGGGGTGATTCCCATAGAGGAAACCTTGGGGAAAAAAAGTTAATGACATGAATTATCCTTTTGTTTGCAATCAAAATGTCTGATGCATATAAAGATCACTGCAATCTAACATTGCTATTTATAGGCTTTACCTGAAGGATGGTGGTGTCCGTAAGTAGTTGGATCTCAAGGAGCTCAGCTATGTTGCTGACAATGTCACACACTTTGTTGTATAACATGACAATCACACGCTGCTTGTGTGTGGAGCATTTTGCTCGCTTGGCCTTGGAACTCAACAGGCCACCTAGAAGGAGGAAAGGAAGTCTGTTTAATTATTTTTTAAGAAGAATCAATGTCTCTCACAGTCTCTTTCGTCTGTGTGTGTGTGTGTGTGTGTGTGTGTGTGTGTGTGTGTGTGTGTGTGTGTGTGTGTGTGTGTGTGTGCGTGCGGTTTGCACAATCCAAAATATAAAACATGTCTTGAGTAATTTTGCACGCGTTCACTCAGTTTTGATGCTTCGTTGACAATCTACAATGTAAGCAGTCATGAAAAGAAAAAAAAACATTAAATGAGATAGTGTTTTGTGTGTGTAGAAAAAAATACTGCACAGATCACTCTTTTTCTCAGTAAATGTACTGTATATCTAAAAGTACAACTGACATAAAAATTTCACCACATGTCTGTAACAGCCCATAAATGCAAAGAAATCAAAGATCAGATGGCTACAAATTCCTTGTAATAAAATGGATTGATGGAATAGTTTACTTTACCTCCAAACATGTGTGTATTATGGCCCCCAAAAAGTTTAATTTTGGCTTCTTCACACCAAACTGAAGCTTTCCACAAGTTGCCCTTGGCTCTCGGACAGCTCCGATAATTTTTTTTAAACTCCAAAATCTTGCAAGTAGCATCTGATCATGGTAAAATTCTTTTGTAACCAATGCCATCAGTATGTTTTTTGGTCTTGATAGAGCTCTTTGCTTTTACCCACTGTGAGACGTTTCTTATCAGACACTTTAGCGATGACACTTTTTATAGGCCATCAGTTGGAGCTGAACCAGCTGATCTTAATTTACAGACAAGGAGCAGGACTGCTTCTAATTACTGCACCTCCATGTCTTTTTCCCTATGTCATTCTATATTATTACACGTAACTTCGTTTATGGATATTTAAGGTTAGATTTCTTTGCATGTGAGGGTTGCATGGATTGTTAACATCTGGAGAAAATTATACATTAGGAACACCTTTACAAGTTTATTTACTGAGAAAAATGGCAACACGTTCAATGGTTATTTTTCCCGCTGCTCCCCTTGAATAAAATTATGACTCTGTAATTTTGAACAACAGGACTTGGCATTCAATAGCTGACAGATTTGTTATCTCCCAGACATATAACATAGCTCATTAATTTACACGGCTGCAAGAGTGAGTAAGGAACATAATTCTTTATCCTCACCGCCATGTGGGTCCACCCTATAGACTGGGTCATACTGTGGATACAGTGTGTTCTGAAGATGGAATTTCGTATATTGTAGCACCCGCTCTATGACGTCTTCTATATAAACAGCCTTAGGCATGTGTATTGAGGTCATGATGTTTAGAGCCGTCAGACAAGCATCTGCTGACTTTGTGACTCTTTCCATTATCAAGTCCCTCCAGAGTTTCTCTTCATCTTCAGCATCATGGTCCTAAGGACAGAAACAATGAAAATACCTTTTACGGAAAGAAATAAAGTACTATCTGGAGGCAGAAAAGAGGTCTCCATAGCAGCAAATTCACTAAAGCATCTTAACAACTATTTATCTAACAACACTGACATTTTTGCAACATATCACTGAAAAATACTGTATTTTCCAGAGGATAGGTTGCACTTGTTTTCATGGTTTGACCGGTGCGACTCGTCTATTAAAATATATTTTATATTTGTTATTTTCATACTGACAGCAATACTCCTCTAATACTGAAAATTTTGAATTTAAACATCAACTTAAGAAAAATAAGAAATGCTGAACTAAAATACCACCAAAAGAAAATCATACTGTAAATTAAAACAGTCAGCCGAAAACAGTCACCAAGCAGCAGAAAGAGAATCTCTATCACAGCACGGACAATGATGTACCAAAAACCATCCACCTCTGGAGTTCGCAGAGTTGCTCAGAAATGACAGAGGATGAAGAATTCAATGGATTGAGTGATTTGGAGTGAGATTTTGGTAAACTTGTTATGTTGTTTATGCGACATGCATCTAAATAACTGAACATATCACTTCCTGTTCCTTGCAACGGTAGCGCAACTTGCTGCCGCTGCTTTTCCTGAGTGCTCCAGTACTCGTTGAGCTGTCACCTTTCTGGGCCTGCGCCAGTAGCACTCCACCTCCATCGGGACATCACCTGCCAACCCCGCCAGCGATACATCTGCAGCGGGTCCGTTTCCACCATACCAGCTCAAGCAGCAATGAAGTCCATCTAATTTAAGTACCGACCCCATTCACACTCCACCAGCCATTGTTCAACACAGCATGTTGGCCCACCTAGCTCGGTCGGCTAGCACCACCATCAGCTGTGGCAACACCGCACTCAACTTCACTCTGCTCAACATCTGCACACTGACAGGCAAGAGACATCTCATCCAAGACCTCCTCACCAACTGTAAGCTCACTGGAATACTTTTATGATCTGCTGGCACTAGTCTGTGCGAGCCTTAACTAGCACTAGCTTACTGCAACAGGTGCTAAACCTCACTCCAGTCAGCATCCACTCACTAACAGGTGAGGGACATCTCATCCAGGACCTCCTCGCTGACCATAAGCTAGACTTTCTCTGTTTACCGTGGCAACAGCCCAAAGATTTTTTTTTACAGCTGAACGAATTAACTATTAGTTGGTTTGTTTGCAGGTGTTAGTGTTTTCAATAAATTTACCCACAAAATGCAACTTTTTCTTCTTTATTGTGCATTTTTTGGCTGGTGCGGCTTATAGTCCGGAAAATACTGTACTATGTTTGTTAAAACCACACACAGAGCATATTCAACACAGCAAGAGAATTGTAGCTCACATGGTTCATCAAGGTGGAGAGTTTGGCCCCGTCCTGGATATTCTTTTCCAGAATGTTCAGCAGCTTCACCAGCTTGTCTGAAGGGATCTGTGGCAACAGATACCATTAATTAAACCTTTAATTTGAAGCAACATCATTTATTCACAAGTTCAGCCGTAGCATTTATAGAATTTATTAAATGGTACCCTGCTGGAGATGCCCATGGCCTTAATCTTGGCAGACTCACTGCCCAGCTCATTCAACTGGTGTTTACCGAGCAGTAATTCCTGAGGTATCTCGTCATCATCTGCTGTTATGAAAGAAAAGCATTTAAGGTAATCACAACAAACACAGCATGGATTAGGATCAGAGGTAGTTTGAAAGCCAATCAGTCATTTACCCATGGTAGTGAAATCTACATCCTCAAGATTCTCCAGTATGTTGTCAATGCTTGCCAAGAACCTCTTGAAGGTCGAGGAGTCCATTAGCTCTTCCTGGGTCAGCTTTGGTTCATACGCTTTTCGTTTCTTCTGCTTTTCCTTCATCTTCATTTTTCTGGCAACTGAGGGGCAGAAACTTCCTCTTTACTTTGTTTTCACTGAGGCACATTCAACACTATTACTGTTATATTTCAGGAAGCTATCTCAGCTATTCTACATAAACCTGGCATCAGCAACAGACATAGCAATTTGGTCAATTCCTTTCTAGTCTATGATATTGTGTGATCCATCTGTTTTTCTGCATAAAAATATAAAACCATTAATCTCCAATCTAATGTGTCCTAAGATTTAACCATGAAGTCAAAACAAAGATGCTCTATGAAGCTGTATTACTGTCACGCATATTTCACACACTTTGAAATGCTTTGGCCTACTGAGAACAGACCTTCACTCATACTGGGTGGCGGTGAATCTTCCTCGGAGGAGTCTCGGTAGCGGCTCCCTGAGCCTCGCCGGCTATCCCGGTGCCCACTTTTCCGATGCTCCCCCGAGGCACGGCGCTCCCTGTCTTCATGGTCCCAGGCCCTATCTCTTTCTCGACGTTGCCGTTTCCTTGCAGCTGCATGGATTAAAGAAAGCTATTAACCAACTTCTTAAAATAAGGAGAATAACAATAATAATCAAATTTGACAACAGTAAGCTGGTGCCAAACATGCAATTACATGTAAAACAATTCAGTGAAGAAATAATCCCAAATCGTAATCTCTGCAGGCAAATGGCGGCTCAAGTGTTTAGGTTGACTACATTTCTCAAATCACATCACAAAATATTTTGTAAAGAAGTGTAAAAAGAATGGATAAGAATCCAATAATTTCACTTACACTCTCCATTTGGATCAAAGTCGTCATCCGAGCTCACTTCTGCGTATTTGGGCTTTTCATTTACAGTGCTTCGTTTCCTCTTATTCATTTTTACTCTTTCACAGAGGGGCATGGTTGACTCAATCTCTGCCAGTAGCTCTGGGGGCAGCTCCTTCAGAACTGCTGGGTCCATTCCACCTGAGAATTTGACAATAAAATCTTCAAGTCAACAAAATGTTCATTCATTAAGTAAATGGGAAAAAATTTAACACTTAAAAAAAGTGTAGTTATTTGTTTGAAATAACTAACTCGTGCTTCTTACTTTTGCCAGACTTTCCTGAAGAGATCTTGTTCCTTCCAGACTTGCTATGACGGATGATCCTCTGGATCTGGTCAACGGAGAGTTTTTTCACAAGCACAACTGGCTTAGGTCTCTTCTCAAAGTCCTGCACCAAGCCCAGCCGTTCCAGTTTAACCTTGGGCTGGCCCCACAACTGACTTTCAGTTGACCCACCGCCATCCTTATCACGTTTGATCTGAGAGGGACAACAGCCAACAACAAGTCAGAAAACATTAATAAAATAAACACCTGTGGGAATTTGCATTTTTTGACAGAAATACATGGGCTTTGCTCACAGAAAGAAAAAAATTGGGCAAGTAATAAAATGTAAACAATGCATCAATTTGATTGAAATGAGTTTAGCGATTATGTTAGTTTTCAATGTTCTAATAAAGACTTAAAGGAATACTCCACGGTTTTTCAAAATTTGTTGAAATGGTCAATAAAAAAAGATGTCGCCATTCTTCTAATAAAAGTGGCCAACAGGCTAAGTGTAAACTCTCCAAATATGAGGGTTGACATATTGGTTGTGGATGTTTCCACCTGACACCAAAGAAGAGACACTGCAACTGCCATCAATAAGTTATCACACCAAGGCGTCCAAAATCTGTACAACACACACGTTGCAGATCGAAACTCTCGTTCATTTGTAGATTGTATGGCGCTCTGTGATTTTTTACAATTGTGTTAGAGGTGTCTAGTCGTATGTCCAGTATTCTGGAAGCTCACAGGACAATGCTGCAAGATTGTTGTGCAGAAGGAGCTAAAGATTAAACCTGAGCAATGTATTCGTCATTTCACCTTTTTTTTTTCCAACCAAATGTCATGTCGAACAATCAATTGTTATAGGATTATAGACAGTTAATTGTGAAGCTCACCTGAAAGACCAGCCAGTAAAGTTTGGCAAGTTTTTTTTTAACTTAGAAAAAATACCAGGGCTGACAATTTAGTTCATTAAGTTGTCATTTCACCAGTAATTGTGAGCATCTTTTTTTAATTATTATTTGCTTAGCAAAATTCCTCACACTGTGACTCAATTCAATTCATTCCAAAAAAAGGAATTAGCTTTAGTGAGTGCAACACAATACATGTCAATGTCCTCACATTACTCCTGATAGGCACACACAGGTCGATCAGCATTAGATTATCCAAACACTGCACTATCAACTGATATCACAAAAAAGGTTGCAACAAAGTGTTGCACTTAAAAGACAATTAGCTTTTTTTGTTTCAAACTTTTGAGCCTCGTGAGACCGTGAGTGCTTTTTAGTTACAATGTTGTGACATGCCACATCTAAGAAACAGCAGTGGAGCATTTCTTTAAGGCACGGTTTTGATGAGGCACAGGACTAAAACAATTTCTTTCCTTCAACAAATGGTTGGGTATGTGTTAATGTGTTCCAAGAATATTAACATCAATCCCAGGTATAAACAAAAAGCTTACAAATGGAAAAACAAAAAATGAGAACAAGAATAAGCAACGGTGTGATTTGATTTTGAGAGCTTGCAGGCAGTGACAACTGAATGATTGTTAGGTGGGTGGATATTTGGTTTGGGTCAACCCAGATCACCTTAGGGATCTGGAAGTTCTTCAGTGCACCACTATGGCCTCCTAGGAGATGAGCTGGGAAAGAATCTGGAAGTTTTGCACCAGAAACAGATGAGGCTTGTTTGGAGCCATCTTGTCTATTGCTGCTTCGACCAGGCTCTACAGTGGAAGAAGCTCGATAGCCAGACCGATCACGGTCACTTCGGCAGCGGGAGTCAGGGGAGCGTCGGTCTCGACCACCAGCCTCATTCCGGGGCCTTCTATCTCTGTCAGATTCTCTGTCCCTGTCTCGCCCATGCTCTGCTCGGTTTGATGACTTTGGCATGTCTCCCCGTCTGTCCGAGGGCTTCTCATCATGTCGGTGCTTCGATGACTCCCGTACATCTCTCCTGACGTCATGTTTATCGACCCTGTTCTTGATCACTTCTGGTCGACCATCTGGTTTCAACCGCAAAGCCGTGTCAGAACCTTCCATTGCAGCCGGCCCACTAGCTGGTTCTTCAGGCCAGCGTTGAGCCTCAAGGGCTGGAATAGGGGCAGCCAGACAAGGGTCGAGCTGGCCATCAGCTCGGCCTGCTTGCTGTAGTTCGATGCTCACCATGAGAGGAGGGCGGCTGGCACCGTTACCAGCTGCAGTGGCCTCTTGTGGGGTTAGTTTGCCAGCATTGCCCCCTCCTGTTGATCCACTGCCTGGGGCACCTGTGGGGCCACCTGGTCCCCCTGCACCTGGCTCCAGAGGAAAAGAGTCCTGTTTTCTCTTCTTGAGAGGCTTGTCTGTAAATGGAGAGACATGGGGATAAATCACCATACTCATAAAATCTCAAGAAATATGAATCTACAAATATGAAACCCTGGTTCGGTTTTAACCATATGAATTAAATGCGGAGACATCCTACACACCCTTATCTTGCACTTCCTTCGAGCATTTCTCATTAGCTGCTTCTCGTTCTATCCTTTCAATTTCAGCGAGGGCATCCAGCTCTGCCTCATCATAAGGGGAACTGGGAGGCTGGAGACCACTGATCCCACCGATTTGCTGGGAGATTTGCTGCTGCTGTCGGGCTCCAAGGTTTTGCTGGAGAACAGGAACCTGCTGAAAGCCCAGTTCTGCCTCCACATTGTCAGAGTTCTGGTCAATGGCTTGCACAACATCGCCTGTAATATGAAGACAAAACATGCTGAAAATCCATGTTTGCAGTACTCAACAGATCCAACTCAAAAATGACATGAATGTAGCACACCTCTTAATGAAGTGAAACTGAGAAAAAAATCAACTGAAAACTTAATAGTTCAAAATCAATCAATTACCTGGGGTATCAGACTCATTTGACTTGACCCTCGACAACTTGAGGGTGAGTTTTGTGGAGTCTTTGTTTGGGGAGCTTACAATGTCATACATATCTTTCTCTTCCTTAACCACCGGGACCTTCTTCCTCTGCTGGAGCTGCTGCTTCTGGTCAAATCCTCCTTCCCTTGATGAGGGTGCATAAAGAGGTGGTGACTGCAGAATCAGTGGGGGTCGAGAACCGGCTGTGAGGAAGTAACACCAAATAGAGAAGTTATCCTTCAGAGACATCTACAGGGAAGATGAAACAAAAACTGCACAGTGCTTTGTCTACAAGAGGGATTCCATTCAAGTACTGTGCCATATGACAGAAGGGGAAAGTATCATTATTAGGATTATGTAACAAACATTCTATCAATGAAATTCAAATTGCGTGGAGAGTTTCAACTATTACTACGTTCAACAATAATTATGTATTCAGAGACCTTATAGATAATTGTCTTTTTCAAGATTGACTTGAATCTTAGTTTCTCTAGTTTTACTTCTCAGTTATTATAGCCAATGAAAAGTTTTCTTACGTTTGGGTGTTCCTTCACTCCCTGCTGGGGAGCAGCCAGACTGCGGAGACCTCAGAGGGAAAGAAGGATTCCTCATGGTGGAGTCACCCTCCTGGGGTACAAACACATAACAAAGATGTAAGCAACAACAACCAAAACTTGGCTACAAAAATATCACAACATAATAACCATTAATGATAGATTTCTGTTCAAGAGTCACTGGGGCATTACAACCATGAACATTTAGGACCTCTGATCAGTGTACTCTTACTCATAGCAGTTTAATTAGAACTGTCCCCCAAGCATACATTCAAGAACGGGCACTGAATATCTGTTCAGTTATCTATCTCAACTCATTCAAATGATCTAGGTGGCTTAAGGTGCATCAGCATGGACAACACACGCACAAGCATGAAGAAGACAAATAGATCTAAATGCTGCAGTGAAACCATTTCATTGGCGCAAGATAGCAACAATAAGTATGATGGTCCTAAATATGAAGCGTACATGGCCCGAACAAAAAAAGAACAACGAGCAACATATGGGGAGACCAATTTTCTGTTGCTGATTTCCACAATTCTGATCAATTTATCAATAGTTTAAATCATTAAATCAACCATTTGTTTCAAGCTAAGCAACATAACCTGCTTACTATGCACAAAGTATTCAGCATGGTTCTGAATATGTCTTGCCTTCTCCAGGCATCCTTCTTCAAGGAGGGAAAAAGAAGTGACATTTCACTTCAATCACAATGTGATTAATGAAATTATTAAATGGAGACGCAAACAAAAACAAATGAAGCCCTTAAAAATTGTTATTAAATCAAAATAAAATTACAAAAGACAAATATTATTGTACAAATTATTTGATTTAAAATCCCTGTGTTTGATTATATTACACGAACTCAAGCAGTTTGAAAAACACATGCAACTGAATTACTTATGAAATTTTGTCAAAGGTGTGTATCGCAGAACACACAGTGTCTTTTTAGCCTTTTTTCCTAAATACTCACAGGCAGACAACTAACTGTCGCCTGTCTAAGATCTGAGGGACTTCTACAGACAGTAGTACTTTGAGATACATGTTTAATTTGTTCCGTGACTGAGCTCATAAGTCAACCTGCTCATAATTCAAATTTCTCCATTTAAAACAATTAAAATAATTTAAATTCAATCCAGCCTTGTAAAAAAGCCCCAGACCCCTCTAAAAATTATTTTTTTTCAGTGAATACATGTACACTCTTCCTGTCCATGATTAATTGTATGTTACATGAACAATTACAAAGGATGAAAAGAAAAGCAAGTCATGAGCACAAACGAGTTGTGCCTTCACTAAGCGGACAACAGGAACGAGATGCGGTCTCAGCTGATGTTCTATCCATCCCCCAACTAGCGGTGGTGTCCCAAAGCACGACTCATAACTCAGATTTTTGATCGAATATCAGACAAAAATATGAGCCGAGTGACAACTTGTATCTCAAAAAACTTGCATCTCGTGTCGCTCCTATGTCAAAGTAGAGATATCTTGGAGAAAATGTCTGTGACTCACATTACAAAACTTCAAACTGGCCGAAAACACAGCATCTGAAAATAGTATTATTGATCACACTGACTTTGGTTTTCACTGATAAATATTTGCTTTATATGAATAGTAAAGTGTCATTTTCAAAATTCAAACTCAGTCATACCTCAGTGCTCAGTCGGTGTACAATGTTCAGGTAGTCCTCAGTGCCGTGTCTGTCTGAGTGGTGGTTGGCAGCATTGGCCATCTGCCCTGATACTTTACCCTCGTGGATATTTCGTATGCCACCAGGTACCATTGGACTGGTCACAGACACTGTTTGACAAACAGATTAAAGAGGTATAACATTGATTATAGCAGAAAAAAATACCATCACAACACTTGTCTATGACTTGCTGATAAGTTTAACAAGGATTTTAATTCTTCCAGGAAAGCTACAGAGTTGGAGACAAACCAAGAAAATACAGTATGCTAATCACTACAACCTCTGCCACTATATACAGAGACCATTTCATTTGAATGTGACATCAGAGCTGTTTCTGCTAATATCAATAATAAGAAATTTTTGCTCAAAAACTAAACCAAAGTGCTACAGGGGACAGCAACAAATGTAGGTGAAGAAGTGAGTGCATAAGAGAAAAACAAAACAGGAAGAATGTGGAGGCTTGGGATGTCAACAGGTAGAAGCCATTTGGCTTGTAAAATCCCTGTCCCCAGAATCAACATCTCCCTCATTACAACACGTTATCAACCTAATTCATACATTAAATGTCCCATTTCACAGTGATATTTTTCACAGGGATAACACATGTAGTTGAGATATTAACCATCATTTTTGTCAGAAGTATAATCTTGCAAAGTCAAGTTTTTAAAAGCTTTTTAAAAGGCAGATAGAGTTCTTAGACTCCTAACTTCATTGTCCAGTTTGTTCCAAAGTTTGACACCAGTAAAAGATAATGAAAATGTTTTTAAAGTAGTTCTTGCTTTCTTCTGTAAAAATGCTGTGTTTCCTCTCAGTTGATAGCTGGAGGAAACACAGCATTTTAGGCAGCTATGGAATAAAACACAGAAAACTTGATGTGAACCTCTGAAACCTGAAGGTTTATTTCAGCAGCACACACAAACAATTGAGCCATATATCAGGGAAGATCCCTGTTACCTGCACTTGAACCTACAGCACACATATACACACTCACCTTGTTGAATCTGTTGATGTTGGTTATAACTGGGTGGTTGTTGGTGGGGATAGGGCTGTATGTAACCAGTGGCAGGGCTCTGCGGAGTGTAGGGGCTGGGTACTGGGCTGTTCTGCTGGCCCATGTAACGAGTACTGGAGCCAGTCTGGGGCGACACAAACCGACTGAACAGAGTGGAGCGAAAAACAGACACAAGTGAGCAAACATGGGTATCGAAGTTACATCACTGACAGTGATTTGAATGAAATCCAAAATTCATGACAATGTGTGTTTTACTCTTTAATACGTGAGACTGAATCAAGATACAGCAAATAATGACCCTGACAAGTTCTAGAATGCATTTTTTAAAATATGTGAATAATCATGATACCATAGATCAGTCACCAATTACTACCTGAAAACAATATCCTCTCCATGCTAATTGGTCGTGTCAATAAATGTCAAAAAATAGCCATTAAAATAAACATGCGAGAACTCTGTTTGCTAAGATAGCATCACACACTGTTAAGTTCAAAAACCAGTGGGGGATAGAAAATGATGGCCTACTACTTAACAACTGAGAAACTGAACACAGTGCATCGTTTCTTCTTTTGCTTTTACTATAGCTACTCAGCATGAGGGAAGGAAAACCAATGATATTCAGAATTTTTCCCAAGATATTGGCTCACATCTCCTCTCAGTAACAAACAAGTTGTTGGCAGGATCTTTCAAATACTGTATGCTAAACTGGTTACATCAAGAGGGTAAAAATAATCTGTACATTTTGGGGATACATGCACAGTTTGGAGCTGAAGTTTACTTTATATAGCACGTCTGTCAGATATCATAGGTGTTCAAGTAGTAGAGCTGCTTCATGGCACCAAATCAAACCTTGAGATAATTGATGATGCAAATCCACCCAAATTTGCCATGGGCTCACCTTGGTGGGTTGGGAGAAATTGCGGCTGGTGTGAAGTTAGCCGACTGGGCTGGGCTATGCATGGAGTTTTGTGTTATCTTGTACGGTGGTACCATTGGCTGTTGCATTACATCTGTACAGACAAAAAAGAAAGTAAATTTGTACATAATGCTCATCTGAATTACCATATTTTTCGGACTATAAGTCGCTACTTTTTTCTTAGGTTTTGAACTATGCGGCTCATACAAAGTTGCGGCTATTCTGTAGTTTTTTCTTCCACCGATATGGTTGCTCTAACCGGAATTAGAATTAAAATAGACAAAAGGTAAATGCAATGAAGAATAGCCTATGCTACTTTTTCTTTAACATATAGAACACGCACGACCTTTTCTTTAGCAGATAGAACACGCACAAAAAATTACTAACTGGTAATTCATTTAAAATCCTGGCCCCTTCAACATGGAAACCACACGAAGAAGTTCGTATGGTGCAAGTTTTAAGTTGAAGGCCATCGAGCTTGCTATACAGGAAGGAAACCACGCTGCTGCATGCAAGCTTAGCATCAATGAATGTATGGTGAGACGTTGGAGGCTGCAGCGGGAAGAGCTCATGCAATGCCAAAAATCGTAAAAAGCTTTCAGAGGCCATTAAAGCAGGTGGCCTGAACTTGAAAATGTCCTGGAGGACTGGGTGAACACACAGAGAGCAGGTGGCCGAGGTGTATCCACTGTACAGATTAGACTGAAAGAGAAAACAATCGCACGCGAAATGAATATTGAAGATTTCAAAGCTGGCCCGTCATGGTGTTTCAGATTTATGAGACGTAAACACATGTCCATCAGGGCACGGACCACTCTCTGTCAGCAATCCCCCCTGATCATCAGGAAACAATTGAAAAACTTCCACAAATTCGTTGAAACAAAAAGAGAAGAAAACTCCATCGGACCAGAGGACATCATAAATATGGATGAAGTCCCTTTGACGTATGATCTGCCTCTTACCAGGACTGTTAACAAGACAGGTGCATCATCCGTGTTGTTGAAAACAACAGGCCACGAAAGGACGCACTTCACCTGCGTTCTGGCATGCACGGCATCCGGACAAAAACTTCCACCAATGATAATTTTTAAACGCATAACTATGCCGAAAGAACAACTTCCGAAACGCATAGTGGTCAAAGTTAACACCAAAGGGTGGATGATGGAAGGCCTAATGAAGGAATGGTTAACGAAGTGCTATGGCAAGCGCCCGGAAGGATTTTTTCACTGGAAAAAAGCACTGCTTGTTTTGGATAGCATGAGGGCCCACATCACAGATTCTGTCAAAGCAGCGATCAAGAAAACAAACTCCATTCCAGCTGTGATTCCCTGAGGTACAACAAAGTATTTGCAGCCACTTGACATCAGTGTCAGTCGGGCATTTAAAGCTGCACTCCGGGTTGAGTGGGAGACTTGGATGACAAGTGGTGAGAAGTCTTTCACAAAAACTGGCCGCATGCGAAAAGCATCCTTTTCTGATGTCTGTCAGTGGATCCTAACAGCGTGGAGTGCTGAGAAAGAATCTACCATCACCAACGGGTTCCGAAAGGCTGGACTGCTACGCGAAGAGAGCAG
This sequence comes from Antennarius striatus, assembly GCF_040054535.1. Lineage (NCBI taxonomy): Eukaryota > Metazoa > Chordata > Actinopteri > Lophiiformes > Antennariidae > Antennarius > Antennarius striatus. Next base: position 18,365,922 of record NC_090778.1, read on the forward strand.
CGCACCCTCAGAGCCAACTTCACCGGAGGACAGCAGTGACACAGAGAGCAAGACTGATGGAGACAGATGTGACGAAGCGCTTTTGAGGCTGTTCAACTCAGACACTGAAGAAGAGGACTTCATGGGTTTCAGCGAAGATAATTAAAGTGACTTGTGATTTCAAACACAGGAGAAATTAAGGTAAATAAATGCCGGTTATTTTCTTTTGGTTCTGTTCCATTTTAGTCGACAAAGTTGCTACATGTTAAAAAGTACTGTTCGGAAAGGACCTGTTCAGGAACATGTACATTTACAGTACAAAATCTTTCTGCATATTCAGTAAATATCTAATTTTTCAACATAGACATCTGCGGCTTATAGCCCAGTGCGGTTTGTATATCTTTTTTTCCTTTTTAAAATAGAGCAGGAGCGGCTTATATACAGGTACGGCTTATCATCCAGAAAATACGTATTATCTGTATACCCTGATGTGCAAAAGGAAACTATTGACATACTTTTCTCCCTGAAAATGCCAGGGTTCCTGGCCAGCATGGTCTGCAGCAGCACCGGTGCATCACCCTCTGGCTCATCGCTACCCAGGTTGTCCTTGAGCTCTCTGACAAGAGAAGTTTGGTCACATTGTAAAATGGTAACAGCAAACTAAAACCAAAGCATAGTTAGTTGTAATGAAAAGAAATAACATATACAGTAATCAATATGCGACTTCAACTCATCGTGGATTTTTAGTAGGTAGTCACATGATATTGTACACGCATTCTATTAGCTGACGACATCCGGACGTGCACTACGTTCCATGAGTCTCGTAACGAAATGCACTTCTGTGAGACACAAAAGTGCTTTCAACAGTCAGTAAGAGAGTGGTTAAAGGTCATACATGTAGAGGGTGGTTTAATATCAGTATGAGGAGGATTCATAAACATTTAAATCACCGTAAATAATAAGATAAATAGTTAGACGCCATATCGCGGAATTCTTTACTGGCGTGTAGTTCCTAGAACGCATTAACCGCGAGTAACGAGGGCGCACTATAATCACGTTTGGAATCCAAACATACATTCAACCACAATTTATTTGCTCATATATAGACGAGACTAATTACGTTTCCCCTAAAATTCCCCTGTTTTTCTGTAAAGAATGAAGTATCAAGATTTTTGATAAGACACATTTTCATGTATATACTCACATGTGCTCTGTGGAAACCTGGTTGAGGCCATGGGCTAGTTGGGAGGCTAAATTCTCATCCCGACAGCCAAGAAGGCAGGTAACTTCCTCCGCAATCCTCCCATTGTATAAGAGGCTTTTAGTGGTGGTGGCCGGGAGAGGGGAAGGGAGGGGTAGCTGGTTCAACACTAATAAGAGAAAGATATATATATATATATAATAAAAATAAGGCAAAGGTGGGAAAGTAAAAAAGCGAGAAAGACAGACAGAATGAAACAAAAAGAAAAACAAGTTAAGAAAGAGAAAATGACAAACATCTGGTCTGACAGTATTTCAGTTTGGAATTTTAAAAAGACGGCAAAACAGAACAAATCTGTATGTCACTCACAGTCTGTGAGGCTAGCGATCCCAGCAAGAGTGGTAATGGGAACATGAGGCATATCCCCATTCATGCTGAAGGTGAGGGTGGGGGAGTGTGTTGATACACAGGTAGATCAGGGGTCGATGGACGACACCCGTCCTCACATCTCCTGACACCTAAAAAAGAAGGAAGTATTTTTAGGGAGACACAAACATGATATAAGGGGAATTGTATTGAGTATTACAAAACATACCTGAGTAAATAGCTTGATCAGAGATAAATTGTAGTAATCAATGACAGTTTGGCATTTGCCCTGTAAACATTTCTGTTTGCATCGATAAGCTTTGTGGATTGAAAATGGTGCCTGCTAGAAAATCTATAGACAGCAATCAAACATGTATTAAAAGATCTTGTCAAACTCCCATGTTCTTAACTATATCTTAAGCAGGATCTCACCCTTTATCGCTGGAGTATTGTGTTTTTTTATACATACACAGATGTCAAAATGTCAGATTTCTCAAACTGTCATGGCCAAGAGGAAGCAAAATTTCTTTGATCTTTGCCATTGATCAAATTAATCTTTAAATTCAGAGTGTCTTTTATCTCTTTTTACTGAAATGAACTACACATAAAATCCAACTGGAGGGAGGAGTAGTTTGTAAACATAATTGTACAAAAGCACACAAAAAGAACAGTTGCCACTTGAATAATGGTGGAAATACTACCAGACGAACACATCAACAAAGAATCCAGCAAGCTAAACATCTGTATGAGGATATTACACTAAATGTCCATATGTGCAGAAAAGGTATGATATCAACATGTGATTTTGTAATGTCACAGTAATTTTCAATAACAATATATCACAGCACTCTAACTAAATACGATTGACCCATAAGAGTGCTGTCTGGTTTGGATAAAGGGAAACAACTTCAGGAATGTTGTGCTCCTACTAAAGAAATGTCCGAACATGTACATGTACGGACATTGTATGAATGCAAGTCATATAATAACAGATTAAGGTCGGACTATGAGACCATTACCCTGCTCAACCATGCTGTATGTTATAATACACTTCATTATGTAAGCAGTAACAACTCAAAAATTGGTTATCTGACACAAATCTGATGACAATGAAAAGAGTAATCTTCGAAGGGCAAAAGATGAAGAGGTCCAAGTCAGTTACGCTCAGAAAACTGACTGAAGCATATGTTGGGAATTTAATGTCAGTTTGCAAGGATTTCCCGAATAACAGATATACAGTAATATACCCATGCAAGTCAGGAAGCCAGATCTCTCTATGGAATAATAATACTGCCAGCAGTATCAGGTGATAAATGATAGATCTAGTTGAATGAAAATCTATCCCAAGTAAAGACCCCTATATGGCACTTAATTTATCTTAAATTCCCTTGCTTGTTATGTGACCTTGGCCTCTAAAGTAAGACTGCAGAATACGATAAGAAAAAAAGGGACTAAATATATGTAGTTTCTAAATTTCAACCTACGTTTTCTTTAATACTGTGGATTACTACATCAAACTGTATAAAGGTCAATGCATGGGTCTCTTATTACCAGAAATACTCCACATAACTTGAGTGTTTACATTTTAATTACATCCAAAATAATAAAATTTACCTGCACTAGCGTCTATCCCATAAACATGTTAATATTCAGTTGCCTCAATTAAAAACACATAGGCAAAAAAATACTGAGAACAAGACACAGAAATAACAAATAACCATCATTTATAAAAGTACCTTTTTGAAGAAGTCTGTGCAGTCTCGGGTGGACTCACTGACATTTCAGATAAAAACTCCTACGCTTTATATCTGCTGGAAGACAACATGGCTCGGCATCACTTTGACATATAATAGCATTAATTTATTTGAGACAACTACAAGAATTGTACCTGTAAAGTCGAACATAAAAGGCCCAACAATCAACCAGTGCCATGAGAGCATTTACGCCCACTGTCAAACCCAGTCCATATTTGCAATAACCTACTCCTGTAACATCTTCAAACCTACAATGCAATACTGCTGAATTGCTGACCTTAACGCAAACCATCTTTGACGACTTCAATGAAAGTGCATTTTTTTAGCAACTTCCTGCATACCGATACAATCAGCACAATGTTGCAAATAATACAAGTCGAATATTTACGTCAAATAGTTAAAACACGTGAAACAGATTCTGCACGTCAGAACTGTTAGGCAAGGACTAATAGAAATATAATGCAAACCCTACATTAGCTAACCATATCGTTAGAATGCTTCGTCTTCTGTGCGCTTCCTCAGTATGCAGGGGCTTGGCTGACAGCTGTGAGACTGACAAGCAGGACGCAGCACAAAGGAACAGATGCACTGTGATGGTGGCGGCAGTAGCGGGGGGCTGCATCCACCAGTAGCCAACAAACACCGTACGCTTTCTGCAAACCAGCTGACTATAGAAAACATCCGAACGTAAAAAAATTGACACTTCAATGGTATCCAAACTAGCAACCCTTGCAAGTAAAACTATATTTGAGCCAACGAAGCTAACACTCAGTCAGTCACCAGTCATCACATTTCAAAACAGAACGGTAACAAAACATTAAGTAGACCATGCCATAAGCTGCAAACAACTAAAAAAACAACATTTTGAGTCAAAACACAACACAGTGCTAACCTAACAATTACCAAACGTCATGCTGAAGTTAGCATTGACTTTGTTTATCTCGCTTAGCTGAAATTGCTGTCTGAAGCCCGCTACTTGTGAACAAAACCACCAATGTTAACTATTACACTGCCAAGAAGTTGACTGTCTAAATAATTTAAGCTAACTAAGAAACTCATGTTCTCGCTTAAGATAACAGCTAAAATTGCAAGCACAATCTCCTCAGCAGTCACTTCTAATAATAGTCGTGTTTTTCTTTAATAGCTAGCTAGTTATGCTAAGTAGCTCTAAATGTTGTTGGTTAGCTTCAAACGCTGCAAATAAAGGGACGGTAATTCAAATTATGCAGGGAAGCGCCAATGGGAGTTAAATAAGGTTCGTAAAAGTCCCCTGCGCTCGGCAAAAATGTAACGACTCAGTATGAGTAAACATAATATAAATGGCACCGACCCTAATTCCGTGGCAACGGCCCAATCCCCGGACTCGACAAATGACATCCAGTTGAGGCCGTGCGCCTTAGTGGAGCAAAAACACACCTAGCTAGCTTTGCTTGCTAATTCGCTAGCTTCCGTTACCTCCCGGTCACCGATTAACGACGCCGTAGGTGGTCTTTCAGCTCAACATTTATCAACAGCAATGTTAACGATAACAATTTCAAAGTTTTGGTTCAAAAACACAGATCAGTGCATATATTTACCTTCGGATGTTGCGTTCAAAGGGAGGGGAATGTTGTAGCTTGGTTTGTGTCCGTGTCCGTATCTCTAGCTCCCCCTTTCTTCTCTCGCGCAGCTCCTCCAGAAGGAACTCGATTGGCTTGCCAGCTAGCTGGTGAGCTAGCTTGCTAGCTATCAACAATAATCCGGGTCGGACTGATTCGTTCTTCTTCCGTCACTCAAGGGTGAATGTTTCAGCGTACATTCATGAGGAAACATTCGTTCTTCGGAGTTTCAGTCGGTCTGCACCGACGTAAACAATAAGTGCAGTCAATTTCGACAGTAAAAGAGAAATATGACGATTGTTGCGATCATCAAGAGGTTCTCCTCTCGTAGAACAAAATGCCGACCGGAAGTTCTGCCGTCTGACCGACCAAAGATCTCAGGAGTGACTCCCTCCATCGGCGCCAAACAAAATGCCAGGCAACATTTTGCGTTTCACCCGCCAGAGTGCGCTAAATGACAAGCGTCAGCTGCACGGTCTGCCACCAAACAGACAATTCTATGTCATCTGAAATATATAACCAAATAAATATTTACCGTTGATTTTTTTTGATCATTTATCACACAAATCTGTTTTTTTCATGACAGTTTGACCAACATAAAACATATAATCTGATGTTTCCATAATCTTGTGTTTCACATAATATAAAGGTCAATAAAAGATAGATAACCTTTATTTGTGGAGAAATTTGCACAGTTGCGGCAGAAGAGAAGGGTTTCAAACATACATACCTCAGTCAAACATAGATACTTAAATAAATACAGATATACATACTGACAATTTACAGTCAAATGTGCAATTTTTTCAGTTCAAAATCTACAACCTAAAAACTAAGAGAATACAATGAGTGCAGTCAATACAAAGTATAAACCTCAATGAACCCAAATGCAGTTCAATGCAGTCCAGTGACTGTCCAAAGAGGTAAAGTTGATTAAAAAATAAAAAGTATAGGCTCACTTTTCTTCTGAAGCCTTTCCCATTTCAAAAGCTCTGACAGAGGCATGTGAGGAAAGAGAGGACACTAACCATTGATGTGTCATATTGGTTATATCTAAGCTGTCTGTTTTCTGTGTGTGGTGCTTCATACTGTATAGTGCCACACATTTTCAACCTAGGGCAGGTATGGACTGCAGAAGTTGTGTAATGGCAAGACTCTATTACACTGAAGCCAAGCTGTTGTGATGTGCCATGCATTACCATTGTTTCTGAAAAAAAAAATTCTGAAAAAAATTATTTATTTATGTTATTTATTTTTTTAAATGTCCCTCTCACCCTTGTGGGGTGGTATCTGTAAGTCGTCCTCAAGCTCAGGTCCTCTACCAGAGGCCTGGGAGTCTGAGGGTTCTACACAGTATCTTAGCTGTTCCTAGGACTGCGCTCTTCTGGACTGAGGCTTCAGATGTTGTTCCAGGAATCTGCTGGAGCCACTCTTCCAGTTTAGGGGTCACTGCCCCAAGTGCTCCTACTACCTTGGGGACCACATTAACCTTGACCTTCCACATCTGTTCCAGCTGTTCTTTCAACCCTTAATACTTCTTAGTCTTTTCGTATTCCTTCTTCCTGATGTTGGTGTCAGCTGGAATCGCCACATCTATCACCACTGCTCTCTTCTGCTCTTTGTCCATCACCACTATGTCCAGTTTGTTAGCCAGCAGCTGTTTGTCAGTCTGGAAGCTGAAGTCCCACAGGATCTTAGCCTTGTCGTTCTCAACCACCTTCGGTGGTATGTCCTATTGGGGTACTTCTAGTCTATACTGGGTACATATGTTCCTGTACACTATCACAGCTACTTGGTTGTGCCTTTCCATGTATGCTGAGCTGGCGAGCATCTTACACCCTGCTACCACATGCTGGACTGACTCTGGGGCTTCTTTACATAGCCTGCACCTTGGGTCAGATCTACTGTGGTAGATATTGGCCTCTATTCCCCTTGTACTTAGTTCTTGTGCTGCCATGATCAGTGCCTCTGTGCTTGTGCTGCCATGATCAGTGCCTCTGTGCTGTCTGTCAGTCCAGCTTTAATCAGCCTTTGGTAGGTCTTCTTGATATCAGCCACTTCCTCTATCTGACAGTGGTACATGCTGTGTAGGGGCTTGTCCCTCCATGTTGTCTCCTCCTCCTCCTCTTCCTCCTCAGGTTTCTGCTGTCTAAGGCATTCACTGAGCAGTTCATCTGTTGGGGCCATCTTCCTGATGTACTCTTGGATTTTTGATGTCTCATCCTGGACAGTGGCCCTGATGCTCACTAGTCCTCGGCCTCCCTCTTTCTGCTTAGTGTACAGACTCAGGGTGCTGGACTTGGGGTGAAAGTCATGCATGGTGAGGAGCTTTCTCGTCTTAATATCTGTGGCTTCTATCTCCTCCTTTGGCCAGCTTATGATCCGAGCGGGGTATCTGATGACCGGCAGTGCAAACATGTTGATGGCTCGGACGTTGGTCTTGCCATTCAGCTGTCTTCTCAGGACTTGCCTTACTCTCTGGAGGTATTTGGCTGTGGATGACTTCCTTGCGGCCTCCTCATGGTTGCCATTAGCCTGTGGGATTCCAAGGTATTTGTAGCTGTCCAAGATGTCTTCCATCCTGCCCCCTGGTAGGTCAACCCCTTCAGTTCTGATCATCTTGCCTCTTCTTGATACCATCCGGCCACATTTGTCTAATCCGAATGACATCCCTATGTCGTCGCTGTAGATCCTGGTGGTGTGGATCAGTAAGTCAATTTCTCACTCATTCCTGGCATACAGCTTGATGTCATCCATGTAGAGGAGATGGCTGATTGTTGTCCCGCTTCGGAATCGGTATCCGTAGCCACTCTTTGTGATGATGTGACTTCAGTCAACCATTCTGGGTGCGTCCCATCCCTTAGCAGCTGGTTCATCTGTGCTGCTAGACGCTCATGGAGTGCTGTCAGCTTCTTTAGCCAGTATGTATGGATCATATCGGGGCCCAGTGCTGACCAACTCTTCATCTTTGACACTCTTTCTTGGATGTCTGCCATTGAGATGGTTACTGGTTCTTGTTCTGGGAGGCAGCTGTGGTCAGTCCTCAGGTCCACTAGCCACTGGGCATCGGTGTTGTGTGGTGCTTTTCTTTCCCATATGCCCTTCCAGTATTTCTCCACCTCAGCTCTTGGTGGGTCTGGCCGGATGCTATTTCCCTGGCACTGAGAGTACACCTTTGCTGGTTGAGTGGAGAAGGTCTTGTTTATTCTCCTGGCCTCAAACTCCTTGGTGTATCGCTTCAGTCGGGTAGCCAGAGCCGTTAGTCTCTGTTTGGCAGTTTCGAGTGCTTCAGGTATGGAGAGCTTGCTGTATTTCCTGGGTACCCCTTTATTCACCATGTTCCCCTTCTGTAGCTTGGCTAGCTGGCTGACTTCTCTCCGTGTCGCCTTTATCTTGGCCTCTAACCGTCTCTTCCATAGAGGGTAATGTTTGTTATTCCCCGTGTTGATCTTATATCCCAGCATCTCGAGGATTACTGTATAAAAAAAAAAAAAAAAAAAAAATGTCCCTCTCACCCTTGTGGGGTGGTATTTGTGTGTCATCCTCAAGCTCGGGTCCTCTACCAGAGGCCTGGGAGTCTGAGGGTTCTGCGCAGTATTTTAGCTGTTCCTAGGACTGCGCTCTTCTGGACTGAGGCTTCAGATGTTGTTCCAGGAATCTGCTGGAGCCACTCTTCCAGTTTGGGGGTCACTGCCCCAAGTGCTCCTACTACCACGGGGACCACATTAACCTTAACCTTCCACATCTGTTCCAGCTGTTCTTTCAACCCTTGATATTTCTCAATCTTTTCGTGTTCCTTCTTCCTGATGTTGGCGTCAGCTGGAATCGCCACATCTATCACCACTGCTCTCTTCTGCTCTTTGTCCATCACCACTATGTCCGGTTTGTTAGCCAGTAGCTGTTTGTCGGTCTGGAAGCTGAAGTCCCACAGGATCTTAGCCTTGCCGTTCTCAACCACCTTCGGTGGTATGTCCCATTGGGATTTGGGTACTTCTAGTCCATACCGGGTACAGATGTTCCTGTACACTATCACAGCTACTTGGTTGTGCCTTTCCATGTATGCTGAGCTGGCGAGCATCTTACACCCTGCTACCACATGCTGGACTGACTCTGGGGCTTCTTTACATAGCCTGCACCTTGGGTCAGATCTACTGTGGTAGATATTGGCCTCTATTGCCCTTGTACTTAGGGCCTGTTCTTGTGCTGCCATGATCAGTGCCTCTGTGCTGTCTGTCAGTCCAGCTTTATTCAGCCATTGGTAGGTCTTCTTGATATCAGCCACTTCCTCTATCTGACGGTGGTACATGCCATGTAGGGGCTTGTCCCTCCATGTTGTCTCCTCCTCCTCCTCTTCCTCCTCAGGTTTCTGCTGTCTAAGGCATTCACTGAGCAGTTCATCTGTTGGGGCCATCTTCCTGATGTACTCTTGGATTTTTGATGTCTCATCCTGGACAGTGGCCCTGATGCTCACTAGTCCTCGGCCTCCCTCTTTCCGCTTAGTGTACAGCCTCAGGATGCTGGACTTGGGGTGAAACCCTCCATGCATGGTGAGGAGCTTTCTAGTCTTGATATCTGTGGCTTCTATCTCCTCCTTTGGCCAGCTTATGATCCCAGCGGGGTATCTGATGACCGGCAGTGCATACATGTTGATGGCTCGGACCTTGTTCTTGCCATTCAGCTGACTTCTCAGGACTTGCCTTACTCTCTGTAGGTATTTGGCTGTGGATGACTTCCTTGCGGCCTCCTCATGGTTGCCATTAGCCTGTGGGATTCCAAGGTATTTGTAGCTGTCCTTGATGTCTTCTATCCTGCCCCCTGGTAGGTTGACCCCTTCAGTTCTGATCATCTTGCCTCTTCTTGATACCATCCGGCCACATTTGTCTAATCCGAATGACATCCCTATGTCGTCGCTGTAGATCCTGGTGTTGTGGATCAGTGAGTCAATTTCTCGCTCATTCCTGGCATACAGCTTGATGTCATCCATGTAGAGGAGATGGCTGATTGTTGTCCCGCTTCGGAATTGGTATCCGTAGCCACTCTTTGTGATGATGTGACTGAGGGGGTTCAGGCCTATGCAGAACAGCAGAGGTGATAGTGCATCCCCTTGGTATATGCCGCACTTGATGTTAACTTGGGCAATTGGCTTGGAGTTAGTCTCCAGGGTTGTCTTCCACTTCCCCATTGAGTTCTTGATGAAGGCTCTTAGTGTCCTGTTGATCTTATACAGTTCCAGACATTCCAGTATCCACGTGTGTGGCATTGAGTCGTAGGCTTTCTGGTAGTCAATCCAGGCGGTGCACAAGTTGGTCTGCCTATTCTTACAGTCTCTGTGTACTGCTCTGTCCACCAGTAGCTGGTGCTTGGCTCCCCTGGTGTTACTACCAATTCCTTTCTGTGTCCCACTCATGTATTGATCCATGTGCCTACTCATCTTAGCCGCCATGATGCCTGACAGGAGCTTCCATGTTGTACTGAGACAGGTTATTGGCCGGTAGTTGGATGGGGTAGATTCCTTCTGTGGGTCTTTCATGATCAGGACTGTCCTGCCTTCAGTCAACCATTCTGGGTGCGTCCCATCCCTTAGCAGCTGGTTCATCTGTGCTGCTAGACGCTCGTGGAGTGCTGTCAGCTTCTTTAGCCAGTATGTATGGATCATATCGGGGCCCGGTGCTGACCAACTCTTCATCTTTGACACTCTTTCTTGGATGTCTGCCATTGAGATGGTTACTGGTTCTTGTTCTGGGAGGCAGCTGTGGTCAGTCCTTAGGTCCACTAGCCACTGGGCATCGGTGTTGTGTGATCCTATTCTTTCCCATATGCCCTTCCAGTATTTCTCCACCTCAGCTCTTGGTGGGTCTGGCCGGATGCTATTTCCCTGCCACTGAGAGTACACCTTTGCTGGTTGAGTGGAGAAGGTCTTGTTTATTCTCCTGGCCTCAATCTCCTTGGTGTATCTCTTCAGTCGGGTAGCCAGAGCTGTTAGTCTCTGTTTGGCAGTTTCGAGTGCTTCAGGTATGGAGAGCTTGCTGTATTTCCTGGGTGCCCCTTTATTCACCATGTTCCCCTTCTGTAGCTCGGCTAGCTGGCTGACTTCTCTCCGTGTCGCCTTTATCTTGGCCTCTAACCGTCTCTTCCATGGAGGGTATTGTTTGTTATGCCCTGTGTTGATCTTGTATCCCAGCATCTCGAGGATTACTGTTGCTGTACTGTGGATCAGCTTGTTGGTCTCAGTTATGTTCCCTGTGGGGATGGTTCTTATTGCAGCATTCACATCTTCTAGCAGATCTTCTGAAGGTACTTGACAACTTAGCTTCGGTATTTGCCGGAGGCTCCAGGTTTCCATTTGGGTCACGATCTTCCTTCTCAGGTCAGCAGCTCTTGTATTGAGGCTGTGTGTGTCTCTTGGGGCTTGGTACCCAATCACGGATTGTGGGGGGGGTGATATCCCCCCGCTGACCTGGCGTCCTGGCTCCCCCTTGCCGTAGCATTGTTGTTGTATTTCATCGATCTCTAGTTGTGACAGCAGTTTTCGGTTACGGATGTTGGAACACTGGGCTAACAGCTGTTTCTTTGTTAGCCTTGATTGTGGGTTTCGAAGCATCCATTGGTCCCACATCCGCCCCATATATCCCCTCTCTCTGGGATTACCTGTGTAGTAGCATTCCAACAACTCCGTATTCTCCGCCCTCGTCCATGTGTGTCTTGTTCCAGTAGCCCATTTCTCATCAGATTGCCCTGGTTCCCTAGCATCTGACGCGGACCTTGTTAACCCGGGCGACGTCCGAGCCGGTATGACTCTGTCATTATTGTGTTCACTCATGTTTGAGGTAGGCTCGTATAGCATTAAGGGTCTTGCCTAAGGACCCTCACTGGATAGTGCCCACCATGTCTGGGGTTCGAAGCCACGCCCACGCCCTCCTGCATTCCAGGACCACGCCCTCCTGCATCCCAGACCACGCCCCTTTCCTCATTTCACGTTGACTGGATAGTGTTTGTCCCGACCAGGATTCGAACCCACAACCTCCTGCATTCAAGTCAGTTGACTTAACCACTGTACTATCCATATATATATATATATATATATATATATATATATATATATATATATATATATATATATATATATATATATATATATATATATATATATATATATATATATATATATATATATATTATATATAATGAGCAGCCGCTCGGAGCTGTGGAGGTGGAGAGCATGATCCACTCTAACTCAATGTCCCCAGCCTCCTGCGGGATCCTAGAGAACCTCTCGTGGAGGTGGGAGTTGAAGACCTCACTGACAGAGGGTTCTGCCAGACGTTCCCAACACACTCTCAAAACATGTCCGAGCCTGCGGAGTCTGTCCAGCCCCCTGCTGTCAGCAGATCCACCTTACCACCAGATGGTGATCAGTTGACAGGTCTGCCCCTCTCTTCACCAGAGTATCCAACACACAGTCAGAGGTTTGATGACAGGACAACAAAGTCGATCATCAACCTCCAGTCTAGGGTGTCCTGGTGCCATGTGCACTTATGGACATCCCTGTGGTTGAACAAGGTGTTCATTATGGAAAGACTGTCTACCACAATAGTCCAATAACAGAACACTCATGTTCAGATCGGGGAAGCCATTCATCTCAATCACCTGTATGACCTTGACATTGCGAAAACTAGGTCAATGTCAAATTTCAACTTTCGTACTCTCAGGAAGATAAGATAAAAAGATGAGGGAGAAGGTCACTGTGAGTAAGACCATAGATCAAAGCTAGTGCTTTGGTCAATTACAGTAGATCAGAGCACTAGCTTTGATCTTTGACCTATGCAAGTAGGTCAGGATAAAATTTTGAATTCAAGGGAAAGCGAACTTCAGGATTGTGTTTGCCATGTCGCGGGATGTTGCGGTCTGTAGTTGAGGATTTCATGAAGCACCCATTCCTGCACGGAAATATAAACTGCTATCACCATTGGCAAAGAGAAAAACTCACCATTATCTGTCGTCACCTACACACTAAAATGCTTGGTATCTGGATACTGCACTCCAAGCAGCTATATGACAGGCATATTATCATGACTGCAGAACAGGTCTGACCAAACCAGTTAAACCAGGATTTAGATGATCTTTCTGTCCCAGACGCTTAAATTTAGAAATCACAGATCATACATTTGTTCTGTAGGACATCCATTAATAAATAAGAAATAAACCAACACTGATTTAATTTTTATTATAAAAATTCATGCAAGATAAAAGTACAACTATTGTTCTGTGTGTGTGTGAGAGAGAGAGAGTGAGAGATGGAGAGAGAGTGAGAGAGATAGGATGAGAGAGAGTGAGAAAACAACGTTCTTTTGAAAACATTTATTGAAACTGATGAGAACAGATACTACACTTGATCCTAGCCAAAAGGCCGAGAAGCGAGAGAGAGAAGCAGACAGACAGACAGACAGACAGAGAGAGCGAGACAGAGAAAGAGAAAGAGAGAAACAGGAAAAAGACACATGAAGAGAGATTCTAGCAAAACATAATTATACAATTTCCTATAGTGTAACATAAAATTGTATTAACATTTAGTCTCTAAAATCCGCCAGTTTTGTATTTTTAGATGGAACCAAAGGGATCATTAGTTTGGTACTTAGGTTTGATAAGAGTTACAGCACTTTAAATTTACAGTCTTCCTGTCATCGTTATCCTAAGTGTGTAAATTTGTCTCTGAACAAGTAAGTTAAACTCAACAATATTCTATAAAACCCACTTCTATGTAAATGTCACATTTGTTCTATATTCTGAATTATCTAAAATAAAATAAAAAATTTAAAAAAATCAACTTAAGGCTAAAATAAAAGACCAAGAGTTAAGTGAAATCCATTATTAAGACCTTAACTCTGTTAAAAAAATGAAAGTATGTTTTTATAAAAAGAAATCTAAATAATTAACAGGCATAAGCAGAAAAATGTGACAGTTGGACAAAACCTCTACCACTCATTTGATATACAGTAAATCCAAAATTTCCTATTGACACCTTTTTCACTCAAATATAATGAATATTTTAGTTCTAGGACTATGTTAGGACACCTGTGTAAGACATTCGTTCACAATCAGTCCCAGTGAAATAGTGCAGTACATATATACAGCTTTAAAGCACAGCAACTGCAGAGGTAAAACATTACAGATTAATTTGCGTTATTCATTTTTTATGATAATTTTTGGTTTGAGGGCTGTTCTAGCAGTAATTATCTGACAATAGCAGATTCCAATTTAGATAGAAGACAGAAATGTGGATGTACACATAATTCATTAATTCCCTTGACTCTACACCAAATCATTTAAAATAAAGCCATTCATTGCTGTACAGATGTTTGTTAATAGTAAGTCCATTTACACACACACACACACACACACACACACACACACACACACACACACACACACACACACACACACACACACACACACACACACACACACACACACACACACCACACACACACACACACACACACACACACACGGCTGTTAGGAGTTTGTGCATTACATTCTATACTGTACTTTTTCACGTATAATGAAAAACTGAAGCAACTTTACAGCCAGAAAAAAATGTTCGATGTAATTTGCTTTGCTGTTTATACTCGCAGCAACACTGACCTCTAGTGGAAAAGATACGCCATCACAGTTTTGATTTAGACATGGAATAATCCAGCCCCATTGGACATGGAGTATTTCTTTCTTAGGTGTGAGCAGCTGCCATCTATGGTAGATACATAGTACCTTTAAATTCAAACCATCACAAAACATTAGGAACACACTAGGATAATTGCTATTTCCTGTATGCAGCTTCTCAGGAGAGCCTACATCTCAACCACACTTAGAGGAGCTCATCTTGGCTGAAATATTTTCTAGCTGTAAGTAACTTTAATTTGAACCCTCAAATTTTCTTGGAGGAAAACTTACTAAGAAGAACTCAGTTGAGATATAGTTCTTTGCAGTGCAATGGTTTTCCTCCAAATTATTGCTACCATATTCAAACTTTCACAAAACCTTTACCACTACATTTTGGTGTCGCTGTCAGGAAGCCTCTCATTCTCATAATCATTCTCCAGGGAGATAGCGTGGTATGGCTTCTTGTCTGTTACCTCCATCACAGTGGTACAGACCTCTGGGTCCTTTTTCTTTAGCTCATGTTGAGACAGGTGTTCCACTATACCTGCTCCAATGGAGTCTCCAAGGACATTGGTGACAGTCCGCAATCGGTCCCTGAGGAGACACAGAGTGGTTGAGGACCGAAAGTAGATAGTGACCAAAATAGACAAGATATAATGAGAAAATATGGAAATACAAACAAACAAAACAACAGAAGGCTAAGCAAGAGAAGACAAAAATTATTATTTTTTTATAAATCAAAAGACAAATTACAGAAAAAAACAATAAAAGAACTAAAAGAAAAAAGAACTAAGAAAATATAATGATTAAAGATTAATTTCCCTTTGGGATCATAATAGTATATAATTTTTTTTTAAACAGCCAAAACAGCCAAAAAAGATGTTGAAATAAACAAATTCATTTCAGACATTCCTGAAGAAATCCAAGAAATTGATTCCTGAAGAAATCTGTAAGAGCGAGTACATTAAAATAACAGTGGAACATTGAAGGCACGGTTTAGACATTGCAAACAATGTTTAAAGCATGAGAAGCACTGCTAGTGTATTAAAGAGAGGAGGACATAGCAGAAATATTGGCTTTCTAACTAAATGAAAACCAGATGGACTGGGTGGCATGGTATGTAAAGGGAGTGCCTCCGGAAGCGATCTGTAAGAGCATACTGGATGAAAATTGATTGAGTTCATACCAATTACACTTTATTTTCCTCATGAATCCCTTCTTTCCTCTAAAAGAAGCTTGATCCTGTTTTGTTTTGTTTTTTAATTGTTAGATTTTTATGAATACTTTTCTAAGACAGCAAAACTTACAAGAACCAATCAACTGCAATGATAAGTGTGATGTCATCAGTGGGCAGTCCTACAGACGTCAACACTATGATCATGGTGACCAGTCCAGCTTGAGGGATTCCTGCTGCTCCGATACTGGCTGCTGTGGCTGTGATACTGAAGGGAAAAAGAAGAATAAGGGCGGTGGTTTGCATGTAAAGTCAAAAAGATGAGTCACTCTGTTAATTAGTGTTTCTTGCCATAATGATATAATGCAATGGAAATATTTTGGTTCAAAACGGATTTGACACTCAGAGATGGTGATGGACAATGATTCAAATAATTGAGTTAATTTCTCTTTAGATTTTAAAACCGTTGTGCTAAACATTACTGGATGACTGTTTAAATAGTTACTATCCAGGCGTAAAATATATTATTTACCTGATGGTGAGAATCTGTCCAAAGTTGAGGTCATAATCGTTGACCTGGGCAATGAAAATTGCTGCCAGGGCTTCATACAGAGCGGTCCCATCCATGTTTATGGTGGCACCAACAGGGAGCACAAAACGGGTCACTCGTTTATCCACATTGTTGTTTTCTTCCAAGCATTTAAAAGTAATGGGCAAAGTGGCAGAGCTGACAGATGGACAGACGGATGGGAAGGATGGCAAGAAGAGAAAGAGGGAAAAGAACACCATGAAACAAAAAAATTATCCCATTTCTTAGTATTTACAGAGAACTCTGAATGACAATTAACTTGCACTTTTCTATTAGTCTGTAAGGTTTGACACCTAGTCACATACCTAGAGGATGTCCCCAAAGCTGTGATAAGTGCCTGCAAAAGTCCAGCAATGAAAACAAAGGGGTTCTTTCTGGTGACGATGAAGTACAGCATTGGCAAGACAATAATGGCATGGACCAGCAAACCAGAAATGACTGTAACTGTGTACATTCCCAACTGGCCACCCATCGTTGTTATATCATCCATCTCAACAATCTTTCCAGCAATCAGGAAAAGGATACCAATAGGGGCATACCTGAGGATCAATGAATGTCAAAATGAATTAACTCTATTCGTCCATCATCCATCCAAGGCTCCTCCTGCTACTTACCACATGATGATGGCGACCAGCCTCATGATGGCTTCATTGAGACAGTCAAAGAAGTCCTTGAGTGCTTGTCCCTGTTCTCTCATGTTCCCGATGATCAAACCAAAACACATGGAGAACACCACTAGGCCCAGGGCATTGATTCCATTCACCGATCCTGGGACTGGAATCATCTCCTCCTGGGTGATCCCACGACTGTCATTGAGTGCAAATATCGTTTCATTCACCGTCATCGTCACATGAACCACTTTCTTGGCGTAGTGAGTCTTGTACTGAGGTTTAATTTTAAAAAAACAAAAACAAAGTTTGATTCAAATAGTGATTGATTACAGGGACAATAACATTTTCTGGAAAATTTATTTTAGAGTAACATGAGATTCTTTTTCACTGGGGAATCTAGTATATATTTTGTTGGGCGCATTTCAAGAAAAATCTAAATTTCAGTTCTTCACAATAAAATGTGAACAGGGCAATTCAGAATTCAGTTCATCTCTGAGTTAAATGTGTGTGGTATAAGCACAGACATTTAAAAAATGATCATGTGACACCTACGAATAAACTTCAGTCCCTGTCTGAAATATTTACTGTCCAAAATCTTTGTTTCGCTTTTGTTTATTGTGTATGTTGGAATTTTTTTAAATACTAGTTACAATTAAACAAAATTATATTTAATGTGTTTCATGGATGGAAAATTTAGATTTAACTGCTGATTGAAAATTTTGAAGTTTTTGTCCGCACATAAGTCTGTATGTACAGTATGTGAATTTACAGGAGAAAAAAAGCATGTACTGTGCACTCAGGTAAAGGTTAGATATGATGAGACATGTAAGGAGTGAAACTTAATTTAACACAAGATCAAAGGCAGAGGAAGAATACTGGGAGAGTTACCTGCTTGGTGCAAGCTTCCACTAGGTTTGGAGGAAACATGTTCCTGGAAAACAATGAAAGATATATTTTTGCCAACATTAGCAAATTATCACAAATTATACTTGCTCATTTCAAAAGAACTGAAAGAACCGGTTATGTTTTGATACATTGTGCAATTCAAAAATCCTCCCAGCTTGAAAGCCTCCATCAGACAGTGTTAAAAAGGACAATGGAAAACATTTACTAATTTCTTTAATAAAACAGTGTTCCTGAGTGTGTTTTGGTGCAGTTAAATGTTTGGGTAGGTACCTAATGAGATCCAGGAAGGCATCAGCGGGGCTGACCTGCTCTACCTTCTGTACCTTGGTGAACTCATCCTTCGATCCTTTTCCAGGGTGAATAATGAGCACCATAACAATACCAATGATCACAGCAATGATGGTGGTAGTGGTGTAATAGACCACTGCTCTTACACCCATTTTGCCAGATGCTCGGCTGTCCAAAGCGGCCATACCTGAAGAGAATAATGTATAATGAATAATGTAATGAAGACAGTACAGTAATCTGGATCACCACCCCAATTATCTCTGACAGCAAAGAGCAGCAGTTTGATTTGCGGTTTGAAGCCGGTTAAACAACTGCATGATAAAACTAGAGACTGGAATCGAAGCTGTGCTCCACAGTTTAAAGCCGTCATGTTGTCTTCAAAGGCACAGCAGTGGGGTGTTTTCAAGTTGGATCAAGACCATTGTCTTCATTCAGAGCTGTACGTGGTAAAGCAAGCTTTGTGCGATGGATAATGTGTGTGCCTCATTCATACATGGCACTACACATTAAGTGTGTGTGTGTGTTTGTGTGTGTGTGTGTGTGTGTGTGTGTGTGTGTGTGTGTGTGTGTGTGCGTGTCTTTATGCATAGGAGTACTGACCCCTGCTTTGCCCTTTTCTATTCCTCTTGTCTCAACATGCCCAGGCTTTTATTTGATTCTTTTTGATCATCAACCTCCCCTCCTCACCCTTCCCACCCTTAGTCTCATGTCCCAAATTCTTCCCCTCCTCCCTCTACATGCCCTCGATCATCACCTCTTGTTTCAGGGTGCCCCTAATACTGCCCGTCACCCCCCACCCCTCCTTCCTTCCCCTCAATCTTTTTCTTGTGGGCTGATCTTATTGCCGCAATCCTCTTTCACTGCCGGTGAACATTCTCCTACTGTCCTCCTATTCCTTTTTTTGACAGTCCTGGGAAAACTTGTTGACTTAGTGAGCGCTGCGTGTGCACAATGATCCTCCACCTGTTGTCCAGGCAACAACAGACTCAGTCTCACCAATTCCATCATTTCAAAAGAATGAAAGAACCAAGATTGAAGGAGAGCAAGGAGAATGACTTTCTTTCTTGTATAGGGAATGTTTATCAAACACAAAAGTGGGCCTTCTCTCAGGAGAAGGATGGGGGTTGAAGTGCAGGACATGTCAATGCCAGAAGTCTGCCCCAGGACAATTAACATCCACTGATGTGAGACAAAGGTTGACTCCTCATGCCCAGAAGCAAGTCATTACCTCAAGGACTGAATTCAGAAATCCTCTCCACATGTTTTTCTCTAAGGATTTTACAAAAAAAGTGATACATTTTAGTGGCCAGTTTTCATTCTTACAAGTCAAATGTATTGATTCGGAATGTTGTTCTCATATGATCCTTTTCTAGAATGCTGTGAATCTCAAATCTCATTATACTATGTATAGTGACAATAAAAAGGTTTTCTATTTCTAGCATTTTTATCGTGATTTATAAAAATAAATTTCTTATTGAACAATTAAAAAATATTTGACATGTACTCAAGTTACATTCTACTGTATATGACAAAGTTTTACTATGTACTAGAATTTAGAAAATATTTCAAGTTTTTCATTACTAGTTATTTATAACATTTGTCCAAATATTCAAGAAACAGAACCTTTTATTTAGAAAGCAGCATCCATGTTTCTTCTTCTGTCATGATCATTTCTTTGACTCCCATTCCCTGTTATATTAGAATGTAGCAGGGAGTTCCCTTCAACCGACTTCCTTCATCATCCACCTCCATTTCCATTTTCTCCTGCCAATATATTCACCTGTCCTGATTCAACCTTTACTTGGCACTTGCAGTAATTTGTGACACACACACACACACACACACACACACACACACACACACACACACACACACACACACACACACACACACACACACACACACACACACACACACACACACACACACACACACACACACACACACACACACACACACACAAACACAAATCATGTTTGTAAATTTCCAATGTTGGTGCAGCACTAAACATCCATAACCACAAACATTACTCAAGTTCACGCAATTTCACAACTCATTTCCCAGGTAAAACCTACTTTCACATTTTTGAGGCAAGTCCTCCCTGGGTAGAATGACCCATTTTATGTTTATGGGAAGACAAATTCATCCCTGGAAATGTATCAACCAATCAGAATAGATGCCTCAGTTATTGCAATGAAGAGAACAGTGGGGTGTGACGTCAATCCCAAGGCTAACAATGCATAAACATGAGCAAGTGAAGATAATAGTGCCAGAAAGACCAAGACAGCAACAACGTGGAGCCAACTGTGAAAGGGAGATAACATGGTAAAAGGTTGGCTATACCTATTCAAAGAATTCTAGATTAAGGCTCCCTGCTTTATGTCCATGCTCTTTTTTAAACATTTTTAGCTGAGTTGTCAGTCTGCAAAGGAAGTCAGATTGCAGTCGGAACTTGTGATTTATACTCAGAAACTTCTAGTTTCTGCAACATGCAAGCCTGTATTTAGATACTGTGGAACCCATGTGTACAACTGTCTGTGTTCCAGTGAATACGTACTAAAAAATGCAAAGAAGCCCTGTCTTACAATTTCATACCATACCTGTACCAAAATATATTAAACTAAAAAATATATCAATTCACAAAACAAAAATCTGTTGATAAATTTCCGAGCAATACTGCTAACCAAAAAACTAAAACAATAACCCTGTTGGATAAGTAATGACAATAGAAAGTAGTCTATATAAAGATGGGAATTAAGTACGACAAAAGTAGTGGTGTCTTTTCTATTACAATAACAGATGATTATTTTCTACTTTAATTGTTTTCACATGTAGCTGCACTTATGTGACATAATATTATGCCCCACTGCAGCACAAAGCAGGTTATTATCAGACAATGGGTCTTGTCTCTGTCATCTCTTCTTCCACAGTTTGGCGTTCTGCCCGTCCAATCACAGAGTTCTCAGCATGACCCGCCTATCTGACCAGTGTTTTTGGAAAGTGTTGCATTAAAGTCTCAGTGAATGACTCACAGGTCAGGAAAAAAATATTCTGTTAGTAAATACTAAACTCACTACATACCTGAATAGAAAAACCCCCAAAAACCAGGTCTCCATAGGTATCTTTTTTTTTTTTAATGTAGGCCAAAAGTCAAGAAGGAAGAAGATGCAAGGACAACTGATCCAGTCCACAAGTCTTTGAACTAAGTTATCCAAGTACTGCAGACTTTGGGTCATTTTGTTCATGTTGCTTTAAGATCAAGTTTTTTACATCAGCCAAGCCAGTGATTGAGAAATTTGTCTGTCTCACCCATGAGGTCACTCTGAATCAACTCACCACTGAGCCCCGGGAAAAACAACAAACGGCGTCAGCTGAGCAAACACATAGCTTCATCTTCCTCTTGGACAGAGGTGACTAGAGCCAAAAAGCACTCATTTCTTTTATGTTATTAAACAGAAAAAAGACATGCTACTTTTAAATCGCTCATGCTGCTGTATGCATCTGATTCAGATTAATGGGGCTTAAGTATCAGGGAAGATCAGGAGGAGGTGTGTGGGTCCGCAGTATAAATAAGAAAGCAGCTGTGAGATTACAATGAGCAGCCATGCAGACATGTTGCAAATGTGCACGTATAAGGAAAATTATCCAGATTTTTTTTTTAGATATGGGAATGAGTATATGTTGTGACTAAATTGTCTGGTATAAATTTCGGTCAAAAAAGTACAATGCAGGCATGAACTACAGTATGTCCCTGTGTGTTGTTTCAGATGCCTGATGTTCATTTGACCTGAAGGGACCCACTTTTGCAGAATTGTCTGTGTGTAAAGTCTGTGTGTAAAGTCTTGCAACATGTAACATTGTAACAATGTTTTTTGTGACATTATTCATGTGATCAGATCCTGTGATGTGACTAGTGACCAGAGTGTACTCCACCCCTTGCACAAAGTCAGCTGAGATCAAAACCCCCCACCCATGGGGAGGGGGGTTTGATCCTAGACAGGATAAGCAGTTACAGAAAATGAATGAAAAAATGAATGAACGATGCAAATGGTAAATAGAGTACCTTCCCTCAGATTCTGATTCATTTGTACAAGAAATATGTTTATCAGTGGCTGAAAAGGTGAAGCCAAACATAAAGCAAATACTGTATATCATCATGTCAAAATTGTTTGGATGAACGGAATAAAAAGTATGTAATGAGCTGACAAAGTGACTGGAGAGACATCTGTTGCCATCAGTGACCCAGATGGCCCATAAAAATGTGTTCATACCTGTGATGAGACTGGAAACCAGGAGGGGCATCACAAGCATCTGAAGCATTCTCATCAGCAGTTCTCCAGGGAAAGAGAAGAACTTCACATCCCGGTAAGACATCTTATAAGGCCGCAGGGCAAAACCCAGGATTATTCCTGCAGTTTTGATAAAAAGAGAAGGCCAAAGTCATAATAATGATAAGACTATTTGGATGAACTTGTAAGAGTTTTTGTAGTGATTTTTAGATCAGTTTCATGTAATCACATTATTGGTAATGGCACATTTCTGACTTAAAAATAAAACAGTTAGAATGCTGATTAGAATAAAAAAACTGAAAACAAAACTGAGTAGGAATATGTAGTGCTATATACCCAGTGGTTACTGAGCACAGGACCCAACTAGAACTTTGCAGCAGACTTAGCGCGGTAGTGTTGAATTTAATTACATAATCAATCCTGGGAAACTTCATGTCGTGAATGATACAACATTCTATTTGCTACCTTTGCAATGTAAAAAAGTAGAAAACAAAGTTAGTCCACATACCAATAATGACAGCAGCAACAGTCAAGATCACAAATGCATTTCTTACGAAGAATCCTTTCATGTCATCCTTTGAGATGTTCTGAACTCTCTTCTTGGCCTGCAGTGACCGGGCCTGGATTCTGTGGTAGAAGCCTCTCTGGGTCCTCTGTGGGTTGTCCCTGCTGCTCTGAGCCATTTTTTGCCTCAGAAAACTTCCAATATGTTGTAAATGGGCAGAAATGCAAACTTCTCTTTACCGTCACAGGAGCAGCAAAAAAAAGGGGTAATGCTGATTGACTTGTCGCTCTTCCCTCTGTCACACTTATCCTTTGGTTAGAAGTGTTCTGTCTGAGGTGGAAAGACACAAAAAACAGATTAATTTTCTGGTTAGGCAGATAGTTACAGTTTATAACATTGCTGGGCAAAATGCATATGCCACATGTACATTAAGTAATAATCCAATTGTAATTATCTGTAATGGACACAAATATATAGATATGAAAAATACAGTAGTGTGTACTGAAGCATACATCAGAAAAACACATTTGCATGTCTGAATAATGAAATCAAGTTCCCACTCAGAGAAAGGCATGCAGACTTCCTCTTAGTCGCCTAACCACAACACACGTGTACACTTTGAGTCTAATGGTCAGACAAACAGACACATATTTGCACATACAGTAAAACTCAGAGATAAAAGTTGTTTCTGTACCTTTTGTTTTGACCAATAACTTCCTTTGGAATAATGTTTCAGTTTTTCTGGGGAGATTTCTTGCTTAGTGGTCGATCTATGAGAGAGGTATAGATGAGCTCTTTGGCTGTGAGCTGGTTCGTGTGAGGAACTGATAATGAAGAGAGAGGAAAGAAGTGAGGGGAGGAGGAAGGAAAAGAGGGTGCTGTAACATGGATGAGGGGAATAAATGGGCCAATGAGAGAACGGGGGCGGTGCTATCGTGGGAGAACAACTGGCGTTTGTCACCCACACTGTGAAGGCGTGTAGGGATGTGGAGCAGGAACTAAAAAGTGAAGTAATTTAGAGAGGGGTGGTGCTTCTCAGACAGAGGGGAGTTTGAGGAATAATGAGCTCTGCAAACAGAAGAAAGAGAAAGAAGCTTCTTGTTTCCTTCATTACCTCCCAGCCCTCCATTCAAATTGGTTTTCACGCTTGATAAGTTCTGTATGGCTTGAGATTCATGCAGATAGAAAGTAATATGGAAGTAGATCAGCCTTTTATACATTTGGGTATGGTTGATATCCAACATACTCAACAAGTTAATCTCAGTTCATGTATTATGCTTCCCTCAACAGTAGACATTTCTGAAATCCACACGGCCATTTTTGTTTTGTGAAAAACCTCTGGAATTTTTGTTAAGACGAACAGCTTGTATAAATATTTACCAAATGCCAGTGGAGCAACTGGTGCTCAACAGCTTTTGGCTATGAAGCTAAACAATGTAAACAGCTTACTGGGCTTTGACTGAAAAATTTGCCACGTTGTGCAGTTAACCATGCATGGCATAAAAGCTACCTAAACTACGCACACGAGACACAGTTGCTAGAAACAACAATAGAGGAGGTTGATAACCAGATTAAACTGGTATGTGGAGCAGGAAGAATTCAGAAGTTGCCACATAAGATGATGATGATGTTGATGTGTGTGTGTGTGTGTGTGTGTGTGTGTGTGTGTGTGTGTGTGTGTGTGTGTGCGTGTTTCTATGTCTAAAATAGTGGGGGAGAGTATCAGGGGGAGAGGCAAGGACTGATGGCTCGCTTTCTGACTCATACCACAGAAATCCGTGTTTGGCAGAGATGCAAAATATTTCAACTATCAGTCTGCACACACAGACTCACAATCACACACTTCCAGTGAGCTTAGTATAATTATGTAACTTTTGACTCAGGAAAAGTCTCTATTTTCCTGAAAAGAATAAAACTAGATTTTTTTTTTTAAATTTTTGAGCAGCAGCTGCCCGAGAATGAGAGCAAAGGAGCGTTTGCTCAGAAAGGTCAAGACATAGTTTTCCTGTTGTTTCAACATATTGGAAGTTTGTCACATTTATTCTGAATGATCAATCATGATACATTTACAGAAGTGTGTTAATACGGCATGTTTCATCCCAGAATTGTATCAAATAATACAGTGTTATTCTGGTGAGTCTGTATAATTTTCACTTGCCTTTCACAAAGCAAGTTCACCATAGTTTAACCTTTGTGTTGTCTGTGGGTAAGAAATTATCCACAAGCATGTTTAACAACAGATAAAGCTACATAGATATTCCTTTTTCTAATATTTGATTACTTTTCCTGTAGTGACATCATAAAAAGCAAAACATTGCCTTCATTCATATTTCCATGAAAACCACAATCGCAAGGATACAAAGACTGACTGACACAGCAGTGGGTAGTAAATCACTCAACATTCTAGCCAGTTCATCACATCCATCATAAAAAGAAAAATCAGGCTTCAGACAACTAATATGGAGGGACTTCATAAATATGAAGACAACTGGGAAAGGAATAGATGAGATTGACCTGTGCTGCTAATTTGCAGGGTTCAGAGGTCCTGAGCAGTGGCTGCACCTAATCTCTGGAATGAAGAGAGTGGAAGGGTAGTTTTCAATGCCACTATATCACTGAAAGTCCTTAAAACTTTCTCACGAATGCTACAATTTGATAGTAGTGACTCAAGAACTGCAAGACATGTGACAGATAAACTGGCCGCCATAACAGAGATCCAGGTTCAGTGGGGGGAGTATCTGCTAGACCTCTACAACCCTGGATCTGGGGAAAGGTTATTTAGAAACAGCTCCCATTCATTCATTAGTTGACTGATTTAAGGTCAGTTGGTATGTTTTTTCCTTTTATATTATTTAAACAATTTGTGGGTTGAAGCAAAATTTTCAAAAATTATTTATTCCTCATGTAGAGAAAAGAATATAACACCATTCACTGACAATTAAAAAACAAAACCGGACTATTATTGAGAGTCTTCAACAAAACACATCTAAACTTTCTATGTATGATACTTTCTTTATCCATACGTACATCGGCTGCTGTTCATGCCTTTTTGGTTATTGGAGGGGTTTATTGGACGCATGCCTGTTTTTTTAATCTGTAGCACAGGGTCACTGTCCAGAATGTAAAGAGCTACCCAAGGGTTTAACTCAGTTGTTATGGGCGTATATGTTGGACATCCAGCCTGTATGTGGCGGGCTAATGATCAGGCTTTGCTTCTGTTATTGTTCAACCAAAGTTCTTGAAACACTGACCCAAAAGTAAATACATGACTTTACCACAGATTGTGGTAGCTTACTATAACAAGACTATCACAAGAATCAGTCAGGAAAGAGAGAAAGAGGCAGAGACAGAGTGGGATAGAAGCAGAGACAGTCACAGAGATAGACAGTGGTAATGTTAAAATGGTAATGTTAAAATGCATAACTATGTTTAGATCACATGAACAACTGTTTTCCATGTTAAAATATGTCAAGTAGAGAAAACTGTCAAAAATCTTTCTGCAACAAAATTTGGAGAGATGGTTCCTACATATGTGACCTGCTCTAGCATGAAGAGCTGTGCATGGACCGAGCTTCAAGCAGGTCATTTTTGGCAAAACAAATAAGCTTGAGCATGTGTGCCAATGCATAGCAAGCCTATAGTAAACGGCTCACAGGGTCATCCAAAGTCTTTTTCATGGAGTATGAAGAATGGAAACATGTGAAATGCAGTCCTTTGTGTTGAATTCAGTGTCCTGGGCCTTTAGCTCAGCTTTATTGTGTGCCTTTTGATTAAGATCACAATAAAAACTTTCACTTTACACTCAAGACTAAAAGCCTCTTTTTTTTCTTGAATTTTGTTAAAAGGTTTGGTGAGAAGTTCAGACCTTCTTCCTGACCCAGTTTGGAATCTTTTTGATCCACTATTAATGCATAACTGTAATTTTAGAAGACTATGAATGAAATAGAAAATATACACAACTGTAGTAAAGACCCTCTGAAGGGATTTGAACTCGCTGCCCCTCAAATATTATTGAGCCATATCAAACATTACATATCTCATGACAATCTTTGAACAGTCTTGATCCCACTGATCAAAATTTGTCATCAGTCGTGTTTTGTATTATCCTCACATTACATGTTTCAACTCTTCATCTATTAGCAGTTAGCTCTGATTAGTGCAGCGATAAATATTTATCGAAAAGTGTTGCCATTTGGTAAAGTTGATCAATTTGTTATACTGTTAAAAAAAGTGTCCATCCACAGTTACCTTAAGTGACTGAACTGTTCTTATATATTTGACGCATGAGGAAAGTGATCCAAATGCAGACAGAATAGCTTAGGGAATTCAATAAATTAATTCAGAAGGTATTCACGGTTAGAGAAAAGAAACAAAAGAAAAAATTATCGTGCCGTGCTTTATAAGCTTTTACTGAAAGTAAAATTTATTAGCCTTTGTAAAAGAACAAGTTTTCCACTGGAACTGTTATAATTATTCTTTATATCAAATTAAGATGTATTGTGGAGACACTCAAAATTTTTACACATAAATATTTCCATTTATTAAACTCATATGTCTAAAATTACCAATAACAAAATGTTAATGTTTCATCTTTCATACAATCTCACTTCCAATTAAATGCTATAAAAATAATCCCACACACAAATGTCTGTCTATGAAGACATAGCTCATCTGGAAACCTTTAAAACAGGAGCAACAGTGAGTCACTCTCCCTGCAGTGACCCACATGGCATCCATCAAACAACCTCAACAACCAGTGACAGACAACAGCCTTCTTTGTCTTCAACTAGCAAAGCAAGCACTTGGCTGGTGGGGTTATCTGAAGAATCAAACTTGTAAATCACCAAACAGAATCATGACAGAAGATTATGGGACACATTGCCATGGATGCCATGTAGAAAATGTACAATCTTTGAAATGTGGTTGTGTGTTTGCATTCATCACATGGGCCAAAAGCATACTCATCATGGTGAGTCACCAATTTGAGGAAATAACAGCAGACAACACAAGGCTAAAAATATAATCCACAGAAATATTGTAATAAAACATAGGAAGAGCATATGGGAAGAAGCAAAACCATTGTTCAAATTTTAAGTCCAATTAATTCACATAAGTAAAATCCACAAAACAAGCAAGGTCCAAAATAAATTTAAAAAAGTCATAAAGATGACCAAACAGAATCCACCATGAAAATGTCTCACTCAAATCCCAATCCCAGGAACTGAAAAACGCACATGGCAAAACAGGTGACTAAACAGATGAAGTGACAGTGGGTACAAGGAATCACAGAGACTAACAAGAGGGTGACAAGACAGGGGGCGCAGGGAGGAGCAGACAACCGAGGCCAGGTGGAAGCAATCAGACAAAAACAGTGACCACAAAACGTAAATGGAACAAACACAGGAAAAGAAGAGGCCAAGACATGATCAAAAGATTCAACTGCAAAACAAAACTAGGAGTAATGCTACTGTTATTTTCCACAATTTCCCTATTGCTTCAAATCTGTTTTTTTATTTTTGTTTCAGAGAAGATCAATTGATTCCTGAGTCATATTGAGACCAAATCCAGCCATATCGACTCAGAGGTTAGATTGAAAGAGTCCAAACTGGAATTTTGACAGTTATATTCGGCCGAACAAATTTTTTTTAAAGCTATTTAGTTGTCAGTTTACACAAAATACTATTTTATTTACACAAACATTATAAAATAGATCGATTTTGAACTCTTAAAAGCCTAAAAAGACGAGTGATTATCCAAAACCATAGGGAAGTTCTCTAAAGAGTAGTTAAAATCAAACTTTTTAAAAGAGTATTATTGAGTGAGTGCAGTATCCTGCAGTTTACAAATATCTAGTCCCTGAATGCTTATTTATACAGTAACATCATAGGTAATACATTTGACATACATTTTTTTAAGGTTCTAACATTTAACTGTAACATTGTTCTCATTTATCACTCGCACCTCTTTTACTCCTTGCATAATAATCTGTGGATTCAGGGGGGCTGTAATTCTTCCATCAGTTTGGTCTCAGTTCTGTTAAATAGATTACTGGAGGAATGTGGAACAAAATGGGTCACTGTTTTTCCAATCTGAAAAGATCTGTTCCTCCGTCATTAACTGTAGGAGCCATATGACTTTAATGGTTCACTTGATCCTCTTCAATGTAATATAAAAAGATCAAAGTTGAAAATTGGATCATGACAGATGAGTAGAAAAGTTGAAGATGTTACATTTGGAGAGAGTTGTTTAAACAGTGTTTATTCCTCCAAGAAATGAAAATGAGGTAATTTCCTGTTCATTAGGAGATTTTATGCTTGTGTTGTTTATATTGTCATCAACGCCTTCATTTTTCATACATTCACATATGCACACATTCACCTATACACATATCCACAGTTCACATATCCTGGAACTCAGTGTTACTGAGTTTGTGTAACTTAAGCTGGCTCAGACTGCTTCACCAGGCCAGCAGTTTCAGATGGGAGTGGTCCACTCCCTGAGGAGTGTATCCAGGACAGGTTATAAGATCTGCAGTCTACAGTGGCCCCCTGGGGAGACACAGAACTGGGGCCACATTGTCCACCAGTGTCATTGTGCACAAGGGTTTCCCATGGATCAAATGTTCCAGATTTCAAACCCAGGGGTCTCAGCACACTCGTAACTGTTTTTCATTGAGCATGATGGGAGACGAGGCTATTCACTCATTATTTCACATTTATTTGAATAGGACCACACTGGATGTAGACCACTGGCTCATCATCTGGATATTAAGAAGACCAGTGATGGAGGTGGTGAATGAGGGAGTAAGGGAGACGCTGAGGATGACTGAAGATTTGAAATGAGCGGCTGATGAGAAAGACACCGAGGATGTCTAGACGCTTAGAATCAGAGGCAAAGTTTCCGTCAGGAATAACTAGACAACCAAGGAGAATAGAAAAAAAAACACGTAAAATAAATAAAGAATCGGACAAAGAATATCTCAGAACATATGGAAAAATAACCTGAAGTAACTTTACTTTAATGTGTGCCTAAATACATACCAACATATGCATGTACTGTAAACATACAGGATCGAATACATATGTAAACACACATCCATCCATCCATCTATCCATCCATCATCCATCCATCCATCCATCCATCCATCTCGCAAAGTGCAAAATTTATTACCTATATTGGATGTGTTTCTGTGCTTTTCTTTGAATAAGCGGTAAATGTCCCCTAAAGTTGGGACGCTGATGAAGACTGGTGACTGATCACTGCTTTGTTATCCCGAATTTTTGTTGTTTGTCATCATTGAAATCAATTCTGTCGTATCGCCATTGAAGCTTAGATAGCACAAATGTTTGGCACAAAATTTGAGTGTCCCAAATAATCGGTATCCTGTGGCACCATGGGGATTGACCAGAAACCTATCTTTGTTGAATTTGTGTGTGGTATTTTCAAAGATTAACATATGACACCCATCTTTAGTATCATGAACAACTGCCCATAAGGGTGCTCAGAGAACAATACAATGAGGATAAAGACAGAAATTAAGTCACCTTATAACAGAGCCTTTTCAGTCTCAAATATCTGAACTCCTGTCGGGACATGTAGTTGTTCTTTTCACTATTTATTTATTCAATTATGATTATTGTTTTCGTAAGTTCATGAGCTCCTAATAAGATTCAGTAATCAGAAAAGGAGCCAATTCACCACCATAAAGATGATTTGCTATTTACTGATATTACGTGTAAATGTGTCAGCATGCATTTTGCTATTTTCTACACTGTACAGTTTTTGTCTTCTGCAATTAGTTGCTGGTTATTTGTGGAATTCATGGCAAATATTTGCTGTGGTATGTATTTTTTATAATGATTCACTGCATGATTTTACCAACAAACTACTTTTTTAGCTGAGCTAATGTCAAATGGGTTTTCGAAATCCTTTTTACCGGTAACTTAATTATTATCAGCAATCAGACTGTTTCCCTGTTATATTGGTGCTTGATGTTTCTTTTCAGAGGGATGAGACATTCAGATTCTGTTAAGAAGAAAATGTGATTTTCAGTGTGTGTGAAAAGTGCACCTGTTTGAATAGTGTTGGTATGTTCCCACAGAGAGGAGGGGAAAGCTCAACTCAGAACTGTAGGAGAGTGATTACCTGATTAATATACATTTTATACTAAATGTTGGACTAGTTCCTATTCAAATGTGTTTTTCAGTAGGAATACTGAGTACGCAACAAGGTATAAGGGTCTGTTAGACGGTGCACTACACTAATCCTAGAGAGAAGATAAGGTGAGAATGTAGGCTGACAGATGGCCTCATTAAGAACCTGTTGATGCTCCCAGGTTTTATCTGCACTTCACTCTGTTAGGATCACCACTGAAGGTAAATGCCATCAAAACAGAGAGGACTAATGTGAGAAAAACCAAAACACACTGGGAACTTATAATCAACTTATTTTTCTGATTGTGTGTAGTGTGAAAGTTTTTTTCTTATTTTTTGGCTCTGTAAGCAGGTCTATAAATCAGATGGCTCTAGTGGACAATCTTCAGGAGGACTGGACAGAATCGCTGGACATATTTGGTTCATTTTGGATAGATGCCATGGATATTTCAAGAGCAGCTGATAGTTGGTCTGTCTGTTTGTGGCTTGTAGAAGATCTGTTTCTGGATCTGTTGAGTCAGGTGGACTTTCTACTGGAACACCAAGCTGTATGCTTCAGTGTACTGGGCCCTGCATATGCCGATGACCCATATCTGTGGCTCTTTCTCCACAACTGAACAGCTTAAAGAATTTGTTATTTGTTTGTATTATTCTGTGTTTATGCATGATATCATTTAGACAATGAAGGAAATCCACAGCTCTCTGTTATTATCACGCTTTTGATCAAGGTGCAGATTGTCTGGTAACCTTTCCATTTTTCATATGCTTTAAAATACACATGAAATTTGAATGACAGTGAAAGCTGTCAGCACTGAAGTGTATTACTCTGTAATACTCTGCAGTGTATTTGTTGCAACTGCCGCTACTGAGCCCCCTGCTGCACAGTACATTTGTTCACTCTTGACGACTCGTAAATCTTCTTCTTCTCCTTTCGACTTTTCACTTCAGCGTCGCCACAGTGAATCAGTTGCCTCCATCTAACCCTGTCTTCTGCATCCTCTTCTCTCACACCAACTACCTTCATGTCCTCTTTCACTACGACGATTCGTTAATATATTTCTATTATTGCTTGTTCCTTCCTGAGTCCTTTTTTTGCACAGAGAGTTGTTTTCAAAATTGCGTTGTACACTTGTGTATGATGATATTAAAGGCATTCTATTCTATTCTATTCTGACTTTTTGACACAGCAAAAAGAACTATTGTACTGCTGGGTTGTCATACTAATATCACCACATCTACAGTGAGTTTATGGTTGCAGGTAACAATCATAGACTTAGTATTTATGATATATGACAGAAATAATGAAAATATGTTAGGAAGTCTTATAAAAAAAATTGTGTGATTTTATTTGGTTTCTTGTGACTGTGTTCAACAGAATAAAATTTCATGACAGCAGTAATAAAGTACTATTTCAACTTTCATGTACTTCTGGCATTACAGCTGTAGACCCATCCAAATCAACTCCTTTATTTCTGAATGAAGTCAACAACGAAAACATCAGAGAATAAGGTGTACTATGTTCTGTATGTTTATGTTTTTATGTATGTTTGTGATTCTAGAATCATGAAACATGTTAACAGATATGTGGAAAACGAATTACTGTACATATAATTGTATTTCAATTGTAATAAAGTGTTACAAAGTAATACAATCTACTAAGCATCAGTTGCATGTATGAAAGTATTCTGTAAAACACGTTCGGTCACTATGTTACCACATAGGGCTTTCATCTTTATGTTACTTTCAACAGTCAGTTTACGACTTTCGTCAGTAATTAAACAGCAGGCTTCATTACACCATCATTATAAAAGCTCATGTAGGAGACTATGTTTAGAAGATTATGTTTTTAGTATAATACATAAGAGAAAAGCCTACTATATTATTATGTTATATTATCACAGCAGCGGGAACCCGTGGACATTCCACGATAAAACAATAATATCAGATTTCATACCAAACATATGAAAACATATGTATTGGTATTATAAACCAATTGCTTGTATAAGCCCAAACTGGGCTCTGAAATGACTTTGAACTGTACAGTATATTACTGTAAAATAAACATTGTAAAATTATATATTTGCAATATTCCCATATGTTCCATGTTATACCATTCTTTTCATAATCATTTGTACAAAGGATACATTCTTCTGTGTTTCTTGCATATTCCAAGTTAAAACGATTTATTGTGATATACACTGATTAACAGTTACTCTGCATTAATTGTAGGTTATTCCAACATCACTGTTAAGTCATTCCCCCCCCTTACAGCACATCTTTGAGTGCTGTAAAGGATTTTTGAACTTTCTGTACTTTACTTGATTTAATTTTCGGTTAAATAGTGATGTAGATGCTACTATTGATGAAGCAACAGGGGGAAAGAAGAGAATACTGTATGCACGATTCAAAAACATAATTCAGAAAAATTACGTTTTGCGCTTTTGTTTTCAAATTAAATTGTTTTCATTTTCTTAAAATAAAAAACATTCCATTGCCTGGTATTTCGTTCTTTCACTAGACTCCGGGTGCTTTTTGCAAAGCCAGTCGTCATTTAACGCGGATTCTGTATGTTTACCGGAATGACACCAGTGTCCGGATTCGTTTCTGATGATTGCCTACATTACCCATAACTCCGTGCGGCGTGAAGGGTTGCGAACATGTGTCGGTACTCCACGTCAAAGGAACATAGTGTGACTGACAACAGAACGAGTAAGTCACGGCAAGACGTCAGAGACTCCGTGTTTGTGTTACTGTCGGGGGGCTCCGTGTGTTCACGTAGGTCCGTCCGAACCGACGATCCGGATCAGCTGTCAGACACGAATACGGTATTTACAGGGTTGCTTTGCTTGTTTTCCCTTAATATACTGTACTGAGAATTATCGTGACTGAAAGAATTTCAACCAATTGAAGTAGTAAATAATAACTTCGAATGATCTCAAATGAAAATGATTCATGCTTGCGGCTGTCTTGTCATGTTTCAACTCGTCAAAGGTTTAATTTAAGATTTTTGGTAATTTCATTCCTGTTTGTCTAGTAACCCCCCCCTCCCCTCTTGTCAACACCTGAACACCTGAACGCACCACGTTCATTGGGTTGTTCATGTTACCTCAAAATATCAACTTATGTTTTGTTTCTTAGTAAGATCAGATGATCAGCCTAATTTTAAGCACCCTATAAGTCTCCAGTGTCCCAAGTGGAGTTTTCAACTTGTCACTAATTTCCCTGCGGTGATCATAATCAGTATATAAAAAAATAAACAATCAATAGTGTCTCCCAGCAGCATTCATAACAGCAGTAATCCCCCTCCTCATGGACTAGTACAACCTGGATATCATCTTTTGTAGTGGTGGCCCACTCTTCAGAGCTGCAAGTGGTGCTGCTGAGTTTATAGTGCTGTCAAACTCACCCAACCAACCAGCCTCACAAGATTTGCATAAATTTTTTTTGCGGTTTCTCATCCCTGCACATTCCACAAGATCACTTTTAGCCTTTTCCCTCCAGGGCAACAGTGATGTCTTGCTAAATATGCAATGCTTACGTAGATGCATTGCATGTAGATGGTGGATATTTATCTTCTCGGCTTCCTGCCTGACGAACAATTAAACTCCAAGGTGTTGATGGAATCCAGTTCATGTTGTATGAAACAATACATACTAACAGATATCTATAACTTTTAAATTATTGATGAGTTTTTGTAGGGGTATGTTAGTTTAACATGCAAATGATTTTATGAATTATTAAGATAATGACAAGCATTTCTCAATCACTGTGTTTTGGACTGTGTTTTATCAGCATTACATTTACAGTGAATTTGACATGATATTCTGGCACTTACATAAAAGTCATATCTCTAGACATGAATATAAATTATTAAAAAGAATGATAACATCTTCAGATACGGAAAAATTACTTTAAAATAACATGCAGTTGAATGAGAATGTGTGAAGACTGGTTCAAAAATAGGTCTATAATGGGCAAGGATGGCCTTGACTGCTTGGGTCAAGGCAGATGGCCGCCCAAAAGAGTCTGGGTCCTGCCCGGTGTTTCTTCCTCAATGATAGAGTTTTTCCCTGTCACTGTCACTTATGCTTGCTCTGGAGGGTTCAATTGGATTTTTCTGTCTGTTAAAGTGCTTTGAAATTTCTGTTGCCATGATTAAGCACTATATAAATAAAAATTTGATTGATTGACACGCACAGCATGAAGGGAAATGTTCTATCAGAGAGTCTATTCATGCTGCATGTGGGTGCTGGTACTAATGTGTAGAGTCTATAGGAACCAGGTTAGAACCTGCCTTACCAGCAGAATGTATGTTCTATTTTCCCAGGGCCTTTCATACACATGCCTTTAGATGTATAAACACTTTCAAAACAGAGATGAGATTTTCTTGAACCTCCCGAAGTGTGGCATGTGCCTTCTTAAAATCCATGGATTGTATTTATTTCTCTTACCTCCTCCAGCACATCAAGTCCATCATCATGACCTCCAGTCGTCTGTCTGTTCATTAATCATTATGAGTGGTGCTGCGCTGGCTGCTGTGGTTGTGGTTGTTTTCTTCTTGGCCTTCTACCTGTTGTGGTGCTATGGAGATTTGCACAAGCAGCAGTGGATGGTCCTGTTGGGAACGCTGCTGTCGTGGTACCTATGCTTCCTCATTGTCTTCATCCTGCCACTTGATGTCAGCACGGTATGGGCCTTAAATCAGCTGGAAGGAAATTTGTATCTAAATGTGAATGAACAGCATTCTCCTATGTGTTACTTTTTCCTACAGCAGCTCACATCTGCTTTATGATGTGAAAATGGTTCCCCATGTGTTTTCTTAGAGGTGTCATTCTGATTATGAACTTTTGCTCTTTTTTTTTTTTTAGACTGTCTACAAGCAATGTGTTCATGACAATGCAAACCAACCCACTCCAGTGCCTCAAGCAAGACACAACCAGGCAGATGACACCCATTCTGGTCATTCAGCAATCAGGTCAACAAAACTTTATTTAATTTATTGACACACATACATCTGTTTGTTCATATCGAAGCAATATGGTCCCTTGGATTGTGTTCCAAGGCCACCCACGATGATGCAGAATATACATTCTCATTTAAAGTCTGAAAGAACATTTTACTGTGTCTCAAAACATCAATAAACATGTTGTGGTCACTATGCAGTAGCATCCTGCTGCATGAGTGGATGGCTGGATTGTATTATTATACGTTATTCTTTTAAGGCTTGGTGTTTGTTGAAGAAAAGTGTTTTTATTTAAAGAGGTCCTCTCATTGACATCTGAGACCTGTGTGCTAGAAATAAACACATTTTTACAAACAGTTTAAACATTGACAGACATCCAGATAATATACAGACTTGTGTAAATATTTCATACTTCAAAGAAAACAATAGCAAAAGTATGATGTTTGACATTTTGCAAATGACATAAATAGACCCAACTTCATACTTATTTGAAGGTCATTTATATTCAGTGTAGTGTCCGAACCAACTCCTGCCAAGGTCTGTGTGAACAGGAGTGTTGAACTGTGAGTAGACCTTCATCACGGATGATGATTCTACATTCACCCAAAGACCAAAGGTAGCTTGTATTAGGATCCTATAAACAATTTGCAGTGTTGCCCTCCTCCTGTTTGCCAAAGGAAACTTCCACCTTTTCATGAAGGGTAGATGATGAGTGACTTGTACTGATGCACAATGGAGCGTGATCCACAGTTGAGAGACACAGCAGAGGGATAAGCATGTAGGAATTTAACATAACATATAATAAAGCACTGACAATTTTTTTTATTTTACAGTGAAATTTCAACTAACAGCAGCACTACATAATTCTATTCTGTAGAAAAAGTACCGTTTTTAGCCTCAGCTTGCTACATAGATGTTTTTCTTGGGTCTTAAAGGTAAGTTTTGTATCCAGCCAGATGTCCAAGTCTTTATAATATTCAGTTGTTTTGATTTTATCACTGTGAATGTTTCAGACATGAGTAGTAAGTTTTGCTCCATGAAACAGTCCTTGTGGTATTCTACTATACTATTGTAGTTGTGGTCGAGTCATTTGGAGTAGAGGGTCAGACCATGAAAGTGCTTCTTACATGATAGATGGAACTGGCAGTCTGTCATTTTTACAGCATTTGCTGTCAAAACATTTTGTTTTCAACAACCAGCATAGAATATTAGTTTACATATGATATTACTTTTTCTCACTCTTCTGTCATACACATGCGGATTGTATTCATGTCATATTCCAAGGTTACTTGTGATATTTATGTGATTTCCGGCTTCATCTAAATACTTCATAATATAGCTGTGTAACATTCCTCTCCACTTTTAATTTGCAATTACCACATTGATATTGACTTAACTTTCAAGATATTTAGACTGTTTTCATTTACATGGCTGAAAACCAATGATAGAATTTGAATAATTCTGGCTTTGGAGGCACACAACATGTCCAAAAATATGCAGCACAGTGTTCAGTGTACCTTACGTATGTCTGTTTATTTGTACTGTATGCTCACACTCTGAGTGTATGGGTGTTTTTATAGTATACCAAAGGCTTGCAAGGAACCATGGAGTTATATCCCAGATGGCATTCTACCAGTGTTCTGGAGAGTTGTGTACTGGACTTCTCAGTTTCTTACTTGGTAACACACACACACACACACACATGCACAACACACACAGACACACAGACACACACACACACACACACACACACACACACACACACACACACACACACACACACACACACACACACACACACACACACACACACACACACACACACACACACCAATCCATGCTTGATCACATGCTTTACTACTCCCCAAATGTAACTATTGGATGTCGTTCCTTATGAACACAGTTGTGTATAGTGTTGACTTTCTCTCTTCTGTGTATACAGGCTGCTGTTACCTTTTATGCAGTCTTATGCTCGGTCAGGAGCTTTCTCCAGAGTTGGAAAGATTAAGACAGCTCTCATTGAAAATGCCATTTATTATGGAACCTACCTCCTTGTCTTCATCTCTCTGCTCATCTATGTGATGTCTCACCCACGATGGAAATTCACGTGGTAAGTCAACTCGATTCAGAAAACTGTTGATGACTAAAGAGCCTAAAAAATGCAAAATCAAGTTGAATTTTTTTTGTAATAGTTAGAAGACTTGTTGACTAATAATGCATTTCCAAACTTATACTATGTGTACTAATTTATCCTTCTTTGTGAACTTTATGCAGGACAGAACTACAGACTATTGGAATTACCGCCGCTAACACCTGGGGCCTCTTTCTTCTGGTGCTGTTGCTAGGCTACGGCCTGGTGGAGATCCCACGATTTTACTGGCTCTCATCCTCTCATGATTACCTGCTGGCAAAGAGCTACTTCAAGGTTGCAAAAATGGCTGCTGAGAAGGTGGAAGCTGAGGAGAACCTAGCAAATGTTATGGAGGTGGGATTTATAAACTGTTCTTAATAAATGGAGAACTTTGATTTCTCAACCTCTTCAAGTGTAACTGACTTGAAGTACAAGATAGCACCCCATTTTTTAAAATACTTTATTTGTCAGTCCTCCGCTTATAAATGTTTTTCCTCTATAAGTCATGATCATAAATGTGTAATTCAGTGTAGATGGTATTATTGTGAAGATCCCTGGAGGTCCCAAAGCCAGTGCTGTATAGAACACACAGACTTTGCATTGAAAAAATTTGTTTATGTAAAAATAGAGAAAATTGTCCACTTTTCAGGATGTGCAAAGTGTCCACAGATCTGTCAGACTCAACCACTCTCTCAGGAACTGCATGGACACCATTTTAACAAAGGTGAGAGGAGAATTGGAAGATATTCAAATTTGGGTTAATTCAAATGTTGTATTTTTTATGTGTTCATCAAATTTGAGTGTTTCAGTTACAGTTTTCACAATGAACCACTGTTTTTATTTGAGTGTCATTTCTTTTCAGTGTCCAACTGAATACAGAGAAGAGATAGAAACAAATTTGGAAAGATCTAGTGGTGAAAACAATGTCTTTCCTACAAAAAGCCACCTAGTTAATCTTCACAAAAAAGTAATAATTAATTTTCACATTTCAATAAAATTTCAAATGAAACTTTTCCAAGGTTAATTTGATCTACAAATATGCATGTGTTTTAGGTCATCTGGACAGTTCAGAGACACAGTCAGACCCAGGTTCAGTGGTCTATTTTGGTAGATGAGGCGTTTCATCTAGAAGATGTCGCTAAAAGCCAGAGCAGCTCTGTGTGTCTGGTCATCAACAGCTTCCCCTCAGCAAACCCCCACGGCTGGTTCCGTAGGTTCATCTACACTCCTACTGTTGGTGAGTATACTGAGAACCACAATCTCACATTTCACGATAAGGCAAAAACATATTTACTTACTTGAGTACAATATTAAGGAGCATTTGTTTGGGTATTTCCATTGAGGCTTAAATTATTCCGCTATATTTTAGGCAGAAACTTTTTCCACTTTTCTTGGAATAACTGTCTTTCTTTTTAATTCCAGTCATTTTTACTAGCCAACTTCTAATTAGTGTGAATGTCTATATAATTTGCTATATAAAAGCTATTAACATTTTCCAATAGAAAGGTGAATTCTGTTTTGTTTGTTTTTGATTAAGATAGAAGCAAACATATTTCACATATTTGTGTTTGGTCTAATAGTATGAAAAGGTTATTTTTGTAAATGGGTTGATGTGTCCCAGAATTCACTTGGATTGCTGGGAAACATTGTATAATATTGTTTGAGGTAACCGCTGTATTACGGAAAAACAATGGTGTGTGTTGTTCTCTGTATTTGAATAGAAAAGACAGTCTATACATGTCGTAGAAGTGATGTATTTCATCATGATACTTCCTAATGTAATCTTTAATAAGTTATGAATCAGCAGTATGTTTAATTTAAGGTCCTAGTCTGTGTGTGTTTGTGTGTGTGTGTGTGTTTCTCAGAGTGGTACTGGGAGTGTGTTTTCAGGCAGGTGTTCTACAGGCTGTTGGCGGCTCTCCTGTGTCTCCTCTCAGCAGCCGTAGTCTGGTCCGAGTGTACCTTCTTCAGCACAAAACCCATCCTTTCACTCTTCGCTATATTTGTCGACTTGGCTGAAAAACACCGTAACTACATTTACATTGAGGTACATTTATACATCCGATGAGGCATTTGGAAAGGCCCACCATTGAAGCTTCATGGGCTTCCTCCTCATTCTGCTTTCTCTCCACCAGATGGTGTGCTTCGTCAGTATCCTCTTCCTGTGTGTCTGCATCTACTCCACGGTGTTCAAGATTCGAATTTTCAACTACTATTACCTGGCACCACATCACCAGACTGATGCTTACAGCCTGCTTTTTAGTGGAACGTATGTTCTTAATAAAAGAGACTAAATTTCTCTTTACATGAATGGAAAGTTTGCAGCTACGCTACAGGACTGGAAATATTTTGAACCAGTTCAGTCTGGTTTTTTTTTTCTTCCGCATTTCTCAAGTATTAGGATATCATGTTCCATCTCTTTGTATTTTCTTCTCAGGTTGTTTTGTCGTCTCACCCCTCCTCTGTGCCTCAACTTTCTGGGCCTAATTCACTTGGACTCCGCCATCTCACACCAGGACAGAATACAGACGTCCTACACCTCTGTGGGTCACATTTAAATATACACGTGATAACATATAATGCACAGTGGACTGAGCTACTGCCACCCCCACTTTTTTAATAGGAATAAATTGAGAACCTGTATGCTGTATGTTGAACTGTTGTACATATATAGACTACACTCACTGTCTCTTTTTCCATCTCTCTGTCAGATCATGGGTTCTATGAGTGTCCTATCTTTTATATCTGATGGCTTCTATATCTATTATCCCATGCTAGTGTTGTTGCTTTGCTTCTCTACATTTTTCAGGTAAGATAAAAGCTCAAAGAACTGTCTTATTAATTCATTAATTTTCGCAGTGTAAATTGCGTGTAAATAAATTGCACTTAAGCAGTTTGAAATGGTTTTGTACTGTATGTGCCAAAGATGGAAACCGTAACGGTAGAGGCAACAATGGATGGTGCATATTTTTGAAAAATTGTTTTACCTAATTACTTGGGACTGTCAGCCCTTTAAGAAAGTACAGTATGTGTTATATTCTGTATTTTAGAATTTCCTAATTTTATCAATCTGGTTTTGTGACCTGTTTTATTTGTGTGTGTGTGTGTGTGTGTGTGTGTGTGTGTGTGTGTGTGTGTGTGTGTGTGTGTGTGTGTGTGTGTGTGTGTGTGTGTGTGTGTGTGTGTGTGTGTGTCTGTGTGTGTGTGTGTGTGTTTCTGTCTGTCTTGGTTGAAGCCTGGGCTCTCGCTGTTTGAACCTCCTTGGGTTCCATCAGTTCACCAATAACAATAACCTGACTGCTGACCTTGTGGATGAAGGCAGGGAACTCATCAGAAGAGGTAGTTTCAACACCTTTTCAGTTGCTCAACTTTTCTAACATATCTATTCAGTCATTTCACTTCCAGTTCTTTCAGTAACTTCTGTATGAAAATAATTCAGTTTATTCCTCTTTTACTTCAATAAACTTTATTGATACAGGTATACCACAACCTACGTTAATAGTTTCCAGGAGACATAACATAAGTCGAAAAATGACGTATATTGAATTAATTTGTCTCCAGGATAAACCAAAAATAAGCATTTCCAGTTTTGTACCGTACTTTATTAATGAATGCATTTTTCAATAATATGTGGTTAGTATGAATCCATTTTAAGCTTACAAACAAATAAAATTTATACTTTAATATAATACAGGAAAATATTTAAATTTACAAATACAATTTGGCAATGTTTACCATACCTCGCAGACACTTCTACTCAAATCCCTGGAATACAGGAATTCTTATTTGTAAGTGAAGTAAAATTGATTATTTTGCCGTGTACTTGTTTGAAAACCAGCAAATGATAAAGAACAATGTAACTCCAAACAACACAAGCTAAGGAATACCTGTATTTGTAATATAAGTTAGGTTTCATCACTGACTCATTATTCAGTCTTACACCACAATACAAATTATTTGCTTTATATATGAAAGTAAAAAGTATATTTCTTTTTTTTTTTGCAGAAAGAAGAAACAGGCTGAAAGCTGAGAATGAAGAAAATCGAAAATGGGTTAGAGTGCTGAATTAAGACATCCAATAATCTCTTCTCTCTATCTAAGAAGACACAAAAATCTGAACTTCACTAGTTTGTGTCAAATGCGTTGAGGTACTTGTATGCATTTTTTTGCTTTCCATTTCAGTTATTTTTGGAGAAATATGGAGTCCAAGGTGCTAATCGGCGGCCCAGATCTGGCTACACTGAGTCAAAGGACGACCTGAGCAGCCAAACTGAGGAGACAAAGAGGAGTGGTAAAGAAAAATCTTCAAACTTCTTTTTTTTTCTGAAGCTGATAAGAATACACTGCAATCAGGGTACATTTACCTCATTTTATGAGCATTTGTATAAGCTGTAAGAAGTTGCTCATAGCTTTCTAAGTAAACTACACATCTACAACCCATGCAAGGCAGATGTGTTGATGCAAGACAGATGCTATGACTGAGGATAATCTCCCACGATACATTTCGAGACACCGTA
Organism: Antennarius striatus; assembly: GCF_040054535.1. Classification (NCBI taxonomy): domain Eukaryota; kingdom Metazoa; phylum Chordata; class Actinopteri; order Lophiiformes; family Antennariidae; genus Antennarius; species Antennarius striatus. Next base: position 18,408,600 of record NC_090778.1, read on the forward strand.
TTGGCTGTCAACTGATTATGAAAAACAATTCTTTGCTTCAGTGTAAGGTATTGATGTTATCGTGAAGAGTTGCCTGATTCTGCAGTTTACGTAATGTGTAATTTTTCTCTGTCTTTTTCAGCTTTCACATTCCTTAGACGAGATGGGGAGTTGGAGAACAGTAACTTGCTCCAGGACAATCCAGCTAATGGAAGGTAATTTTTTTGTAAAATGATTTATACTTAATTTAATTTGGAACTTCATCGAATTTCAAACATGTTTCCTTCATAATACCTCTCTTTCTCTCTCTCTCTTTCATGTTCTGTAGATCTAATGGAGGATACCAGTCTCTGTCCAGCATTTTTCATGACGTTTAGCGAAGGGAAGAAGCAAGCTGCCTCCTCTAAAGGACTAAAAAGCATATCTTCTTGAGGGAAGGTTTAATGCAAAGGGTATCTCGGAAATTCAAAAGGAGAACTGAGAAGGAGACATAATTTAAGGGATAAAAAGGATTTAAAAACTCTCAGGGTAAAGTTTGCTGTATCAATTATTGTTGTCCTTAGCAAGAACCTGAATGTGAAGGGATATGTTTTTTATTCAAGACTTTAAACTTTGCACTGCCAAAGTCTATCCATTGAGAATGTATTTTTGATGTTATTGTGTACAACCATCATGTGTTGCAGATCAGGTAAATAGATGAAACACAATGCACCTGCTGTGACTGAGGATAATCTCTCACAATACATTTCTTATTGTCTGGACATTTTGCAATTGTAGTTGATGTGTTTTAACTTATTAATAACTTCATAAACAGATCACGTTTTCTAGAAAAATGATTAATGTCTTAAAGGGGAAGATAAAGACAGACTAACTTATTTTACTGTTGTCATTTACATCATTTGTGCAATCTTTACTTGATTAGGAATTAGGCTCCAAGGGTTTAAAAATGAAAATAATTTATATATTATAATATATTTCTTTATGTTTATTTAACAATTATCTTTATTACTATTTTTTGGGTGCCAGTGGTCATGTATTGTCTTGAGACTGCTGCGATTCCCGTGTGGAAACTTTTTCTGGGATTGCAGCAGGTAATTCCAAATCTAGGTTTTTACTTGTGATAGACAAGGAAATGGGCATTCTCATCTTCTGGATGCATTACGCTGAGAGAAACACAAGCCGTCACCATCCTGGAATGCTGACTGGTGGATTGGCGTACCTCCAGCACGCCAATGATAAGATCTTGGTTATGTTGCCCCAGATGTGGTATTTCTACAGATATAATTTGCTCCCTAGTCTTTCTATGCATATGGGTTGGTTTAAAGATCATTTTGTATTACTACTTTCTCTAAAAATTATGTTTTCAGTCTCAGGCCTATTTACATTAATGACTATGCTCTTGCATTGAGTATGATCACAGAGTCTTGGAAGTTTCTTGAATTGACCCAAAAATTAGTGTTGTGTTGTTACATCCCAAATGTGAAACCTTGAAGTTATGAAACACACAACTTTTCTCTGGATTCAAATGACATAATAAATATTTTTTTTTTAAAAAGTGCCTCATTGTTCTTTTTTTCGGCTTCCTCCATGGTGTGCTCTGACTTTTACATATTGTAGACTTCTCAAAAGAAATGTAGGCATGGGCTAGTGATTTTTCAGTGTTAAACTGACATCCTAGGGTTCTTTTTATCTCACAGAACTTTCTGCACTGTGCTCTTGCAGTCATCTTTACAGGATGAAAACTCCTTGGAAGAGAAGCAAAAGTACTGAACTTTCCATTTACAGACAATTTGTACATGGACTGATGAACATCAAGACTTTTAGAGATACTTTTGCCACTTTTTCAAGCTTCATACAAGTCAGCAATTGTAAAGTGTGGGTCTACTGAGAGCTCTTTTATGCGAGGCATGAGACACATCAAAAAAATGATTCCTGAAAAGAGACTATTTTAAACTGGTGTGTGTTCTCGAGTGGCCATGAAAGTGAAAATATTAGTCTTATGGCGACTCTACAGGTTCCTTGTATCCAGCCGTATAATACTAATATTAAATATCGTAAACAACTTCAAGTTAAAATTATACTAAAAGTGGAATGCTATGTCCTTCCTAAGTTTATTGCTTATTACTACAACAAACACCTTAATTTGATTTTACCAAGCTCAGAAACCGAACACGTGTATCCTACGTTACCCGTGATGCGTTTAGGAATGTACGAAAACGAAAATTCCGCACTCATGTGTGACCATTTAAACTATCAAGTATGGTATATCGTACATATCAATTTATCGATAGTGACTGAAATAAAATGCCACAGCACTAGTTTATTTGAAGAGGAAATCACACATGTCCTTTTTGCAACAGATGTATGACATAGAATATGTGTGTGACTTATCATACAAGAGGAAATTGTGAAAGCTTTATATACTTCCTGCAGCAATTAGAGGCAGCACCGATTGTCCGAGGGACAATGCACGCCTCTCTTCCCGTACAGCAGTCATTTCAGCAGGCGGTAGAGGTGATGGGTTATTAGTTACCGAAGAAACACGATACCAAATCACCAAGTCCCATTCTGTTTCGTGGGCCCAACCTTTATTCCCTGCCTTGTGGCTATTGGGTTTGTCGGGTAAGTTTGCTCGCTAGTATCGTTAGCTGACTGCAGTAGTCCAAAAACTCAAGGCGCCACAGTTAGCTTGTGTCGTGGAGTGACTGGTAGGTGTTCGTGTTCCCTCGACAAAAGGTATTTAGTTCATTGCAGTTCATTCGGATGTCAAATATTCGAATGAGTTATATGTTTATAGACACGCATAACATCAGGTACGACGTTACGAACGAGGGAGTCTGGCGGAATACGACCAGCTAATAGCGGTGCAAATGCCAAGCTCAATCCTGACCTGCATTCAGCTGACCGATGACATGATTAGCATTTTCGGCTATCTGTGTGATTTTTTAAATCGTGTCCTTTCGGTTCTGGGGATAACCTGCCGCTGTTACAGGTGGGCTGTGTTTTGGTCGCAGACCTCTACATGGTGTGATTTTAGCACTCTGTTGTGACATTTACAGATGAGGGCGACTCCCTGTTGGCTGGAGTGTCACTGCTGTTACCAGAGCTGTCCAGATCGAACACGGAACAATTAGTGTAGTTGACTAGATTGTTTGCTCCGACGCGCGTCTCTCTCTCTTTACGTAGAATCACAGCTTGTAGTTAATGGTTCGAGTCTACCTTATCTCTCTATGGTTCATTTATGACCATGGCTATGGTTCTATGACAAATTATCGAATGAGTTTGTAGTTATTTACCCTTACTTTTTTTGTACAGCTGTTTTCACATGATTCGTGTTTGGACTTTTGCTCTTGGAGGAATCTGAACATGGGGATGTTTGGTTGGGCATGTTAATGATGGGCTGCCCTGTGCTACCGCCACCACACAAAATGCTCCTTTGAATGACTTCAAACTTGTTGATCCCGGGGAATGTGTCCTTTTCTCGGTTAACGTTTTTTTTTTTGAACAACCAACTTTATTCTGTTGTGTGCAAATATTTGTGTGCGTAAACAGTTTGCAACACTTTTCATGAATTTGCCCCACAAACATTTTCAGTTCTATATTTGACCTGAGATTGGTGTGATTTTTCCATTGGTGTAAACAGAAGTAGGTGCCCTCCTTACACAAGCTTTAGGGTAAGCTTTTTACTCGTCAATGATAAACCTGCAAAACCTAGAGGTCATTAACAATATGTGCTTTGTGTTTGGTGATCAGATTTAAGCAGAAAATGTAAATCAGGGCTCAGAGATGGAATAAAATAGAATTGTAGCATGAACTGAAAGTTTGCTGACCCAGGTTGTGTGTTTACCTTGTAGACAGCAATGGGTGGACTGGGAAATGGGCGACGTGGAGGTAGGTCACCCCCTCTGATGATAGGAGCTCTGATCGCCTGTATCCTGCTTCTGGGCTTCAACTATTGGGTATCCAGTTCCCGCAACTTGGAGCTGCAGGTCGGTGTACAATAAGTGTGTGTATCTGTGTGTGCCTGAGGTACTCTTACTATAGTGGCTGTGTCACTGTTCCCAAAGAACAGTTGCTTTATATTCTGTAAAGAACACTACTGGTGTGTGTGTGTGTGTGTGTGTGTGTGTGTGTGTGTGTGTGTGTGTGTGTGTGTGTGTGTGTGTGTGTGTTACCAAGTAAGAAACTGAGATGCCACATTAGCTTTTCTCTCCCAGCATTTTCTTACATGAAACTGTTAATGCAGCAGACCTGCAGCACAAGTTCTTATTTCATTTTTCTGGGCTTCGGGTAGACCTCATTCTTTTTACTCAACACCTCGATGGGTTTTGCTTGTGGATGGTTTCATGAATGTTTTCTAGTTTACATCTAGGACCTTGCTTTTTTTGTACTGCAGTACAGAAGTGCATCATCCTCGTTATAAATGTGGACATACAATATGTCATTGACATAAAATAAAATCACCTGAATTAATTTTCACCCTCTTTGTGGTTTAGACTAAGCTCTACGAGTTGGAAGGCCAGGTGCGACGTGGGGCAGCAGAGAGAGGCGTAGCAGAGATGAAGAAGAATGAGTTCCAGGAGGAAATTCAAAGACAGAAAGAGCAGATGAGCCATATGGAAACTTTATACAAGACACAGTTGGATGGAGCCCAGAACATCTGCAGCCAGGAGAAGGTGAACACCAACATATAATGCTAAATATGCTTTGGGGGGAAAAAACTGTATTGACGTCCTTTAATCAAACTATAGCCAATGAGTCTTTTGGGGGCAGAGAAAACATTTTTTGACGTCCTCACTGGTTTATATTTCACTGATATGAAAAGCTTTTTGTGCTTCCAGGAAACATTGCAGAAGAACATTTCGTCCAGTACCAAAACCATACAGGAACTCAAAGGTGACTAACCACAATATTTTGGCATTTTTTTAAGTGCACTTTTGTCACATCCAAACAAATTTGTACAGAAAAATATTCCAATGTTGCTTTTCGTGTTTTGTCTGTGATTGCACTGTAGGTCAGCTAAATCAGTTAAACGATGATGTGGGGAAGCTTCAGAAGAAGCTGCAAGGTTGCCAAGGCAACATCAAAACCCTTAATGACAAACTCACTTTTGACATGTAAGTAAAAGAGGAGTAACCTGCAAATGTATCAAGTAGGCATGTGCTGCCAATTGCCCAACTCTTGTAAACACATTTTGGTCATCTATGATCAATATGTGTGAGGTTTTTGGTTTGTCCATGTGTAGGACCCATTGTAACTCCCAGGTACTGGCCCAGAAGGAATTGTGTGATGAGAGAGTTGCTGCTGCTAGACTGGAAGTTAAGGAGAAAATGGAGAAGCTGGAGACTTCCTCACATGTAAGAACTTTTCCCTGTATCACAATAATCCATTTGAAAAGATTTAAACCTACTTGAGTCTTTCCACAGCATCAGGTTGAGAGCAGAGGACCAGGGTGAATGCTTGTCTTTTTTTTTTTTTTTTAAATCTTTTGTGCATACCTTTATATTTTTTTGGAGTACAGTGGAACTCTTGGGGATTGGTGGTGTTTCAATGGTTCTTCCTGACAAACCACAATTTTATTTCCTTTTTTTGCAGTCTGTCTCTGCATGCAAGTGGAGAAATGGAAATGATGTTGCAAATGTAGAAAAAAAAAATTAAGACACCTGTATTTATTACTCACTAAGTTTCTGAGATGACATAAAGTAATGTTGATTTTTTCCTCTTTAGGAAAAAACAGTGGATGTACCATTAAAAGAGGCTGAGAATGCTGTGACTGTAACTACTATTGTAAAGACATCAACTGATGTTGTTCCCGCACAAAGCCTCTCTCAGCCCAAAAAGAAGGAACAACCTGAACTACTGACCAACGAAATTGCTGTGAAAAAAGGTGGATTGTGGAACTAATTAATATGCGTTTTTGAATTTTAATAACAAAAAATCCAATGCCACTCAATATTTATGAATATACTTGTGTATTCATATATGTACGTATTATTATATGCAAAAACATTGATATTTTTTACTTCGTCCCATTGTGGGTTTTTCCTCATATCTCAGGTCTCAGTGCCCCCGTGGACCTGCTTCCAGGGAAGAAACCTTCTGATAAAGAGCTCCCTTCTGTTCCCTCTGCTGTTGCTCTCAAGCAGGATATTTTGAAACCACCAGAGGACGCTGTTGCAACAAAAAAGGGTGAGGCAGATGCCAGCAAACCCTTGGACAATAATTTGACCGAGTATAAAGGGATTGAATTGATGGATACTCATGAAGACGGTGTCCGGATGGAAGGTAAACAATTCACATTTTTTTTACTGGATTTATAATAATCAAGACACAAGTTCTTATTGTGTCAAATCTGCTTTTTCTACCTTGCCGTCCTGTGCATCAAAGAAACAAAAAATGTGAAGGAACAATTAATATGACCTGGTGCAACAAGTATAGGTTAATAGAATGACATATGAGCACAAAATAGCTCTAGAACTATTTCATCCTCACTGTTTTATAGCTGTTAAACATAGCGAGGCATGCAAAGCTCAAACATATACTACCACGGCATCTCCCTGACCTCCAAAAAACATTGACTGACACTGCGTTTAGTGCTAATAGAGGTTGTCCTTATCTCTCAACTCTATTGAACACCATTTAAGTATTTATATTCTTACTTTTTTCCAACTACTCTTGATCAGCATGTAAAATACTCACCTGCAAAGGAAATAAGTCAGCATGTAGTTATGTAGCACAATAGTTCTCTGCATTGATGGTCCAAAAAAGGATTGAGACAACAAGAGGATTTGCTATTCTCTCAGCTTATGATTATCTTTTGTATAAAACAATAATTTCCCCCATGTCCTCAGAATTAGACCATGCACTTGATGGCATACTGGATGGGAAGGCGAAGGTCAATGAGAATCAGAAACCTGAGGAGCCAGATGAATATGACGCAGATGTGCAAGTAGCAGGAGTAGAAGATCTGGAGAAACAAGAGCAGCAAAAACGGCCTGAAAATATAGGTATGTGTCTGAGAAGTTTAAAACTGGAAAAGTGTGTGTATAAGGGGAAAACTTGGGTCATGGAGTAAAGGTAGTCCTCAACCTACAAACTCAATTGGTTCCAAGATGTTGTTTGTAAGTTAAATTGTTCGTAAGTCCGTATTTATTAAATTTCAATCTATAATTGCCACTACCGCTGTCATCATTTTGCTCTGTGCCTTTAGCCAACACCACTAGCGCTAGCTTTTGATTTATCAGCCATGATAGACGGTAAAGTAAGCAAGGCACAAAGCCTGACTTGCTGAGATGCTCCCAGAGATTGATACAGGAAAAAAATTGGGGAGATGAGGGTTGGAGATGTGTGAACACAGCATTCCTGCTCAGCGAGGGTTGCGGCAGCAAGCGGAACAACAGTAGTCAAGTATGGCGGCGGGAATGTTTTTAAGTTGGTTGTTCGTATCTTGACGACTACCTGTATATTTTTAATCTCCAATTTTGGCTTCATTAAAATACTGTTGACCATTTGATGGCCAGAGATCAGATTTGAATGAGGGACAGTTTTTTTTTTAGTTTTTATTTTATCATAGCACTGTGCTGAAATGTGATTTGTGTTTATTTTGTGTCAACAACCACGTTATGTTTTCTGATAGAATTGGCACAAGAGTTGGCCGACTATAACGGGGATGATGAGAATGAAGGCGAGTTTGAAGCTGACAAGCAAGCTGAACTTGCTGAAATCTAAGGTACACACTATGCTCCTTACTTCCATTTATTTGCTTTTTTTTCGAGGCCTCAGTGACAGAAATGTCTTCACATATATACATGTCTATGGATGGAGTGGTACAACACGGGAATTCCTTAAGGGCATTTTTTAAAAACTTGTCAAAAATGTCTGTTTGGACTAAATTAATTGATAAAACTGATAAAGGTTTTTAATCTCACTTGTTTTCACCATAATTAAGATTTGAGCAGATACTGGTTTCACAGTATATGGTACAAAATGGTATGGCTATATCTTGTCATTAACATTTGCTAATGACCAGTGTCATTTGAAAAAGACTAAGGGATCATATCACGCTACAACTGCCTGTCAGACAGTGTATTGGGATTCTAACACATGCAGTTGAAGAAATGACAGGGAAAAGCTGAGTCAGACACTGTCTGACATTTGTATGTAGCTTTTAGCACTTCTATTCGCTGTAATATAGGTCAGCAATGTACACATAATGTGAAAGAAAATATAAACAGAAAGTTGCCATGGTTAACAGATTGCTGAATTTTTATTGCAGGACTGGAGTTGGAGGACAATCCTTGCACTGTCTCCTCAGACACAGGACCTGTTATACGCATCTGCACATCAGGCCAATGCAATCCACATCATATTGTAAATGCAAAACAACAAAGTCACATTAGGTTGAAGGGTTAATTCATTAATGTTTTTCTGAATCCAAACTATTAAAAAGTGCTTATCCAGTGCACAATATTCTGGAAAAGAAATGAAAAAATATTGATAATTGCAATTGTCTGGGAAGTGTCTGCTCTAATGTAATTCACTTTGTAGCCCTGAGGTGCTCTCGGGATCATACCTGCACTCACATTCATTATGGGTATTTGATTAATTACTTTCAAATCAAACCCCCTCTGCATTGCAGTGTACCATGAAATCAGTTTTTATGATGTAATAATTAGATGTGTCCTTGATGTTCTCTGTGTAATGACTTTAATTTGAAGACAGTGTAAATGGTGATAATGACCAGGGCCCCTATACAGTCAGGAGCTGTGAAATATAATCCAAGTGATCCCTCTGGCAAAAGTCATTTGTCATCGGACTCTGCAGCTCAGTACATTAAGCTGCTGCTGAAGAGTCTCTCACAGAAAGGATCCTACTGAAGGGTCTTTTCTTCAAGACATTTTGTTCTACAAAGTGTTTGTCATGGAATGTTTACAAGGCTTTCAACAAAGTAAATGCAGTAAATGTGAAGAAATTAATATTAAGTCCAGATTAATGTTTTGACCTATGTCATTTTGATGTGAAACCTATTCAACTGAAATGAAAGAAAATGGAAAAAAAAGGAGCTTATTTTGAGTTTAGCAAAAAATGGCTTAAAAATTAAAGTTGGCTTAATGTGCAGGCAGTCAAATTTATCTTTTGGATTGTATACTGATTAAGCTTTTTAATTTTTACACATAAAATGATGCAACAACACATTATTGATGTGAGATTAGTAAAACAAAAAAACCCATTACCTATAAGGAATGGGATATTTGCAGATCAACCATCTTTTTTTTGTAAGCATGTCTTAGCGATTTTGTGAGTCCTAGATTTTCCATGAGGTCAGGTGCTTTTGAGTCCAGGGTAGCTGCAAGAACATGAAAAATATTTTTTTGATGAAGGAACAGTATGTTTGACTTAAGAACCTCTCAAATCCAGTAGATGTGAACTATTCAGTAGCTGTGATTAAAAATTGTCTGTCAGGTGACTGACAGGGTCCTATTATGAAAATCTCATTTTTTCAGGTCTCTACATATACATAGTGGTCCTCCCTAACCCGACCAACTCCTAGAGTCTGGTAAACAAACGCTTCCTGCATCAATGAATATTTGCAATTTTAGGAAATCATGGCCTGGATCGAGTCAAAACGATCGGATTTTGCTAGAGTTGCCCTTTGTGACGTCACAAGCTGCGCTCTGTGATTGGACAGTGATTGACGATATTGATTGGTTGACATGCCCAAGGGCTTGGCCATCCCCGAGGGAGAGTTCGTTCAGACTACGGTAGCGGTGTGTGGTAATGACATGGCTCAGAGCTACACACTGAAAGTTCCTCACAAACTATTGAAGTCAGCTAGCATTTGGCTAAATAGTTAGGTCTGCTTCAGTTGTGTGTGTGTGTGTGTGTGTGTCCGCTAAAGGCGCATCCTCGTCGTCATAGCGAACACAGCTGCCTGTGTCCACACTGCTCATAAACAAACAGCCTTAGCCTTTATTTACAGCCTAACAGATATTCACTGTCACCAGTCAACATAAACCCTGCATGTGAAATAATCCAGGCAGAATTTGAGTTGAAATTATCACTCATTCCCAGCCTTATGAGAGACAAAGGCTGGATACGTTCACACATGCACGCACACGCACACACACACACACACACACACACACAAAACATCCCCTGCACCCTGTGTCATAAGAAGTCGGTAATCTGACTGAAATAGAAGTGTCTGTATCCATTACAGAGTGGAAAACCCCTGCATTTTCCTCACTATAGATAAATGGGGACGGCGCTAACAGTCATTCAATATACAGTACTTGCTTTGGCTTACTTTATCCATGTTTCATTTAGACTGCAATAGTTTTTCTCCCTGCAATCTCTCATTGTCCGTGATGATGGTCGAGAAACGGCATACGTCCTGTCCGTAAACATCTGTTGTCGTCGCCACTGATTTTTGTCCCATTTGTAAACACTGTGTTTTAAATTCTTCGCGATGTTTACATAGGCTGATCCTATGTAGACACTTAGGATCAGCCTATGTGTTTACACTACATAGGCTGATCCTATGTAAACACTACGTAGGATCAGCCCATGCAGTGTTTACATAATGAACAACGGAATCACGTTTGACTTAGAAAGCGGCTCTACGCTCAGTGCAGAGAAATCGACAGTTGTTCGCAAGAGAGACAAACACGAGAAAATTAAGAGCGAAATACATGGTAATAAAGTTACTGAAAGTTTAAAAAGTTCCAGATGGAATGCTAGTGTGTGCGCGTTCAAGTGGCTCGTGCAAACAAAATGCACGTGAACACGAGGGGGAGGGAAGTGTTGATAGAGGCAGCTCAGAGGAGGGAGGGGGGGTGAACATAGGGAGCTGAGAGCTATGCCCCATTAAAACAGAGCATTTGGGGGCAGAAGTGATTTTGTCAATATTTAATCAAAGATATTGAGAACCACGGATCACTTTAGTGCAAGATATTTTAAATACAGTGTAGTTGGACATCTGGCAGCTGAATGACATGAATTAAAAAAAGCATAATAGGGGACCTTTAAACTGAACATAACTGGAAATGATGTGGATTATCACAAACAAAAAAGTTGTGTTTATTCGTATGTCAATACCAACTGTAACTCTGTATTTAGTGGCTACATTTGTTTAAACATTTGATCATCGAAGGATCATCTATTTTATCTTAAATTTCTTCAGCACTTTTGTCTTAAAATGAGGCTGAAGACATAATTTGCTGCTCTTGCTCTTGAATTTTCCAAACAAATGCTGAATTTGACTGATATGTGCCTCCATTAAAGAACACACAAGTTTGTGTGTAGTAGTTTGTGTTTTTAATAGAAGGCTCAGCAATATACATTACCTTCAAAGAAGATGCATTTAAAGAACATACCATATAGTAGACATTGTCACATTCTATGGACTCTTAAAGTTAATTGACGTAATTATATATATATATATATATATATATATATATATATATATATATATATATAAATGCAAAAAAGTAATGCTGTGGAGTGAACAGTCCTGATCAAGATCCTTCGAATCATTTTTTTCCAGTGACATTTTAAAAGTTAATGTATTTTTAACAAGGAACAATTTTGCCATTTTTATTACATGTATGTGATTTCTATGTTTTTCATAGATTTGGAATGCTGATTTCAGATTTTTTATCTGGCAGGGAAAATATTGTTGTTGATATTCTAATAATTGTATTTTATAATTTAACTGTCAAGGTTGCTGTAATTTGTTGTTAACTTTGACACCACAAAGCTTGGTCAGCCTATTGTTGTAGTCACCTTTTTTTGTGGTTGGAAGAAATGTAAATGAACCATTATTTTCTCTGATTTCATGTGTTTGTATTTTATTCTGAACTGCTGAACAAATGTAAGAGTTAAACCTTTGGTTTTATTGATCATAGAGAATAAAATTGTTTTTACTATCACTAATATAATGTCATGCTTTCATCTTGAATTCAGTGTTCAAACCAGTAATGCTTAATTTCATTTATTACATGCATGGTTGCACCAGTTGTATATCCCCCCAAATAAATATAAACTCAATAAATAGGGACATGAAATTTAATGGTGACATGAAACGACCAAACATTTTCATTTACATTTCAACATATGGGCAAATCTGAAGCAAACGTTACTAATGAAATATATGGGCATAATTGGTTGTCTTTAGTCGCAAACTATATGTATAGACGATAAGATCATGTCTAATGTTCCTACCAGACTCCTGGGAATTTTGGGTTTCAGTTTCCAATGACTAGTCTCTTCTGGATGGAGGCTTCAGATGTTATAGAATTTGCTAGAGCCGTACCAGTTTGGATTTCCTTCCTGTTATCCCATCACCACTGGGACCACTTGAACATGAATTTTATTGGTCAGCAGGTGCTGAAATTTGTCTTGTGACCCAGTAGCCATTTTATGGAACAGAAGAAAAACATATATCACACACATTGACATGACACATATTTACAACATGGAAACATAATAGTCGAGAGGGCTTATCACCCACTCAGCCTATCTCCAGTTTTGCTCCTGGTTGAGCATTGAAGTCGATTAATGAACGATGGACTTTTTTAGTCTAACCTTCTTGAGAGGTATTCCCTTGTATCTCCTTCCTGAGGCCAGTAGACTATTCACTATATAAACTTGACTGGTGTTTGAGGTGAAGTTTTTTGCCGGCCTCAGCATGCTGTTATTATACATGGAGTTATACACTTCTTCAAGTTCCTGTCCAACAATCTTTAAGCAAATGTTTAGTTGCTGTGACATTTGTAGCTTTAGTTTCACAGACATCCATACCAGATGGTGCTACAGATGTGGAGAGTATGAATCCTCCACATTTGTTCCCTCTGTCACATTGTAATCTGTCACATTGTACATACAATTTCTGTTAAGACACTATATATTTTACATATTCAATTTTTCTTTTTTTTCCCTTGTATTTAGCCAACGGGCTAACTGGGACCTTCAGAGGGGAATTTCGTACTCTCTCATGTGGAAACGTCTGTTAGCATGACAAAGATTGATTCCGATTCTCAGCCCCTTCTGCATCTTGATTGTTTTTTCATTGTCACCTATTCCACAACTGCACATTTCAGCTGCTGTCTGACTGCTTAACCAGCAGCTACATGTTGAGGACTTTGAAATCCCAGTGAATCTAAAATAAGTTCAGTGTTGTGTCCCATCGGGACTTTGGGACATCTGAACCCTAAATTTCAGATGCATAATTCTGTGTGTTGTCCCAGTTTACATCTTAATCCTGCTTTGCATAGTCTGTGGTAGACCCCTGCCTCCATGGGCGTGTTCTGGTGCTTCCCTTCGGGGCTTCACTTCTCAGCCCCCAGTACAATGTCTTACCTCTCAATCATGTAGCTGAAATGATCAGCGACCCTGTTTTTAAGTAAGTGTGATTGTAAAAGAGATCTGTTGCTGCAGAGAAAACATTGAACAAATGTGAGGAATCAGATCACACATTCTTTTATGTCAGTCAAGATGCATTTCCATGAGTCACCATGGCCCTCCTTAACTTCATTTTGTGTTAATTTAAAATACAACTGAAAAAACTAGGAATCCATTCCAAAATGAATACACACTCAGTGATTTGACTGAATGTGCTATATTTACATTTTGCTTTTCTCCTGTCAAACCATTTTTCCATTCAAATATCTGGCCTTACAGAGGTCATTTGTGTACAGTGATTTGAATGTGAAATGTCCCATGTGTAGTTTTACTACTTGCACATTCTGGTAGTACTCAAAAAGGGACAAAAAGAACTCTAGAAATGTGACAGTCAGAAAGTCATGTATATTTGATAACAAACTAACCTGTATGTTGTAATTCATCTAATACCTGTTCAATTTTTTTTTTTTCATTTTTATGCTTGTTTCTCCACCAAAATATACAAATCTATAGAAATCATTTGTCACATTAGATTTGTTTTGGAGTGTCCTGAACTATTTTTGCGTCAAATATGAAATTCCTTTCCATCAAATTAAATAACATTAATACCACAGTCAATACAGGTTTTACTCGAGATGTCACTAGCGTTTCAGACGTCTGTTGCTGGTGTCGCTTTAAGGATGTAGTTCAGATGGTTCACTTTGCTGTGCTGCTGCTGTTAAGTGTAAAATAAAATATATCTCTGAACAGGTGGTGCGACATGTCAAACCATTTTTCTATGACAAGGTATGGTGGTATTGTCAGGGTCAACATTTTCATTCCTTCAACAACATGAACACATGCAAATTTTTCTTAAAAAAGACTGTTCTTTAGGCAGCCCATTAAATTGATTGGCCAATTGATTGCACAAAGGCAGTCAAACCGGTACATTAGTCACAGTCAGGCATAAACACACACATACACAAAGTATATTGTCACTCGGGCCAGTTGTGCGCTTCTGTTTCTGATTTCTGGTGTCACATTTCTCATTCAGGTGAAAAAACAAATTGCCTTTATACAACTTTACAGCTACACATTGTTCAGATGTGGACTGGATTGTCCCGTCATCCACTTGTTCAAATGAAGGTCGTCTTTACGGCTGATGGTCTTTGTGATGGAACTCTAACATACACGCAGAGCAGAATCAGATAATCTTGACCACAGGAAAGTATTTGTGTGCTGAGAAGTCGAATTCTGGGAGAAACTGGGGATGTAGAAATGAAACATTTTACTCCAATCAAGTTTTAACAATATGGAGGCTGCTAAAAAGAGAAATTAACCAACTTTAAATGAAGCCTATCACAATGTGTGACCACTAAACACAACTGCATACACATTACCGACTATTAATGCTTCACTTCAAGATTTTAATTGCTTTCTTTAATATTGCAGTTTAACACAACTTTAATAAACATACTGTATCTGCATTCACGGAACCAAAGAGCAGTCCAGGGAATGTGCTTATCATGTTACCTTGGTTTCCTTCTTGTGCCCTCCAGCCAAGAGCTTCATGACTACAATGTTGGGCTTGGCCACCTTCAGTATACGGTTCACCTGTTGCCAAACATTAACTGGTTATGGAATAGCAGAAACTCTTACAATATAAAAAACACTACACAGTACAAACCATTTAAATTTTCATACCCTGAAATTATTTAAGATGTAAATAAGAGAATCTTTCCAGATCTAACTAGACAAAAACAAATATCTGATATAGTAAAATTTTCTGACCTCAGGGTCTGGGCTAGGCAAATTTTCAAGGATAAGTTTGGCTTGTTGGAAGTGTTTGCTGGCAGCCATATAGAGGTCAGCAGAGCCTGGTGGGGGATTGTATTTCTTCAGGTCAGACATCTCCTATAGAGGGCGACAAAGGCAGAGAGAAGGAAAACAGGAGTTCAAAAAGAAAAGATAACAGGTGACAGGAATACGATGTGGACAGGGGTATTAAAAGAGGTAAGGAGAAGGATGGATAAGAAAACATGTTTGTGGAAGTACCTTGAACTGGATGTAGTGCACTGGTGGAGGTGTGACCACACTGTTGAATGGAGCGAAACGATGCTCGTAGCGAACCTGCTCACTATCCAACTCAAACTGAGGCTTTCGCACCTTACCATCCATATCCAAAGCTACCATTGTCTGAGGGTAGAAACAGAGAGAGGGCAATACTATAGTGTGTGTGTGTGTGTGTGTGTGTGTGTGTCTGCGTGTGCAACAGGAAAAGAGAGGAGCAAAGTGAATACAGTAGTTGCCCAGTCCTACCTTGTACATCCCAGCACACATATTCTGGTATGCTTGACTCATTGTTGTCTCTTTGCTGAGGGGACGGACTGTAGAGGAAATCAAGAAAGAAATAAAAATCTATCCAACGTTACACTTGTATATTTTTCATGGTCATGGTTTACGTAGTCTCACTAAGAATCAGACCTCAGCCAGACCTACCCTTTTTCTTCTTCTTGGTCTTTTTGCTGCTGCGACCTTTTAGCTGCTCCTCCAAAATCCGTTCCTCTGCCATCTGAGAAGAGTCGGCCCGGCTCAGAGTGGACATTAGCCATGCGTACAGGAACTCTGACAGGTACCTACAGTCAAAAACAGTCATTCACAGATGAACTTGTAAGATTTTGTGTGATATAAACTCGTCACTCCAGCTTCAAACTGAAGTGTGCCCTCACCAGTAAATGTAGTAGTACTCATGCATGCTGTACAGCTCCAGTTCAAAGCCACTCAGCAGGTACTGGATCATGATTCTCAGGTTATGGTAGAGGATCCATGTGCCGAGGCAGGCCAGATGCTGCCGTTGAGGCTCAAGTTTCATAAGCAAACTATGCAGAGCTGCATCCACCTTCTCTGCCTGCAGAATGGAAAAGTAAAGATCAAGGGGTTCATTCATGTGGAACAAACAGGAGGATCTTCAGAGAACGCTTAAGGTCACCTCATCCTGCAGCGTGGCAAACTCTTCAAGAATGTGACCCAGTTTGTCTCTTTGTCGAGCCCGGTTGTGTCCATGGATCTGGATCAGACTGCAGAATGGCTGTAAGGAGAATCGATATGTTGCATAAACATCACCAGCTACATATGAATGTCATAAAGAATTGAATTTTCTTGGCTGTCAGCCAAGTGACAATAACATAATGCACACATTCGTCACATAATAAGAAAAATCCTTATTATTTTTCCATCTCAATGGATGCCATGTCTAACAAACCTGTTATGACGTACCTACATTACACAGTATGTTATTAAGAAGCTCCACCCAACTCAGGAAATTTAAATGTATCGAAACTACAGTCACTAAGGTAGACAGCGATCAAAAGGCACTGTAACATACCCGAGAGCAGTGTGTTACAAATGAGTCAATGTAGTCCTTGGCCTGATGGTTATTGAACAGACAACACCTGGATAGAGACGGGTGGACATATACGCACAATTAAAAATAATGCCTTCCATCAAATGAAATGCTCTGACTATTTACTTGTGGAGTGCTTAATCAATAAACCAATGACAAACTTACTTGTAGGAGAGGACAGGTGGGCTCACAAAGTATCTCAGAGCATCTTTAATCATGTCCTGCATCAGGTGGGTCCCAAACACTTTCTTATTATCAATCAGGAAGGTTGTCTTGATTTTGACAAAACAAAGAGTTTAGTTCTCATTTACTGAATTTTGCCAGTGATATATTTTTAAGGTCAGGATTATATTGTGGGCTAAAAGTTGTATTAACTTTGACATATGTGACATTAAACATCAGTTATTAACTTACCTGAAGAAGAGATCTAGAGAGCACACAGGGAGACTGTTCGCTGAACTCACAGAAGAAGTCCTGGTGAACCCACAAACACATGATTCCAGTGTCTTTATCACTGATGGTGTCATGGACATTTATAAAAATATAAAATATGAAAAGAAGATGTGTGGTTACCAGTATTCCATGCAGATTGGTGGTGTTGATCACATCACAGACGGTCTTAATGCGTTCTATGAGTTTGCCAAAATAAGCCACCATGTCTTCCCTCTTAATGATCTTGGCATAGCGAGGAAATGTAGGTGGTAACAGTCTCTGGTTTACTAGGGGCTCAAAGCCCATCATGATAGGGTGGTCTGTAGCACAAGCAGAAAGGATCTTTTTACTGGGTGCATTTTGTAACTGTCATTATCCATAAAAGGTTATGAAGGATTTTACTGTACATCATCACATCTATCAAAATAACTACAAACCTGTATGAATGGAAAATGGAATGTATATGCATATAATATCAACAAGATCTTTGTGTTACCTCCTTTGGTGGTGTCGTTCTGTGACTGGATGCCATACTGAATACTGGAATGAATGGCTGATAAGAGGTCTGCCGCCTGTGCCACAAGCTTTTGGGCTTCCCCGACTGAGCTTGTCTGTAGAAAAGACACAACATTCAGAAAAACAAAGAAGAAAATCGTTTAACAGACAAATGACTGTCTCTACATTTTAAACTCCAATAGAGTGCTTGGTATTGGAATATTTTTAACTTCATTGTAGTCAGGTTTATAATGTTTTTAGGTATGTTACCTCTTTCTTGGTAAAGGTGATCAGTGCAGTCAGGAGAAGGCGTGTGAACTTGATTCTATTGAAAAGTGCCAAAAACTGCTGATGCTAGAAAGGAATGACAACATCAGAATATGCTCGCATGTAGATGAAATGTATTTAAAATATAACTCACAAATTTGAATTTGACACAAGAAAATACAAAGGGTTGACTTCATTTATTTATTTTGGGTTGGCCCACTGAGACAATATCTATATTGGGACTGAAGTTTTCAATATTATAATTAGTTAATATCCATTTTAGGTTTGGCGTCTGTCATTATTATTACTATTACTATGACTGTAATGAAGAATTTGAACATTCCAGAGTGACATCACAAAAGGTCATCAGATTCCCACGGGCTGATATAAATGGATGGAAAATACACTAGAACAACGTATTTTAAGTCTCCCAATATTAATACCATTCCAAAATAAAATAAGAAAACAAATATTAAAACAGCTATGGAAAAAGAAACAGCCAGACTTACTTCCAGCTCAACCTCTGGGTTTCGCTGCTCGCCTTGTCGACTGCGTGTGCTCTGAGGCAGAAGGAGAATAAGTGCGATAATAGTTATTATTTGTAGCAACAGTCTTTTATTGATACTGCAAACAAGCTGTGGCTTAAACAAGGAAATATATACCTTTACTTTCCTCTGCAACTCATCCTCCACATCTTTCAGCATACCTGGAGAAAAGAACAAATGACAGAGAAAATTGACGTCAGCTTTCCTTGTACCTTTCATACTTCTATGCCAAGACTATTAATATGTAATGTCTTCAGTAATCCACAGTAAACATGAAGCTCTAGGTTAAATGAACAATCACAATACAGTACTTGTACCTGTCACTCGAAGGTCTGTGACATTACTGGCCATTTTAAAGCCATAGGTCATGGCCTGGAAATCCTCCTACAGGCAAACATAAGTTATATCATCAAGACAACGTAATATGACACATACATGACCAGTTATGATAACTTTAAATGAATATTTGCAGCAAGCTGATTGCAGCAATCACTTGAAATGTTAATGTGTTATGTATTTAACACGAGTTTTAATGTCCCCTTTCCAATGCAGTATAACATCAAACAACCACAACACACTCCAAAGCTTACCTCTTCAAATACAGCAGCCTTGTTGACCTTTTCTCGGGCAATGTCACACACTTTCAGGATGCCCAGGGCAAAGGCTTTGAGGGCAGGTTCTTCAATCAGGTCGGGGTTGTGAACGTACAGACAGGTGAAGACAGTTTGTGCCAGGGAATGGCCCTCCAGCCATGTGATCTAGGGACATACATTCACATGCAAATATAACTACTGGGTTTCCTGCAGATATGCTGCATATGCTGACATATTTGATGGTTCATAGTACATGACTGCCACATATTCCAAGCATGAAGTTGTAAACTCAGGGTAACATACAGCAGGAGAACCAGTGGGAGGCAGTCAGCCACAAACTTTACCATCTTACCATTAGTGTAAACCCAACTAGTCCTCTATCCGCAACACATTCCTCTGGTTTTAAAATTTCAGGAACTCTTGAATGTCATTCAGGAAAATGTAAACCTATAAAATCATAACATCCAGAGACCAGACATTGTTTATCACATAGTGAAACTCACCAAACAGCAGAAGCATGTATCTATGATCCCGATGAGTTCAGGAAGACTGAGATCTTTTACCTTGATGGCAGCTTCCTACAATGAACACAAGAAAATAAAGCTAATCCCATAGAAAATTGTGAAAAATTCTATTACTGTATTTACTTTTACAATAACACCTCAACTAAATAGCCCTTAGTGGCATACATGGAAACAAAAAAAGTATTTCTTTCTGACAATGTCTTTCATTGTCTAACAGAGGAAAATGGTACTGTACCTTAATGGCTTGTTCAAAGTTTAGCACTTTCCTGTTGACTTGGTTTCCTATCATTCCGGCATCCATCTTAGGATCCATCATCTCTATGGCTGACATGGCTTCAAAAAGCCCAAACCTGCCCCCACAGCAGAAGGTTTGGTGTCAGTTTGTGTCCATGATACAAAGTTGTTGAACTTTGTAAACTCATACCAATGAGTGTCATTTGTAGAGTGATTATGCAGACATCAATATGGTTAAGTTGAATATGTTTGTGCCAAGCAATTTTCAATGTCCCATATTATACTCTTTTTTCTCATGGTATATAGAGCAAATTTCCCTGGTTGGCGGTCTGATGGATGAGTCCGGTTTGACTGATGCCTGGAAAATGTTACCGGACTGACTGCCCTGTGCCAGTTTGGCAGAGGAAGGATAATGGCACTGGGATGTTTTCCAAGAAACCACAGTGCTTGTGCATGTAAGACATTTTGGACATTCTCTATTTTCAATTTTGTGAAACAAAATTGAGAAATCCCCCATTTTGTTCCAGCACGACAGTGTCCCAGTGCAAAGAGCAAGGTCCATAACACTGGTTTGGTGAGTCTGGTGCTGATGAACTTGTCTGGCCTGCAATGTGCCTTGACATCAACCCTAATGAGCATCAACTACATATTAATGCCTGTGGGGCCAGGAATCCCAATATTCTGTCCAGGTGTATGTTTTATGTAAAATGAACACAGCCAACATTTAAGTATGAGTCTGCAAAAGCATTTTGTCCTACTCACAGTTTGTCATGAAGCAACTCTCCGAGGTTCAAATCTGCATGAATATAGGATGAGGAAGTAGAAAAGAAGACAATATCAGCCCATTTAGTAACTGCTCACATAGGAGCCTCAAGCACATTCACTGCTAGTGCCCATACCTTTACATGCACTTTTGAATTCATGTGTAATGTCAACCCAGTTGGCGTGGTTCTTCATCTTTTCAGGGACGCCAAGGCCCCACCCCGCATCTTCATCTTCAACTGCTGACTTCATCACCATAGTGATGTCTGAAGAGGACCATAAATCAAATCAAATCAAGGCAAAGCATTACAACAATTTCAAAGTAAAATATCACTTTGAAATTGCAGTTACACAGAACGGTAAAATGTAATATCAATTTGTAGTCATAAAATTAGCTCCTTGTTTTCAAGCAATTAACTCTTATATTAAACATTCCAATGGCATCCAAGTCCTACCAAAAATATAATCCAATTTAGCCAACAAAAGGAAGTCGCATAAAAGCCTTATAGAAACCATTTAACATGCTATATAGTGAAAGAACACATTGTCCAAAAATATTTCTTAACTTGCTGAGGTGTCTGTACTCACGACTGCCACTAAGCAGACATATGATCACATTTACTAATATGCAATTATTATATTAAAAGGTAACAGCAGCATCCACTGACATACCAATACCATAACATACTCATATCAACTATACCTGAACACCTACAGTAATACAATAACATTATGAGCAAGATACGTTCATACACCCCATCAATTTGGCATTAGGAGGCATTGTCTACAAAAAAGAACCTGGGCAACAGTCAAATAAACAAAAACACAGGGGTAACAGATGTTTAGCTTTTGTGATTTACGGAGTCGTACAAAACCAAAACTAAATACACTAAAAGCAATAAGTAAAAGGTTTTAAGTTTACTCCTGCGTCTAGGTAAAATGCAACTACTGTACCTATTATCAACGTCAAGGCAGCGGACATAGCATTTGCTACTTCGAGCAAGCTAATATTATGTCCGGCGACTGTATACTATACACACACCCAAAATACCACCCAATTAACAGGATATTTTAATTCACCAGGGATAAAACAACCAAAGTGCTGTCATAAAAAGACAACACTTCTTTGTAAATTAGCATATACCTCAGTATTTTACACTCACCATGTAGTTAATATGTAGGTCTTCCAAGTGTGGAAGACTGGCGCATAAAGTTGACGTCATATTCCACCGTACATATGGGAAATGTAGTTCTTTGAATGTATCGCCTTTCAAAACACACATTACTGTTACATTTTGATGGCTTTGATTATTTGATCATTCGGAACTTATCTTTAATCTTTGGCTCATCCAAAGCAGTGTTCTCCTCTCCTTATCTGGACCCCAAACCATAGAATAGCATTCTCTCGCGAGGATAACAAGCGATCACTCTGTCTCGCATTTACTCCGCTGTCACAATATCAGGGCGGTTCTAAACTACATTCATTGGGCGTTTCAGACAGCCTTCACTTGCACAGTAACGGGCACTGTTATGGTTTAATTGGTTCACACTGAATGGGACGACGGTTCCTCACCTTCGAGGTTTGTAACCCCCTCGTTGTTGTTAGTATTATACAGGACTATTACTTCAGCTAACGTCGCATGTGTGCTTTTTATTTAGCACTATTGTTAGCATATTCATTCGCTAGCCTCGTCGCAGTCAGACGGCCCTTATTGAGGGACTTGACCAGCAGGTGCCTCAGCTATAACAATAATAGAAGAAATGTGCCGTACCTAACATGGTACTTTGCTATCAATGACATGATGATACTATCAACCAAAGTACACCACAGGAAAGGCTGGTGTTTTGATAATAGATTATCATATATTTTAAC
Organism: Antennarius striatus; assembly: GCF_040054535.1. Classification (NCBI taxonomy): domain Eukaryota; kingdom Metazoa; phylum Chordata; class Actinopteri; order Lophiiformes; family Antennariidae; genus Antennarius; species Antennarius striatus. Next base: position 18,431,087 of record NC_090778.1, read on the forward strand.
CTTTATTCGTGAAAGGCACATCCATTTGGGATGATGACTCTGGCCAGACCACCATCTGCACCATGCAAGCTAGCCTTCATAACATGTCATTAGTAATAGTGCCTTCGGGAAAGCTTCAGAGGAATGGTACTCACACAGGAATCTTTGCTGTGTGACTAGGGTCTAATTCCATCTGTCCATGCAGGTAACACCTCTATCCTCTGATGTGTGTGTCAGGCTATACCTGTGTAGTAGTAACACGGTGGTAGCTCGGTCTGTCACTGTCACTGCGAGATTTGAATGATGATGAACCGTCATAACTCTGTTATTAAAGTACCATGCTAAAAGTATGCGTTAGAAGAAGTTGCATTGATCAAATAACACTAAAGAAAATAGTTTCAAATTAATTGTAAATTATCAATGCTATTCTGATGAAATGCTGATGCACATGAATGATCAATACTTGTGCTTTGATAGTGTGGGTCATAACATTATTAATGAAAGGTGTTTAAGGACGAATTCTAAGCTCTCTTTGTTGATTCCCTGTTTGCAAAATAGTAAAACAACTCACTTTTCTTGTCATTGTCACACAGGTGACATTCACCTTCCCAGCATGAATGCCTAATTGTGCTTAAAGACTAGATGGCTTCAAATCTTTGAATTAACTGACTGACAAGCCAACCTTTTAAAAAATGTCACTTTCAGGCTTTAGTAATTTTAAATGCGAGTTCTGGTTGACAAACAGGTTTAAATTTTGGTGGCTTAGTTTTTTGAGGGGTTTTGTCATGCCTCAGGCTAGTCGACTTTGAAACAGCAAATTCACAGAGGAGGGAAATTATGCAATGGCTGTCTGACATTTTCTTTTGTTTACCCTTCTCAAAATTGAGTAGTTGCACCCAAAACACCAAAAACTTGCACGGACCTCTTTTTTAAAGAATTCTGCAGATATCAAATATCAATAATAGAACTGATTTTAGGTAAACTTTTCTTTTTTTTAATTTCAGTGAAACTTTTATCAGTAAAATAATCATCTCCAGTTTTGGCCCATTGTGATAGATTTCATTCATTCTGTTCATTCATTCTGTTCATTCATTCATCATCGCCAATACCCACTACTTCCGCTGCTGCGGGTCGTGGGTTGCTGGAGCCTATCCCAGCTGACTGGGGGCATGAGACAGGGTACACTCCCTGCGTGACACCAGTGCACTGCGAAGCCACATGTAGACACTCAATCACACAAGCACACATTCACGCCTACGGACAATTTGAGACCAGCCATTTCGCCTGAAGTGCAGGTTTTTGGAGGTGAGAGAAAGGGTTTTTCAGTATTTTCATTTAATATTATTTCGTCTACCAATTCCTCTCTTTAGATATCTGAAACGGGCCACGTGGAGGTATCTTTTACAGTATGCCTTCGCTGGAGGGGGTAGCATACATCCACATGTCAAGAGCAGATGGAATTCTTTGTCATGATGTGCATCTCATAATTGTTTAGTTTTGGAGACATTCACTATGACTATGGTTTTTCCACATCAGCACAAACAGAGCTTTTTTAGTAGAGAGAGCATCTTTTTTAGTCAGTTGGACAGAAATTTTCCAGTTGTGTGTCTGGCATTATTTCTGTTCTTGGACATTTAATCTGAGCTATCCCTCTTCATCCGTAGGTTGAACCAACATGGACTAGTATAGCTGTGATAACTCAAATTCACTCTCCTGATTGTTGACCATTATTTTTTCGAGATTGTTATTGTATTGTTCCACAATTATTGTATTGTTTCCAGTCATTTTCGTTGTTAGTTGTTGTGTCTTTTATTGCCCAATCCTCTGCATTTAATTTTTTTTTAGATATAGAGGATCAGTTTTGAGCTGATGTTTTTGTGCCCTACTTTTTTTCCCTGTTTATTTGCTTTTTTTTATGCTTGACTTCTGTTATTTCTGGCTGGGCAGCAGACTAACCCTTCAGTTGTGTTTGACCGATCATCAAACTGACCAAGGGACTGCATAGTGAAGTTAAATGATTAGTCCAGCTTTGGGTTGATGTTTTCCCAATGTTTGATATTCGTTCAAAATCAGTTGGCACCAACCAATGTTGTTATGTAATCAGGAGTTAATACAAGTACTATGTCAGACTTGCAGTTCTGGTTTATTTATACTTTGCTAATTCTGTAATTAAAAAGGTATATGACAACAATTCCCCAAAACAATTCAATAGCACTTCTGATGTTGTTATGAAATAGCATGGGGGCATATTTTACCTCATTATTGTGCCGTAGAATGGACTCCTGACCAATTACATATAAGAGGGTATTGCATGGTGCTGTAAAATGCTAGAGCAGACATTTCTGTGGAGGGTTCCACTCACTTTTTAAAATGTAAATTAAAGTTTGTAATTGTTGGGCCTTGATGGATGTACGTGCTCTATCCATCCTTCTACCCAACCAAGTTACCCTTTGCTGGATCACCTCAGGGACTGGAGCTAAATGCCTTTCCAGTTACAGTTAAAATATGTTTCCTTTTATGTCTAGCATCCAAAGATACTAGTTAAAAGTATTGTTTTTGCAACTCCATTTATAGTATTTTGAACCTAAATCCCGCAAAATGGTTACATGTTTGCACACTGTCTAGTCGTGACCCAGATGTATGCAAGGTTTTTACTTTGGCTTGTGGTGCATTGCCTCAAGCTACACAGTAAGCTTTGATTGTGTTTTTGTGTCATTTTGCATTTGAATCCACTTTAACTTCTGGTCATCACACAGCATGGTATAGGTGATTTGTTTCATTCAAAACTACAGGAGTTCTGACTTTGATATACTGTAGTTCCAACATGGACAAGAGATTACAATGGAGTCAGTTCAGTCCAATCTCTTGATTCATGGAGGCCAAGAATGATTGTGTTATTCCTAGAATTGTATGGAATTGTCTTTTTTGAAGTATTTTCTTTTGTTTTTTTGCAGATAAAATGAAATGTTGAAGTGAAAAAATGAACAAACCCAAAATGTCCACAGAGAAAGGGTGAGTTGTTTTTGCTTTTGAAGACAAAAAAAATCGGTGTCTGATGAATATGTGTTAAAATTGTTCTCATGCTGAGAAATTTCTGTCAGCTTCCATGATGTGATCCTGCTCTGGTGCTATTCAACATTTTAACCATTATTGCAACAGTGTTTGTTCTCATGTTGCATGAATGAGATTATTGTGTGGTGTTGCAGATGATTAGATGGCCTTCATACAACTATTTCTTATAAATGTTTCAAAATATATTATTCTAACAGTTCTTATTATTTTATAATCTTTGTCAGGGGTCTGCCGACCAGGACTCTCTGGTCCTCACATACCTGGAGAGCGTGTTTGTCTATTCCAGTAATTGCATAAGACAAAGATGTCAGATTTCAGCAGATCACAGTGTTTATTGATCAGACAGAATGAACTGAAATATATATTCCACAGAGGGTTCATTCAATGACATCACATCTTACCAAGAGGAAGTCCAATCTTCGAAGAACAAACAGTGTAAACTATGCTAAGAACTTAATAGTCTTTCTGGGGGGATAATTTCATCTTAATCATTCATCTGCCTACAGACAATGCAGAATGACCCTGGCATGTTTTGACTATTAGATGGTTTCTGCTATCTGGTCTGAACACTCTAACATTCAAGATTTTATCAGCCAGACCTTGAGTCCATGTGGAACAGGACATTCAGTATTAAACATATGAGACTATGTGGAACTATATGTTTAAGGACTGACTCCATTTTACAAATTAACAGTGAATGAACTTTTAAAGTATAGATATCCCCAACTGTATATTTGAATAAGCTCACTTGAAAAGTCTCATGCTGTCACGCTGTCACCAACTCCACCCACCCATTCAAGTGCCCAACCAATCAGGGCGCCCAACCAATCACTTGAACAACATGGCACAAGGCTTCTGCTATGTTAGGAGAAGAAATAAGTATACATGGACTTCCCAGTTAATATAATTTTAGTGTCATAACTGTTCCTACAATGTTCATGTCTTTGAACAGAGTCCAAACAGCAGGAACGAGACAGAAAACAGCAACGAATTCTGAGTGAAACTAGCTGGCTTGCACCAACAGTCTGTCCAGCTATGGTTTCCATGTGGAATGGGACAATCGATTTAGTATCCAAAATGCTCCTCGGGCATCTGACAAAAACGCTCTTTAAGTAACTACATACAGTTCTGTTCATGTAATCAGCTAACAGAACTATCACTTCTCTAAAATTTCTTTTCCACTTGCACTTTTGACAGGTGCCTTTTCCTTTAACTTTATCTCCATTCCCAATCTCACTATTAGTTAGCTTTCTTTCTCCAGTTAGCCTGCTAACATTCATCTATGGCTTCACAATGCCCGCCCAGCGCAATCCATGATTCGTTAACACAAAGTCGTTACGTCACCTCGTTGATTTTTGACAATGTTGGGTACGCTTGGTTTATAATACCAATACATTTGTTTTCATATGTTTGGTATGAAATCTGATATTATTTTTGTATTGTGGAATTTCCACGGGTTCCCACTAGGAAGGTATATAAAATGATTACATGATTTAGTAAGCATATATCTGAGCAAACATCACAATTACTCAAGTAGGTTGATTATATGATTGATTATGCTTTAACAATGCATATAGATTAATTATGGTTGAACAGATAACATCTTAACACCTTTAAGTTTGTCAGTCCTCTTCCATTTCCATCAACTTTCCATGTTTAGTATTTCTTCATTTTCTAGTTGATCTGCACAAATAATTTAGCTTTATACATTATTTCCTTAGGTTTTACAACTCATATAGACTTTTCTGATTCCAAGACTTGCATCACATTCTTATTCATTCAGCCATTTTACTACTTTTTTCTCTGACAACACACACTTGTAATTCTTTGTCGCTCACTCTCTCTCTCTGTGTCTTCCGTGCTCTCTGTCTCTCTCTTTCTCAATGTGTCTTTATAAGGAAATTTTACAAACTCAAACTCGCCGGGTACAATTAGAGTTTTGACTCTCTCCCCCATGTTTACTGTTGCTGCACCAACAGTTGACCCTTGACCCTGTCCTTCAGCCTGAATACCTCATTCCTAAAGTTAAATGGGGGAGGGGTCACTTTCCCAAAAATAGTGAAGCACCAACACACTGCCTGTGTATTTTTAACTTTCCTATTAGTCTTTTTTTGACATTGGGCCATGTTATGGAACATTCTATTTCTGTTATTTAGGTCTGTTTTTTGCTCTGCACATTTTGATCAATGTGTTCATAAAAGGGCATTTTTGCATATAAGGGGCTGTTTTGTGCGTTTTCTCCTTGACACACACTGCTATCTACTCATGTGTGTATTAGTCTGATCCATTCTTCTTTTATGATCTTGGATACAGGACTGGGAATTATGACAAATTTCTGCAATGTTTTGTAAATACAACTTTATTACACAACACTGTGTGTGGTATCGCCCCCACAGAAGAACTTTGTTATGCCACATTTTATTCCTTCTTTATTTGTTATCCAAAACATCTTTAGGAATATATTTATGAATTGTACATGAAATGTTATTACAATATTCCCATATTTAGAAATGTGTGTTTGTGTTTGCATTTCCAGTGTTCCCAGTAACTCGAGGGTGCTGATGCTTTTGAGTCAACTGGAGAGGATGAATGGAGATGCCATGGAGAAGAATGTTGCAATGACAAGACAGGTCACTGCAAAGATACTTCATCTCATCCAGACTCAGGGTGAGACCAACCACAGAGAAAGAATGTGTGCTCAAAAGCAAAACAAAAAGAAAACACAAAATCCTGCCTTTTCATCTACTGTAAATTTGTATTGTTCAAAGACCAAGGATCATACTAATATACCAGTACTGCTTTGATACTCTTGGTACCTGCCTTTGCAAAGGACAGTTGAATTTCAGTGATAGAAATCCCCAATAAAAGGAAACTTGTTTTCAAGTGGAATAGCATCTGCTGTCACTGTAAAATGTATGTGGTTCCTATTTAAAAATTAATGAAAAACTTCAGGTTATCAAGCTAAGTTGATGAGTTCATTAATAATGTGTTCAGTGTTGTTGCTGTGTAAACAGAGATGTGCGCTGGTAGTAAAAGTACATGCAGACCGTGTCTCTCGATCTGCTTCTCTAATTACTATTTTGAAAGGAAAGCAGAGCTGATGATGAGAGCAGATGAGGGCATTTCACAACACTGCTTTGTACATCAGAATGAAACATGAGTATATCTCTGCCACCATTGCTTCTAGCTACCATTGAAGATTGAGGATGAGTAAAGATCTCTTAAGCAAGCGTCACTTCTCTGTCCTTGCAAGTAAAAGTTTGTTCATGGATTTGTCAGATGGCCAAAAAGAAATACAGTAGTACCTCAACATACAAGCTGCTCGACATATGAGTTATTTGAGATATGAGCTATAGGGCTGTCCTTATTTTTTTTCGACATGCGCAAAATTTGAGATACAACCTGTGCTTTGAGACACAGGCACTAGTTGACGGTTGGATGTACAGTAATAGACCAGATCTCATTCTTTCCCATGTTTTGGTGGATGGACACTGTATCAATTTAGACTGGATCTCATTTTTGTTAGTGGAGAAAAAGACATAGTTGTCATGACTTTTGGAGTCTTATCTGGAATGTAGGGATAGGCTCCAGCAGACCTGTGACCCGCAAGACTTATCTGCCTTGAGAAGCCAGCTCATTGCGGAGCATGGATTGATGCACAGACACATACAGTGTGTGTGTGAATGCTAACTCTTGCTACTGCTATTATGAATGCTAGCCCACCAACTTCATGCTCGTCTGGAGTTCTGACATGAAACTGGTCCTGGAGTGTGAATTTATTGAGTAAGGACAACTTGTATACACTTGACTTAGTTTAGAGTGATGAATTCTGCTGAATCATTGTCTATTTTGGGCCTGTTGGCATATTTTATACTGGCATTAAACTTATTGCTACTCTTTGTTTTTATCTTACTAGAAGGTACTGTAGGTCTTTGCTAATCCATCATAACTGATGAGCACAGTGGAAAGGTTACTCTCTGCGACCCCATCGGTCGTAGCATTTCAGCTGTTCATCTCTCATTTTCGGCTTCTCTGTCTGTCACACCCTGCCTGCAGCTTTACTTGATATGCCATGACTATGACATTGACTAGGGAAAACTAGGGGTCTGTGACTGTTCACAGTAATTGTACACCCCAGTAAAGTCTTTGCTGTACTCTGGTCTCATGTTCAGAGTCTGATAGTTTAGGAGGGGCTCAAGAGTTATGAAGGAAAGTTTTTATGATGACATGGAGAAAGGAAAGCCAGGAATTTCAAGTCGAATAGACACATTCATAGATCTGTAAAGAAATACCCTAAAAATATTTAACAGTCAGTCCACAGATCATAGGATGTTTGGCTTGGTTTAGGGGAGAAGGATGTTTAACTAGCAAAAAAGATGACAGCTGCCCTTGTATCACTGAGTAAGAGAAAGTGAGTTTGCGTAAGAAGTATGCCCTGCATATATTCTATAGGGGGGGTTGGTGGTAGAGTTTCTGGTAGCATGCAAAGGGAGGTGCTGATTTCTAGGTTTCAAAGTGTCCTGCCATTCAGCACAGTGCGTACATATGTGCTCAGAGGATTTCCTAGCTGAGTAGTTTACTGCTAGTCTTAGAAAAACACTACTGCTCCAGTAGGCTGTCAGGCTGAAGCATTTTGGTTCACAGCAGATCTACAATATAAAGTTGTGAGTCGCCAGTCATTGACCTTGTAATTGGGGATATTGCAAAATCTGTTTGCTCTTTGAAATGGAGCACCATTATACCAGGAGATACCGCTGGTCTCTGGAATCCCTGGACCAACCAGGTAAACTAGGAGGCAAACTTACACCCGGTAAGGTGCATACTATAGTTTGCATTTTACCGGAACAATCCTATTCATGCATGTTCATCTTTTATTGTAGAGCAGCTTAATGAAGATCACCCCTGCATATACCCATTTTGATCTACACTGTACACAGTGACAGATATCAGCACCATAAATATGCGATTTGTTTGGGTAAGATTCTTTGATAACTTCCTGAGAAACTGTGTATAAATGCTCTGTCTTGCATTGCTACAGCTACACCCCCCTCCAGATTCACACCAGAGTTTAATGTGTTATTGTCTGATGCCTGCGATACCCTTTCATGCATTTTTGTGGAAATAGGTTAATTGATTTTAGCTTACCATAATTCTTCCAACAGAAAGAACAGACATTGGTGAAACCCTCACCTCCCAGACAGACATAAAATGTACTGGTTAAAGTAAATTGTATGTAACCTGTCATAATTTCAAAAAAGCTTCAAGACACAAATACAGATAGAAAAAAAACATCATTTATGAAGACAATGCAGTTAGCCTCAGCAAACTAATGATTGTATTCAGCATTAAAAACTTTAATGACATGTGCTTAGTTAAATTGAAGAAAACATGACAAAAATATTTGGCTGCTTCTCTTTTTAAATGCATATTATTTCTCATTAGAATGCAAGTTTTTATTTTAAAGTCAAAATTCTAATAGCTTTTTATTGTAATGCTCTTACAGCTCTCGAAAAAATTGAGAGACCACTGCAAATTTTTCAGTGTCTGTGGTTTTATTTATAGGTGTGAGTTTGAGTAAAATCAACATTTCGTTTAACTCTATTGAATGACATTTTTTCCAAATAAAACACAAAAATATTACATTACATTAAAGTTACAACTGGTCAAAATACCAAAAATATTTTTTTCAGATCTCAGATAGATAGATAGATAGATAGATAGATAGATAGATAGATAGATAGATAGATAGATAGATAGATAGATAGATAGATAGATAGATAGATAGATAGATAGATAGATAGATAGATAGATAGAAAGAAAACAAGTTCATCATCATTTTCCAACAAAACAATACTAATTATCTTACTTCAGTTCAGTAATCATGTGGCTCCACTGTGTACCAACGTCGGACGCGGAGTGTCACCCACCTCACGAAAATGAATGAATGATCTGATGAATGAATGGATGAATAAATGAGTTATAAAATCAATATTTGGTTGAGTAACCCTGACTTTATACCACTCCAAAAATGTACATAAAAATTGACTTTATACCACTGGTCCAAAAATTCAAACAGCTTTTATTTGTTTTAGGGCATGTGACCGTCCAGGATAACCATGTACGTGGCTCGATACATTCGTCCTTTGCAATTCCAGCCTTGCTAAAGCGTTGTAAACCATTAGATGGCGAGGTTTTGGGCAAAAACTTACTGCCGTCCTTAGGATCTTAATCTTTATGTTTTCTTGCAAACCTCAGCCTTCTTTGCTATTCATTTATGACAGGCTTTTTCCTAGCTTCACATGACTTCAACCCTGTCCTGTAGAGCCCATTTTGAACCAGTCTTCCCTTGCACTTCACCTCAGCTGTCATTTGCCCTTCTTTTTGTAGGCCACTTGATGTTTTGTTGAGTGACATTTGAATGAGTTGGCCACCCCATTCAGTGATGAGTTATTTTCACCCTGTGCTGGTCTGTAGCTTTGTTGTCCCCAATGTTTGCTGCTTGACCTTGTTCTTATGAACTGCTGTTGTTGAAATTATCAGGATAAAAGCAACGTGATACTCACCGGAACTCAGTAATGCCTGAATTGACTCTTCTTTTCTTCCTTCAAAAGTTTAATTTTCTACTCATTTGGCATGCTCAATAGCTCAAAGCTTTATGTGTTACCCTTGGTGGGTAGTGTTTTTTGGGATTATTGCCATTTTGTTTTGACAAATGTGGACAACAAGCAGAAAAAAATGGATGGATGGGTAAAGGGGTGCATATATGGATGGATGGATGGATGGATCCATTTTCACTTGCTGTTTCCATGTGGTCAGTAATTATTAATTATTAATCAGTAATTATTCAAGCAGGTGAACCCATAGGCTCATTACACTGTGATGGAAGTCTCCCATTACTTTTATATGAGGTTAGCATCTTTCTAAATCTTCTGCCTTACACTTTCATTAATGTCATAAGTTGCATTCTTTTAAGACAGGACCATTCAATGAGAACTTCTCAGAGAGGTCAGGAATCTGTCATCACAGGGCAAGCCTAGACCTGAAGCCTAGACTAGATAAACTACTTTTGTCTTGTTGGTAGGACTGTTTCTATGAGGTAAAGTTCATTTCTGAACAAGCTAATATTGACATGTTGTAAAACTACCTCAAAGATTAAGATTGATGGTGAAATGCAGTGGAATACTTCATAGGACAAATAACAGAACAGTTATTTTTACTGTTACTTTAATCTCTTGTGTCTTATGTTTCACATTTGACCCAACACATACAGGACAACCTGCTTTACTTAGACTTACAGTCCTCTGCTTGTGTGAGATGACTCCTGGTTGTTTTACACAAATGCAGTGCAGTTCTACTTCACATTTCTGATCGTTTTTTGTGCTATTTTGTGTTTCAGAGAAAAGTGGAAAAGAGGTGATGTCCAAAGGCTCCAGTGGCATGGAAGTTATCCTAGCGTCCTTGGAGGTTTGCTCACTCAAAAAGCTGGAAATTGCAGTCTTTTAGCTTTATGCTTTAATTTTATGCTTTCTTTTGTTAGTAGAAAAGGATAAAGTGATTAAATTTAACTTAACCAAATACTTATCTCTGAGCTAGGTTAAGTAAACCACTGACAGGAGGTTCATACTGACTTCACAGACATACATCTTACCAAACATTATCCAACTCTCAGCAATAAAGCACATGCTGTTATTAGTTTTATAACATTTCTTTGAGTTGCACTCTTGGTAATGATTATGAGAGTTTTGCCAGAATTATCTGACTTTTTAACCTATTTCATGTAGGAAAATAAGAGAAGTAGCAATGCATTTGTATGAACAGATATGAGAAACCTACTGCTTGACACATTGATTTGAGATTAAATTGCAAACTGATGCCAAAGAAAATAAGTATGTAATTGTACACAGCTCTGTAATTCTGTAATATGTTCCTGCATATTGTCTCAGAATAGCGCTCTGTGTGTCCTCAACAGAACACTCAGGATGTCCAGACGATTCTGAACATTCTGTACATTCTCAGTGAACTACTGACTGTGGGTGAGTGGAGAATAAAGTTTTCTTATTTTATTTAGTTAACATTGTGAGCAGTTCACACCTTGAGAACTGATGAGTGGTTTCTTGGTTGGAGTTTTTATGTTTTAAAGAGAGAGCTTGGAGGAACGTCATTCATTTCTGTACTTTTCTGTTAATCTGAGAAGTATTCAAATTTTATAATTAGGTAAAATTAAATAAATTATGCAGTTGTAGCAATTTTTAAATTTGTAAAACGTTTTGTTTTCGGCCATTTATTTATATTTATATCAGTGCTTTCTATCATATGACATCTAATACTATTTCATTGGTTTTTCTGTTTTAGGCAGAGGCCGTAGGGCAGGAGTATTTGTGTCTAAAGGAGGCACAGGGATATTGTTTCATATTCTGATCACATCCAGCAAAGAGCTGGTCCCCAGTGAGGAATTGATGCTTCAGCTCCACTCCCTGCTGGCCAAGGTTGGCTCAAAAGGTAGATTTGATGCCACAAAATACACACAATTAACACAATTAAATCCATAGCAACAGTTGGTACCAGTTAGTTTGTGTTCAGTATTTATCACCACATTATGTTTCAAAGCCAAACTACAGATTCAATACATTAGCAAACTCAACTCAAGTGTGTAAACTGTGAACTGTCCACATCCATGCCTGTTGTCCTTGGTGTATTGCTGCATTTCTTCATCTGTTCATTAATGGTCATGTTATTCAGTAGGCCAGTGTGAAACCTCCGATATGTGAGATGAACCACCTGTGGGCTTGCATGCCTGAATGTGCGTCTGTGTATCTGCATTGCAGAACTGGAATGTACAACAGCAGTGCTCTGTGGCATTGATCATTATTAGGGCTTTCTAAAAACCAAGTGACAAAAACCTCATTCTCTGCATATTCACTGACCTTTCAACCTCTGTGTGTTCAGACAGGAAGTTTGGTGTTAAGGCACGTTTGAGCGGAGCTTTGAACGTCACAGTCAACTTAATTAAACAGAACCCACAAAATTCCAAATTGCTCCTTCCCTGCCTACAGGTCCTCAGGGTTTACTCGGCCAACTGTAAGTGATTTTGAACTATGAAATACACTCTTTAAAAATGTCACCATTCTCTTTAGGATTACAAGCAGATTACCTGCAAGAAAAACAACATACTGTAGTCTAAAACTGTTCAAAAATTTATGTGTATTGGTAACCATTTAACTATGCTTAATGTTTATTTATGTGACTGTCTTTTAAGTGGTGAATGCTATTTCATTGGGCAAGAATGGAGCAGTGGAGCTGATGTTCAAGATTATTGTGCCGTACATCAAGAAGAGCACCAGCTTGCTCAAGTAAAATGATTATTGTGTTAATGTGCCAGCATGAATGTGGTGTTTTAATAAGAAGGCTACATTTCTTCTCCACTTTCGAGAAATCTTTAACATCTGTCACTCACATTTGTTTAACAGACCACGTAATCCCATTTTCCTCATTTCTAACCAACAGGGTAGCTCTGGACGCACTTGGAGCTCTGCTCAAATCCAGTGAGTGATTTGTTTTATGGTGTTGTCCTTTCGACTCTCAAATCCAACACCATTAATTTTTTGGCTGTCATTTATTCACTGTGTCCTACATTGAAGCAAATGCTAAGGGAAATGATTGTTGAACTCATACTTTAAAGGAGTCCTATTATGAAAAACATTATTTTTAAGTGTCTACAGATACATAGTGGTCCTTCGTAAGCCTACCAACTCCTAAAATCTGAAAAACAAATGGGTCCTGTATCGACTGTAATGTCTAGAAAAACATCTAGCACTCTAAATATGTCCTGATAAATTCAGCGCCTCTTGTGACGTAATGACGAGAGTGATTGACAGGAGTGCTAGATATAACCTGTCCCATCTGCAGTCGAACAACCCATTTTTCCAGATAAGGGCATGTTCATCCACAAGATGAAGTTTGTGTTCAGGCGAAGGTAGCAGTGTACGGCAATGACTTGGCTCAGAGCTACACTCAGCTTGTATTTGACTAACTACTTTGCTCTGTTCTCCACAAATCCTCTGCAATTTTTACCGGTTGTTTTAAGTTCGATCAGCTGATCTCGTGTTTATACAATGTGGCCACGGAGTTACATTCGGCTGACTGAGAAAGTAGCTCCATGATGCGCACAACATCAGCGGGGGAATGCAGCAAGCTTTGACAGAAGAAGCTCATCAACATTTAATGGTCAGCCCAGACAAACACAGCATTAACAAGGGAGTTCATTTCAGCAATTTTTAATATAAGACATCAAGGATCAGTTTGGGACAATACATTTCAAATACAGTGTCGTTGGACATCTGGCAGCAGTGTGAAATTTGTTAAAACAAGTATAATATGGGGTGGGACAGTGGTGCAGTGGGTAGTGCTGTCACCTCACAGCAAGACAATTCTGGGTTCAAGTCCTGTTCTGTGTGGAGTTGGCGTGTCCTCCCCCATGTCTGCATGGGTCTCTCCAGTTTCCCCAGCTTTCTCCCACCTCCAAAAACATTCACTTTAGCTTAATTGGTCGATTCTAAATTGTCCATAAGTGCGGGTGTGTGCATGAGTGTTTTTTTGTCTTTCATGTGGCTGCGTGTCATGCCTGGAGTGTCCCCCACCACTCACCTGTAAGTCCGCTGGGATAGGCTACAGCAACCCTTGTGGCTCGCAAAAAGCACAAGAAGCAAATGAGAAGATGAATGAATAAAATGAATCAGTACAATATGGGACTGTTTGAAGCTATTTAATCCCCAACTCTGTCCTGTCAATGCTTTGCCTTTTGTTAAATCCATCCCATGCCTCTCTTATGAGAAGTACAAATTACCAGAGCTTTCCCACCTCCCTTTTCTTATTTACTCTACAGAAACTAATGCTCGTCGTGCTGTGGATGGTGAATATGTGCCCATTTTACTCGCTCTGTACCTGGACTGGCATCGCAATGACACTCGGCATCGCCACATGCTGATTCGCAAAGGCCTGCTGGTCTGCCTCAGGAACATCACCAATATCAAGCTTGGTAGGAAAGCATTCATAGATGCTGATGGTATGAGAATCCTCTACAATTCATCCACTGTAAGTGACACCGTAACATACGTATTTAGTGCACATATATGTGTATATGCGCATACACCCAGCCTTACCTGCTAACTACTTTCTGTTTGGTTTTGTTAAGGAATGTCTCCCGGTCCGGACTTTAGATCCTTTGATCAACATCTCCAGTCTTATCATGAGGAAGTGTTTTCCCAAGAACCGTCTTCCTTTGCCCACCATCAAATCAGCCTTCCACTACCAGCTGCCACATGTTCCTGCTGTAGGGCCTGTGGCACAGCTGTACAGCCAGCCTCCTGGGGGTGAGAGCACAGAACATAATCACAAACACACAAAGACACGCACGCTTAACTAGAGTACAGCCCAGCTTATCACAATATACAGTACATACCCTTTTATTAAGGGTGATGCAATATGGACAAATGCACACACGTTTATTACTCCTTGATCAGATTCTGCTATAGCACGGATACAAATAATGATTGCATCCCTACATCTAAATAGTTTCAGGAAAAATTCTTGACACCGCTATACACAATGTGCTTTGTAGGAAGAAAAACTCATCAGCTCTGCAACAAGCTCTTAAAAAAGGGTGAGACATAAACCACATCTTTATCTTCAGAATTCTTTCTTATTTGCATCACATCATGCTCTAATTTCACCAAACTGACTCATGGTATGTTAGTAAATATGTAATGAAGATGCTAAGTGCACACCGCTAAGTGCTTTTTTATGCGCTAGAAGACCTTTTTGCTTGCTTTCTACGAAACATATTAGCGTCTTGAGGCTGTATTAAATATTTCAGCCCCTTCTGAATCTAATCTAGAGTGCTGTTGATTATTTGAATCTGCTTGATAATTTAGATAATCACACTATTCATTTATTACTGTGTTTTGCACCGTTCATTATCAAACAGCCTTTCCCTAACAACTGCTGGCAACTGCAGTGCAGTAATTGGTCCAAATTGCCTCACAAGAAAGACACCTCTGTCCTGTAGATCCCTCACTCACTCCTAGATCATGGATGCTCACTTTGTTTTGCTAACATTCTCCATCTTCCTTCCCATCATTACAATTAAACTCAATTAACAGAGTTATAGCTACGTATTAGCCTTGCACAGAAACAAACCCCCAGCCTGTGGGCAGAAAAGGCAAACTGTAAGATGTGGTTTTGAAAAGACTCTCACGTAAAAAAACATTTGTCCATGTGTGTGTGTTTGTGTGTGTGCGTAACCAGTGGATGATGTTGTGGATGAAAGTGATGATAACGAGGAGGCAGATGCAGACACAGAGAATGACACTGACAATGAAGAGGAAGAGAAGGAGCAGCGCTCTTTGGTAAGAAGTTACAGTCATATTTACACTCTAAATCTTGCATTTTACAGTTTTAAGTATTCAAATATGTGGCCCCACAATGACCTGGCATTTCATCCAGGGTGTACCCCACCTCTTACCCATAGCCAACTGGGATAGGCTCCAGATGACTTGGGTCCTGCAAGGCTTTCTACAAGAAAATTGATAAACAAAAATGTTCACATAGTAATTGATTTAAAGTTCATTCATAAATAGGTCATTTAGCTTTGAAACCCAGTCATGGTGTGAATTACTAAACATTTCAACCTCACATTACACGAACCATTAGATTAGCATATTATGACACATATGTGAGAGGAGTATTACGTGGGACTGACACAGTTCAGTTACACTGCTATATATCGCCAGCAGATGGCAGTCGTATCTCACCAGGCTGTTGCTCTCATGTCAGTCAAAGATATTTCAATGGTAAAGAAATTTTCCACTCTCAAAATTTACTGAGTGTCTCCAGAGTGTTAACATAACATAGTTCAATAAGAATGGGTGTCTATGAAGCTGAAGCCCCAAAATGTTCAAAATATACAAAAATGTTCTTCTGTCTTTCATCATGTTTTCATTTTAGAGGGAAGAGACAACACATTAGTTTTAGGTTTCTTTATTTGTTGTGAAATCTGTTCTTTAAGTAGGTGTGATGTTAACCACTGCACTCCATTTTATTTTGCAGTGTTACACCCTGGTGGATTATCTCTGCTATAAAATTAACCAAGTCTAAATTACAATGTCAAAATAAAAAGACTTACTGCCCCTTCATCAGATACTAATATAATTTAATTTTATGTAGATATGTAGCTTTTATGACAGATTCAAGGAAGGTTGTTATACATTATCAGTTGTAAATCCTTCACTGACCAATTGGCATTTTTAGCTAGAATGTTAATTTGTGGACAAAACTGCTTTCCCTGTTCAAAAAACAAAATGAAATAGGTGGACATAGTCATTTCAGCAATTACCTCCAATTGTTCCTTTGTGATCACCTTCTATGCGGTTACAATGAGTACAATGTAATTAAAGGGAATGAACAGGCTATCTGTGGAAAGGCTGCATCTACATCAGTAATGTAAGCCTTTTCTGAAATGCTTTTATACTTTGACAAAGAAATTCACCAAGACCCTTAAAATCCTCCGAAAATCAAACAACATCTCAAAATAATTAGATTTTGGTGTCGCTGCTCAGGACTACCACTTCTGCTATTTTATATTTTCTGTATTTATTTATTTTTATTGGTAATCATTGTCTCTATCCTGAAATTGCAACAGACTTGAGCAATACAGATATCAGTCTAAAGCATGACACTTATCCGTATTTACATTTTTCTCTCTTTGTTTATTTTTAATCAGAATGATGACATAGAGACAGACCTCAACAAACTTCACCCTAAAAAGAGCCTTGGACGTCCATTTGAGGAGTTGAGGGTCTATGAGAGGTTCTTTTTGGAGCTTTCCGAAGACTTTCAGGTCAGTACCTTAAACTGACTTGAATTTTTTTTTTCTCATTTTGTTTAATCGCATGCTGTTTGGGAATCTCAGAGAATAAAACTTATTCTAAATTGTTCAAAATTCTTTAATTGTTCTTATCACTAATTTGTACTTATATAGGGCTATAACATTGACTCCTCAAAGACCTCCTCCACAACACCTTCATCAGTCTCCCTCTCTTCATGGTCAGCTTCAACCCAATCCACACAGCCAATCATAGTTCCAAGAGATCAGGCCCTTTCCCCAAAACACGTCCCTGCGCTGAGCTGTCAGGCGGATTGCAGCCCTACCAAAGGAATCAGCATGCAGCCATCTCTGTTTGCTCCCACTTCTACTCTTCCTGCTTCTCTAAATTATCTAGAACTGGACGCTATCCACCTCACCAAGGAACAAGACCACAAAGAAAATGTCCACATTCCTTCCGCTGATACACAAACATCGTTGTCCTCCCTCAACTTCACTGGATCTTTCTCTCAAGAGCAAGTGAAAGAACAGGAACTGTCACATGTGTTGGAATCTGTGTCTATAGAGGAGCAAATGCCCAGGGAAGCCAGGGAAGTCAAACAGGAAGGGCCCTCAGTCAACTCCACAAGACATATTCAGTCTCCACTACTCTTGGGAGGTATCACTACTCGTCGTGTGGGAGGAGGAGGAAGTAACTGGGGTTCAGATTGTGGCTCAGAAGGAGCTGACGATGAAGGAGGAGAAGGAGCAGTTCTGGAGGTTCCAGACACGTCGCTACTCCTCCCACTTCATAACCCTGACCTTTATGTGGAGATGGTAAAGGGGACACACTCTGTACCCCAGTATGCTGAAGTAGCTTACCCGGACTACTTTGGTCATGTGACCCCAAAATGTAGAGAACCTCTTCTGGAGAGAGTTTATGGTGTTCAGAGGTAAGACGTCAATAAAAATTATGGTTTGCAGAAATGGCTTAGCGATACAGACTGAAGAGTTTGTACAGATTTTAGGAATTAGGGAATAAATCAAAAGTCTTTAAGAGTAGGGAAAAAACCAGCAAATACAGTATGTTACATTTCCAGGTGTCCTCTAGGGTTCCAGTAATAGTTATGATTTAATAAAGTTTGTTGTCCATTTTCAATGCCAAATTTTGGAAGAAATGAAGGAATGTCTAAATTGTAATTTTAGTCTGTACACAAGTTCTGCGCTGTGTAGAAGAAAATTATTGCAGAAATAGTATTTTGTGGTGACATCAGTAATTTCATTTACTTTTATTCATAAAAAAAATTTAATGCAAAAAATGTGTCCAGTTAGTGTTGTATGTCTATCCCTGCAGGTTGAAAATATTCCAGGATATTGAGAGGTTGATTCATCCCAATGATATCCTGGATAAAGTAGTGTATGACCTGGACATTCCCAGGTGAGTATGTCGAAAGGAATATACTAACCTAAAGCATCACTCAGAATAGATGGAGCTAATCATGAACTGGTGTTTCAACATTTCTCTCAATGTGCCATCACAGTGACAAAAGTGACAGTTTATTCCTTTTTGTGGTAATAATGAGATGGGTGACATTCACAAAGCAGATGATCTTAATACATCATCAGTGATACTCATCAGGGTAATGACTTGACCTTTGTCCCTCCTAAAATTTTTCATTGAATTTCAGCTGTCCTGTGATTGAAGGAAATGGCGAATCCCTAAAGTTTAACTCACAGTTTGAGTCTGGCAATCTCAGGAAGGCTGTTCAAGTTAGGAAGTAAGTCATTACTGTCTCTTACAGAGGAATGAATAAGATAACAGAATTTGAAGTGTGTTTTTAAAAAAAAATCACATTTCATCACATCAAGTTCTTGTCAAAATTTTTTGCTGCTTTTGTATATCAGTGTATTTCTTCACCCAACTGTGTTGTTGCATCAATACTTTTTTGTAGCTTTTGATTTTTAGTTATCCTTCTGGTGTTTCTCCAGATATGAGTATGACCTCTTGCTGAATTCAGACATCAACAGTAATCATCATCACCAGTGGTTCTACTTTGAGGTGAGCGGTATGCGAGTTGGAACAACCTACCGCTTCAACATTATCAACTCTGAGAAGTCAAACAGCCAGTTCAACTATGGTGAGACACACAACTGAATCTGGGTGTTAAACGGTTTTTCAACGGGTAAAACTGCTTTTTATCTGCAGAAGTTTTGCATGTTTTTTTTGATTTACACAGTTTCTGTGTGTGCATGTGTGTGTGTGTGTGTGTGTGTGTGTGTGTGTGTGTGTGTGTGTGTGTGTGTGTGTGTGTGTGTGTGTGTGTGTGTGTCTATGTGTGTGTCTATGTGTGTCTGTGTTTGTGTGTGTGCTGGCACGCAGGCATGCAAGTGCTGATGTACTCTGTGCAAGAGGCAATCAGTGGCAGACCTTGCTGGGCCAGGACAGGAACGGATATTTGTTACTACAAGTACGTAAACTTTGACATTCATGGGAAAACTAACTTGACAGGTATATATGGGAAAATCATTGCTTTTATCCACCACACAAATACTACACTACAGTTGAATTGTCAGGTTTCTTGCCTGTAGGTGTGAATATGAGCGTAAAGGGTTGTTTGTCTTTGGATGTGTTGGCCACTGTATGAATTATGTTGCAAACAGTCAGTGGTAATTTTACATGATACATCTGATACAGTGAACACTGAATTTTAAAACAACTGATATAACATTAAATGCACTTTTATGTCTATAATTGTAAGGAAAGGCAGCTAAACAGCCTGTCGTTATAATACTGTAGTATACCACTATCCCGTCTGTAATAAATAATAATGGAATTTACACATTTCTAAATATATTACCGAAGAAAGAACATTAATAACATGGTAGAATCTATCGGAAAAGTGCTATTTTGTTTATGAATGTACTAGATGGCACATACACAGGTAGTCCTGAATTAATGGACTTTTGAGTTACAAACATTTGGACATATGAACAAAATAGTGTACTGCAGTTTCCCTGTCTGCCACAAACCCTGCTGAGCAACACTTGTTCTTGTTTGTTATTTTTTCTCTGAGCATCTCAGGGCGTCACATTTCGTGCCTTGGATACTTTACTGTTTATCCTGTATGATCAGGCAAAGGTTTGTGAAAATAGTGGTGGTGGGAACAGTCTCTCTGATGACAACTCTGCCTTTGTTCCGACAATAATTCCTCCCTCCTCCTCCTCTGCCTTTGATTTAAACTTAAGCTTCATTCTACATGCTACAGTACCGTATAGTGGATCATCAACAGCTGACTCTGGCTGTTTTTGTTAGATGCACTGAAGAAACTGGTTGAGAGTTCCTTGATGTGTTTTCTTCTTCTTCTACTCTCAAGGACTAAATTAGAAGGAGCAAAATCTTACCGTCAACTAATCTGAATTAAAACGTCACGTGAGTCATGATTGACGTATAACAATAGATACTAGAACCATACATGTGTTTTAATATGATTACAGTATATGTTTTTTTTTTCCTTATTTATTGTTGAATATCATGAAATTATTTGCTTTAATGGTTTTTTTAGTGATTTTAAGAGTCCAGTATTTGTGGTGGACATGAAGTCAAGTAAAATTACATGAACTTGATTATTATTTTTCTGTGTATTTCCTTTTGAAAACTGAAATATAATAGATACTGAACTAACTCAAAATGACCTGTACCTGTATTTTATTTTATTATGTGTTGTTTCTATGACCTGTTATTGTTTCTGGTAAGTCTTAGGGAATAGTACTTTCAGATTTAGAGCAGTAGTGGCATTTAAATAACTTCTAATGGCAATTATACTGTAGACTGAAATTTAATAAGTAACGATTTATTAAATAACGAACAATTCATTTTTCAAACAACCTGTCAGAACCAATTGTGTTCACATGTTGAGGACTACCTGTAGTCGCATCTCAGTTGCATATGTATATGTGTGTGAGATTATAAAGCATTTATTCATGACATGTCTTCCTCTGTCCTTAGGAATCATTTTGCAAGGAGCTCCATTGCAACTGGTGGTCAGAAAGGAAAGTCATATTACACAATGACCTTCAGCATGAACTTCAGCCACAAGGATGATGTCTGCTACTTTGCCTATCATTACCCGTATACATACTCTACTCTTAAGGTAGTAACACTGTCCATTCTGTACTGAACTCTAGAGAACATAACATTTAGTAGTGTTTACATTCACAGACAAACATTTTTTCTTTGATCCCTTATTGTTAAACCAATGTCATCAAATATACCTGCCTCTTGGTAGATTTCACTGTTTGTCTCCAGTGTCCTATCAGTTATAAATCCTTACATTGTAAAGTCAGCTAACTACTTCAGTCTCAAGCTGATGACATTTGGCCTCAAATCTTGGTCGATAGTAATGTCATTATAATTACATTTGTCTTCATTTGTCCACAGTGACTAAGCAGAATTTGTTGTAATACAAGCAACAGCAAGAATATGACTAATCACAAGTGGTCTAATATGTAGCCAGTGCAGCGATATGGCACTCAAGTGTTGAGAACCCAAAAGGAGTGGGGGCTTAAATCCAACTTGTAAGAAATTAAGATGATAAAGTTTTTTGCATCTTTTGATCCTCAGATGCACCTGTCTAAATTAGAGGCTTTGCGGACCAGTCAAATCTACCTGAGACAGGACGTCCTGTGTAAATCCCTAGGAGGAAACGACTGCCCCCTCCTCACCATCACTGCCATGCCTGACTCCAACTCTAATGATCACGTCTGTCAGTTTAGTAAGTGAATCAACGTAGGTATTTGTGAATGTAGAGCAGTCTCTGCTGCTGTATTTTCTCACGTCTTGGAGAAACCTTTGAAGCATCACCAAATCATGGTGATGGGTCCACGTCAAAACAAAGTGTTCCACAGGCTTTTGGTGCACACTTCATCTTGGGTACTTGTTTGTCATTCTGTATAGCCTGTTGATACTACATGATATTTTCCTTTGTACATAGGGGTATATTGTCTTGTTGAAAAAAGAAACTGTATTGTAGTCCTGAAGCGCAATTCCTCAAAGTTAAATAAAAAAAAAAGAAATAAATAATGAACTACAATAAAAGAATGCTTTATGTGAAGCAAACTTATGGCCAAAAACTGTATCTCATTGACTTCTTCAGGAAATGTCTCTATTTCTTTAGTCTTCTCGGTGAATTGAAAAGAGTTGCAATATATCCTGCATTCAATAAAAAAAAGCTAAAGATTTGTCCTGTGGTTTTATAATTAAACCCATTTTAATTGATTTTTTTTTGTTTGTCTTTTGTCCCCGTTCCTTACCTCTCCCTCTTCAGGGAATCGTCCATTGATCTTCCTCTCAGCCAGAGTTCACCCTGGAGAAACCAATGCGAGCTGGGTGATGAAAGGCACACTTGAGTTCCTGATGGGCATCAGCCCACTAGCAGCGAGTCTAAGAGAGGCCTACATCTTCAAGATAGTCCCCATGCTCAATCCTGATGGAGTTGTGAATGGAAAGTGAGTAAAAAAGTATTTAAGTAGCTAAATGCATACTCAAAATACCTGCTGCACCTGGACCTTCACGGTGGTCTTAACTTTATTCATACCACGGACAAAGTCTTGTCTTAGAAGGGATTTTCTAGCTGTTCCTCTTTTCTCCTCCTTTCTATATTTCCCTTTCTTGTTACTTGACATCTCCTGTCTGCTGTAGTCATCGTTGTTCTCTGAGTGGAGAGGATTTGAATCGCCAGTGGCAGAACCCCAATCCTGAGCTCCACCCCACTATCTACCATACTAAGGGCCTTCTGCAGTACCTTGCACACATACAAAGAGCACCACTGGTATGATCCCTGGACAACCGATTTTAAATTAATTTGGAAAATTTTGCATGTTGCTGCATCATATTTCATTTGAGGAGTGTAAAGCATGTCCTAACCTCTTTGTTAACGACAGCAATTTGTTCTGCTGAGATGCATGCTGTGTATGGCTGCATGTTCACAAAATGTCATTTCAGTAAATCACAACATTAGCTGTAACACAGTTGCCATAAACAACAGCCTCTACTTGCCTCCATCATTTACTGTGTTAGCTTGTTGCAATATTGCTTTTTTGAAGAGATTTTTTCACTGTACTGTTGCGGTAATGGCCTTACAGTCAGAGAGACAGACAAAGCAAAGCAACCTTCCCTCTTCTCAAAAGAGACTGCTCATGTGTTTTTAGCTTTTACACAGTCAGATAAAGGGTTTGTAAGAAAGGGAAGATGAGATTAACCCAATTTTGGTTTACCATGTTGTGTTGAAAAATACAGTACTATCTGTGTTACATTTTTCATACTTTCTTCCCTTTATTTCCTTCTTTATGTGAATGTGTGCTCACATAAACACAGGTGTTTTGCGACTACCATGGTCATTCCAGAAAGAAAAATGTGTTCATGTATGGCTGCAGCGTGAAGGAGACAGTCTGGCAATCTGATATCAAAGCAACATCAAGTGACTTACAGGAGGACCTTGGCTACAGGGTGAACTGACAAACAAACACACACACACACATACTCACACACACACACTTGCACGCTTGAACATTTATTTACTACCCCATCGGAGAGAACAGTACCAGACATGCAGTGCATTCACAAATCATTGCCCAATGACATTAGGTGGACTTGACATCATGAAAAACGTGGCTATTCTCAGGGGCTTTGATAGCAGCATGACTATTTTATTGCTACCAATACCAGCATGTAGCGTACAAAATGCGGCAAGTAATTTAGCCCTCTTTTTGGGTATCAAAAGTTGTTTAAACACTCTTTTGGCCTCCCTTCCGTATGGCATAGGTTGCTTAATATGAAAACCTGTAGCTTGCATCTGTAACTCAGCTCTGAGAGGAAATTAAAAAGTGGTTGGTGTTTGACAACCCTCATAAAGGCTTCCTTTAGCCCAGAGTCAAAGGTGCAGGCTACCTCTAGAACATATACTGATTTTGACTCTTGGATGATATCATCAGACTACTGGCAGTAATATTTTAAAAGTGACCTGAGATTCAGTTAGAGAAGAAATATGGAGTATGTTGACACAAGTAAGATTCAACACTTCTTCAAACACCTTAGTTGTCATGTCCACTATTCTATCAGGATGTACTGTGTACAGTCCTCTGTAAACATAACAGCCATTTAAGATGTGTGACATTGTTTCAGTGACCTGTTCTGTGGTGTGATGCTAACAATGAGGGTTTTGAGTAGAAGGGAACCAGATGGAAAGACTGAGTCTGGTGGGAAGGACTTGTAATCTCTGGCTTTCACTGTAAATCAGACAATGTTCTCATTCACTGCAGAATTCTTGTCAAATGAGTGAGAGACAGAATGATCAGCAAGACTTCCATACAAGTTTCACACATACACACATGCAGTCACAACTGGGCTTCTTTTCCAAGTGACTCCTCTGTACACATACTCTTTTATGTTACATGCAGGTGTATGGCCCTGCTATAAAATGTACCCCATCAGCTGTCCCTGTTACTTTAATAAACATGCCTACACAAAAACTCAAACATCTCAGATGTTTTTCTTTCTTTCAGGCTCTTCCCAAGATCCTGTCCCAGATTGCTCCAGCTTTCAGCATGGCCAGCTGTAGCTTTGTTGTTGAGCGCTCCAAAGAGTCAACTGCACGTGTTGTTGTGTGGAGAGAGATTGGAGTGCAACGCAGCTACACAATGGAGAGCACACTCTGTGGTTGTGACCAGGGCAAATACAAAGTAGGACTAAGGAGGACTTGAGAACAATTATATAATTACATCCCGCTTCAAAGCGGTGATGTATTGTTATTTTCAGTGTTCGTGTGCGTCCCTCCGTTCGTCCGTCCGCTCGTTCATTAGTATGTCCACCAAATATCTTTGCAACAGTTGCAGATAGAAAGATGAATCAAAAAGCACATTACTCAGGCGGCTAAGGGGATGAAAATGAGATGATGACCTTGACCTTGAGAAAGCTAGTTCAAGGTCAAATTTCAACTTTTGTACACTCAGGAACCTTATAACATAGAAAGACGAGGGAGAAGGCCAGTGTAAGACCATAGATCAAAGCTAGTGCTTTGATCAATGACAGTAGGTCAGAGCTCTAGCTTTTATCTTTGACCTATGCAAGTAGGTCATGGTAAAATTTTGAAGGGATGTTGCAGTCTTCGACTGCCTTGTTGAATATTCTTATGCATCTACCATTCTGTGGAAGTCAAACAGAGAAATGACAGGAAATAATGGGCAGATGTGAGGAATGGCATTCCAAAAAGACATAAAGGGGTTGATTAACGTTTGGTTGTAAAGGACCTTTGTGTTCATTTTATCAGTTTGTACAGGTGCTTAAATGTGTTCACCCTTTTTAGTGAGAGAAAGGTGTCATACATGTATCCATATGCCCACCAGGGGGAGACGCAGTCCTTTTCGTCTTTCTCTTTCACCTCTTCTCAAGTCTCTTCTTTTCCTTTGACCCCTTTACCTCACATTCTTCTTGCTCTCTGTCTTTCCATCCCAGCTGATTTCCTTCCTGCTCAATTCTGCCAGTGTCAACAACATCTTGTGCATACATAGGCAGTGTAGGATGCCATTTTGGCACAGATCTGCTCCTTTACTGGTTTCAAAGCATTTATCCAGATGTGCAAAAACTAAAATACTGAATTAGGGTTCTGTATCTCTGTTCCCCGTCCAAGTTTTGATGTTCCTAGCCCTGCTCTCTGGAGAAAATGAATCTCAACCTTTTTTTTTTTTTGGTTGGGTTTAGAGGGTAAGCTGTGTCTGTGTGACTGGGACACAACTGAGAAAACTTACAGTTTCCAGGTATGACTGAACAGAAATTTGAAATAGGGCTTCCAGCAAGTGAAATTTTTTATAAAGTCTCCTCAGCTAGAGCTTTCCAGCCTTGAGAATCATGGCGTTTGAAGATGGACAACAGCTTTATCACCAAGTTTCAGAGCAGCTATAAAAATGATTTTTAAACAAGCTGGGCTGAAACATTTCAAATTATATTTAACATGGTGCTGCATATTGGAAATGGGCACACGTTATATGTGTTGTAATGTAATAGCTCATTGTGGTGAACATTATTATTTAGTATTTAAATTTTACCTTGATGTGCATAAACACATTTTCAGGGTCTTCATATGGGCACCAGGGAGCTGGAGGAGATGGGAGCTCAGTTCTGTGTTGCCTTGCTGAGGCTGAAGAGGCTGACAGTGCTCCACAATCACCAACACCTTCTGGATTTGGAGAGTGACATCATTGGAACACACACTAAAGTAGTCAGGTTAGTGCAGTGTGCTGAAAAAAAGTCAGTTTATGAACACATTTCATAAAAGTGTTTTCTTTTGCCTAGTTACAATCTAGTTTATCTGCACAAACCACCCTTCTTTTTTCCAAACATGTTTCTTTTTGGCACTGATATATTCCATGCTGTGACTGCTACTCTGGATACCTGAAACAAAGGAAGGCCAGCATTTATACAGGGCTGTATTTGAAATTCTGTCAATGTGGATTAAATATAGTCGTCATTATTTGTCTCTTCTAAGAAAATGTAAAACAGCTACAATTTTTTTTATCCATTTTTAAAAAAAAAAAAACCTTTAAATGCTGAGTCACAGCTGTTAGCATATTTTACTTCTCAGAAAAGATAAAGTTCACCAACTAATATTGTGCTGCAGTTCAAAAGTGCAGTTGGTTATTAAATTTGGCTAAGTACAATCTTAATTTATTTGTCTTCAATATTTCTCCATCTCTGATTTGTTAAAGCAACAGAAAGAATTGCTTTAAACTCAAAACCACTTATTGCTTACTTCTCTCTCATGTGTTATTCTGTCTCTCCTCTGTTCTCTTCTACCAAACTACTCCACTCTCATATTGATATATTCATTCATCATTCATGTCTGATCATTAAGGGAATCCAAAAGTGTTCTTGTGCTTGTCTGTTTGTGTGAGTATCCTCAGGGATTTGTAGCTCTTCATGCCAGGTTTATGGTTTTATTCATGGGGCTTGGTGTACTAGCACTTACCATTTAATAGGTCATCATAACAATGATGTTGTGGCCATTGGGGGGCGTCGGCAAACAGCCGTGTCTCAGAGTAAATGGCTGGATATGGGTGTAAGTCACAAAGAGACATACGCATGTCATGTGGGAGGTTTTGGAAACGTGGAAGTCTTAAAAATTGGCATACGTGTGTATGTATACACACACACACACACACACACACACACACACACACACACACACACACACACACACACACACACACACACACTAACCATAATAATTGGTTGTCATCTGGACGTTTTTATCATTGTCACAGTTTTATTTCTTGTGGTTTCCATGGAAACATGATTTTTAATGAGACTATAAATGGTGGTCATCTTGTCCACAGTGTGTTTCACAAAGTAGACTCGAACGTCACCAAACATAACAAAGATTACATAGGTGAAGTATGTAAATTAGTAATTGTGTCCTTTAGTATTTGCATTAATCGGATTGATTAAGTTTTCATATTAGAAGATTTTGAATGTTTCCCTGCTTCGTCATTGCATATATCAAAAGCTATATCCAGTACTGTAGGCTCACCAGAAGAATGGAGGACATGTCACACTGAAGCATTTCTTAATCAGTTTTTTTTTTGGGGGGGGGGGGGGGGGCAGGGTGTGTCTTCTCCAGAAGACTCTTGTTTTGGTTGTTCTATAATGGCCTATAATGGTTGACTCACAGCCCTCATTATCTGTTAGGACGATTTTCTGACAATCCACAGACACACACACACACACACACACACACACACACACACACACACACACACACACACACACACACACACACACATACACATACACACACAAACACGCACACCCACATTTACTGTACATATTAAACTCACACAATTTCTCCCTCTGTCTCTCCCTCCTGCACTCACCCACTGCTGAGCTTGGTGGGAGATCATTGTCTGAGCCCCCTGATCGACTGTCTCCCAGGGATCACATTTCAGACCATTAACACCATTAAAAACCCACTAAAGCCACTAAAACCTCAAAGAACCAGCAACCATTTAACCATTAAGACCCACAGGAAAAAAACCTCTAGCTTCACTTGTCACAAAATCCAAGCACAAGTTGCTTTAGTCTGTTAAGACTTCAAACATTTTATTGAACCTGAAAATTTCAGTCAGTCAATCTGTTTTTTTATTATGTCAGTGTTTTATTTTGTCATTATTCAGAACTGAATTAACAACTTGATTGGTAAATGAATACGTAGACATTTTATATGAATCATTCATCTAAAAGTATTGCCTAGTTCCACCTCCTCATAATAAAGTATTTGCTACTTTTATTGCTTTAATTTTCTGCTGTTAAACATATCAGTTTGAACAAATCACGTTGAGGCTCTTGAAAATTTCTGGCATTTGCCATTATCTGTGTGTAAGATGTGAAGTCACAGATTTCATCTACATTTCTTTCTAAATGAACACAGGAATGAACAGGAAAAATAACATTCATCTACATGAACTGACATATTTGTAGTGCTGCATTTTGCATGAACGTTCAATGCTAAGTTTATTTGTGTTTCCAAGAAATGTTTTTTTTCCAAAAACAATGAAACTCATTCCAAGTGTTCCTCCTTGGGTGTTTAACTTTTCCAGAGTAGTCTTAATAACATAGCTACAGTATATTTAATACTTAAATGACTTATGAAGAGATGGATTTGTGTTTGAGAAGTGCGACAAAAGTGTTGTGCTATAAATTTTTTATATTTTCTTAAAACAACCTGCAGAAATACTTGCATATAATACAATGGAGCCATATGCCTTTGTTGATGTGATATGGCTGCAGTTATTTCCTCTTTTCAGAGAAATGTCCATTTTTTTATCCAGCAGCAGCCCCACCACCTATGTGATGGAGGAGGATGAACCATCGTTTCTGGAGGCAATAGACTACAGCGCAGAGAGCAACGATGAAGATGTTGAACCTGAAAGCGAGCATGGGGTTGAAGTCAGTGAGAATTCCAATCATCAGGATCATCAGTCGGACTCTGAAACAAATCACAGGGACTAACGCTGAGGTTTTTTTTTATTCCTCTATATTACTCTGGCAGTTTGAGCTTTATAGTGAGAGCCCTCACTTCTCACTTTGATTTGTGAATGAATAAGTTAAATTACAAGCACCCTTACTCTATAGACACTTGATGTATCTGTGCTGGCTATAACGGCTCCACTTGCTCTTTTCCCAACCCTGTTGTTCCTGAATGTGCAAACCCAGTCTGTCTTTTAGGCCATGTCCACACGTAGCCATTACTTTTTGAAAACGCAATTTTTTTCCTACGCAGTGGAAAAAAATTTGCGTCCACACGACAGTTTGCAAAAAAATCTCCGTCCACGCATAACCACATTAGTCCATTGATCAACACGTTTATAAACATAAAAACACCTGAACAATTCCAACAACGACAATAGCGAGGACCCGGACCTGGAAATTCACGCCATTCCTCCTGGAGGATGACTTTTTCTCTGTTCTCAATGTGCAACAGCAGCACCTCGGCTTCAACAACAAGGTGGCCAATAATGATTGGAGAATAGTTTGCACCAACACGTCCATTCTGTTTGTACATGTGAACAGGGGTCTCACACACACATGACGTCACAGCAGTTTTTGTCGCAGGCAAGACATATACAGACGGTTGGAGCCGTCCACACGAAAACACATACCCGGCGTTTTCACAAAGCTTCACTCTGGCCGGCGTTTTCAAAAACCTGTTTTTGTCACAGATATATGCATTGTCGTGTGGATGGTACGCCTAACCTTAGGAAAAGAGACCTGGCTATGTGTGGACGTGGCCTTATTTTTAGACAGGATAGGTTCCTGTGAATGTTGTTAAAATTGCATTGCAAACTGTGACCCATGACCTCCGCCACCAAATAGCCTCTGAAATACACATATAGTGAGCTAGCCAGTGCAGCACCACTGATCCTTGACTTGAAGCCTTGGTAAAGGCTCCTTTTTTTCACAGCTATTCTTATGCTGCATCTATCTGGTAATGCTGTAGCAGTGCAAGAGTACTGTTTGAAACCTCCCTCACCTGCGTCTGTGTTTTAGTTATAACACTCTTGGTCATGGAGAGTTATGGATCTTCTCCTTCAACCAGCTTAAAGACCTAACCAACCTGCCTTCATATTTTCCTTTGTATTCTTTTTTTCTTTCTTTCTATCTGTAGTGTCACTTTGCACTTTAAATTTTTTACTATTTTTTTTCCTTCCTTGCTTGTTTCCCCCCTTTTCTTTGCTTCCTTTCTGCAGGATGAATAAGCATGTACATATATTGTGGGTTAGATGCAGGGTAATTATCCAGAGCATCAAGAAAAACAAAGAGAAATAAAGTAAAGTTGTATGAAGCACCATTACACAACTTTAGTGACCTCATTGGTTTGAAGTTCTCAGCTCAACCCAAAGTTGATGGAAACTTTGCTGTGATATTTATAAAGAATATACTGGAATTGTTTTTCATTTTGTGTGTACATTCTGTGAACTTGCTTCGGAGAGACCCATGCATAACAAATCTTAGTTTGTATTGAAAGTATAAAGTAGCATACTGCATTATTTCCTTTTTTGGGGCTACATTTCTCTTGTTTGTGTATAGCTGTCACAAGGATTTCTTTTTAGTTTTTGTTGACACAATGCTGGGCTACTTTTGTGTTTTATTTGTTTGAAGAGGCAGATACAAATTTGTAATTGATTGTCACAGAAAACTAAAGCTTAGAATGAAAATGGAAAATAAAATGTGTGGTGTAGAATCACAGTGTTTGAGTTATTATTTTCTTTGTACAAAATGGTTTCTTTTGCTTGTTCCGAATTAACTCAACATTTCTCCTTGTGGAGTCCCATCTCACAAACATTGGCGCTGAAACAGAACCTAACTGAGTTATGAGAGAAGAGATGTGATTGGCAGCTCAAACACATGGGGGTTGGGGTGGGGTCGTATTACTGAGTCTCATTTTCATAGATGATGTTGGTTTAAATAATTTGGTTAAATGGATTTTCTTAAATGATCAATCTTAATTTCAATGAACCGTGTGTCAGCTCTCTGCAGTAAGCCGGTGAGGAAAATCTTAACTGAACAGTGACAAATAAAGTGTGAAAATAATCATTTCAACTTCCAGTTTATTATTACCAATTTATGGGATTTGCATGCTTAAAGTGGGATTAGTGTTGTAGCATTACAAACTGGGCAGTGTGTTTATCTTCAATATTGCATTTCTTTAAGGCTATGCTCAGGTTATTTGTAATCATCTCTGTATGTGCACTACTGCTCTTTTAGTTCAAGTGATGAAAGGGAAAAAAATTCTCATGTTGTCACGTCTCTGTCTTGTGATTTTACTGTTTGTTTTCCTGCCATCAACATATCATATCATGCCTGGTTTGTTGATTGTTTCATGCCTGACCCTGCTGGATTCTGTGCCTGTCGTTTTTGGATACCTCTGCCTATTGGACTGATTATTTGGAACCTGACCTCTGCCTGCGTTATTAAACCTGCTCTGAGACTCTTGATCTGCCCGTTTGTCAGTCGTGCTTTTGGGTTCCCCGTGCCAGTCGTGCTCAAGCCGTGACACATGTCTAATTCTGTGCAATAAAAATCATTTCGCTGTTCGACTGAAGTTCATATGAATTCTTAGCAGTCTGAGTTATACAAATGAATTGGTTTACTTCCAAAGTTACAGTCATGCTACCCACCACTGCTCAGTATGAAAACAGCGGTTCTAAAAAGGATTTGATTGAATAAACAGTGCAGTGGAACATGTTCACTGGATTTTACTCAGAGCGTTGAAACTTCATTTTATGAAGCTGGTTTGCATCAATGTACTTTCAGGCATGTGAGCATGAAAAAACAAGGCTGTCTGTTTAGACTGTCAGAAGGTGAGGATTTGATGCTTCATGACATCATTGGTATTCTACTGGTTATTCCCATCCTCAAATCTTACAAATTGTCAAGATTTTCGTTGTTTATTTCTCTGTACATCACTGAAAGAGTTTTTATTCTATCCTCAATGTTTTTCTTGTTCCTTTTTTTTCTTAAACCATGACATGAACCTGAGAACATGACAATTATCCTGAAAGACAAACCACCCCTGGTATTAACACCACTACCTTCTCTACAGAGCGCTGTCTAGGTTTGGGTTGAGCTGATTTATTTCAGGACTAATGGAACTCAAGTTGACACTGAATCATTTTATGTCAGTGGCATTTGTTTAGCAGCATACCTCTGCTGCTTAAATGCCCAGAGTAAGCTTATCTTTTGCTTCTAGTTCAAATAAGAATGCAAAAATAAGGTGAAAGAAATGGACTATTGTATCATGCTGAATATAAATGGATAGACATGGACAGAGTGAAAGTAAAAGCAAAAGAAAGTAAGACATGTCATATAGGGTGAAAGCAGGAGTGGAAGAAAAAAGGAGAGGAAGATGAGAAAAATCAGCAGCAGTGGAGGAGAATTTTAATCTGAAGTCGGCCACGAAAAAAGAAAAGCTCTTTTCCTCTCTTAAGCCCCACTCCCTCACTTCCTGTCCCTGCTGTCAATCAGAGCAGCCGAAGTATTTCAGACAAAAGACCCCAACCCCCACCCCTCACCCACTCACTTGCACACATACACCCTCCAATTTCCACAAATACCAACCAGTTAACTGTGTAGTGGTCAGAGGATAGAAAGAGTGTGTGTGTGTGTGTGTGTGTGTGTGTGTGTGTGTGTGTGTGTGTGTGTGTGTGTGTGTGTGTGTGTGTGTGTGTGTGTGTGTGTGTGTGTCTGCCTTGCAGGATTTTGAACCATTTCTGTATGTTTCTCATGTTAATCAGAGACCCTTAATTAGAAATCTCTCTCCATCAATCTCCTCAATCTCACAGGCACCATGCCCAGCCTCCCTTCTCCTATTGATGAGCTTTTTTCAGTTGTCCAAGTGTGGCTGTGTGGGTCTCTAATAGCGTAGCCAATTACTGCCAAAGTCTAACTTAGATACCTCTAAAACTCACTGGTGGTCCCACTGTGGGGCACAATGGCTCCTCAGAAAAGGTACAAGACCACAAAAAACAGCCTAACAGAGATCTGTGCATATAGGCTGCATGTTCCACCTGCACAAGACATTAAGTGTGTGTGTGTGTGTGTGTGTGTGTGTGTGTGTGTGTGTGTTTGTGTGTGTGTGTGTGTGTGTGTGTATGCATGTGTGCGTGCAAGCATGCGTACTTGTGCATGCATGTGTTTGATCTCATTGTAATTCAACATTAGAAATCCTTAATAAACAGTATAAACTGGTACACGTTATTATAGGGAGTGGTTTTGAAAATGGTTGAAAGGTTTAAAATGCTGACATTAACACTGAACCCATTTACAGGTACAAGCCTGACTTCAATCCCTGTTTCCACTCTTGAGACCAGATTTTGACTGTTTTAATCTCCAAACCAGACTGACAAATGCAAGTGTTTTAGCTAGATCAGTGGATGACTAATGGTGAAAACAAGATGTCTGTGCCCATAATACATAAATAAAAATCCTGAAAAATGTAAACAACAGAAAATGATCCACAGAAGCTTGTCTCTGTCCCTTGTTCTTTTCCTGTAGCAACTTAACACTGACAATGGTTTTATATTTGGAATTTTGTATCCATTTGCAAAATGTTACAGTGAAGAAACAGATTTTGGGCAATTGCTATACTTTGACTTTGAGCCTCCTTTATCACTCAAGGTCATAAACAGGAATTCCACGGTTCCCACAATACGACTCCTTGGATACTGAATGCATTGTTTGAAACCCTCCTGATTTTAACGGAGCTTTACTGTGAAATGAACAATAGATTAGTGGAGTGCCCCTAGTAGTTCACCTAACAGTTTACTCCTTTATAGAAAAATCCTCTTGTGTATCGTGGTGTATTTTAGTACAGTGCTTTGTATTACAAAGCTGCTTGTGAAGTAACCTGAAGCTATTGGTTCGAAGCTTTTTGAACAGTCTACCAAAGCTACAGTGCAAGAATGGTTTTTTCAACCTTTTCTTCATAACACACACACTAGTGTTAATGTGAAGTAACATTGTGCGTGTGTGTTTGTGTGTGTGTGTGTGTGTGTGTGTGTGGTATAAATTGCCACTGTTGTTAATGTGACAGTGGACACATAACAGGTGTAAACACACCATGTTAAAATTGTATGTCTTGCAAACATTTTTTGCAGAAGCTCACATGGAGTCATTTTTTCTTTTGCATATCAATAGCCCTAGATAGTAGACACACACACGCGCACACGCGCGCACACATAATTGGTTAGGTAGGGAGCAGAGCCAGCTTGTACTTCTCGTTGCCATAGTAACCTGAAAGACTGATTTTTATTGAAGTACTTACTCAGATCCTGTCTTATTCACTTGTTTGTTCATTCAATCCTCCTTTTAGCCTTCTTTATCATCGCTCTCCCTCTCTGTCTCTCTCTTTGGGTGTTTTTCAACCCATTTCAGTTGTCAGCTCTCTTCCAATAAGATAAACTCTTAGCATGTACATGTAAATGAGGCAGACTTGAAACCAATTAAAAAGAATACAATAACCAACATCATTGTATCGTCAGTGGTTGGACAGAGATAATGACTCAGGCTTTGACACAATATGGAAGCTGATACCTGTCTGTATATTTACCTCAGAGTTGGGCAATGGACCTGAACTGATCACTTTATTTCTATATACTAATTTTTTTTTTTTTGCTTACAACACAAATGCATCATCACTTTATCAATGCATCTATTTCACCTTGTTCCCATCTCATCCTTTGATTCTTTTCCTTCACTTCCCCCCTAGATAACTGCACAGATCTCTCCAGGGTGTATCAAGTTATCATTGGCCAACAAAGCAGGAAATAGGAAGTGTATATTGCTCCATGGGCAAAAGTCTGGAGTTACTGCTGTGATACAGATGCACTCTACACACACATTCACACACCCCGCCATTAATATAGCTTTACCATTTAGTAGATAAATGTACTCCTGCAGAAAAAGAAGAAAAGAAAAACATTTCTGAATCCTTGAAGCAGCATTTCATATTCATAAGTAATAAATCAATTCAATCAATTACACCAAGAGTAGGAAAAAGATTATATCTCTTAAGAGCAATGAACTATAACACAAAGATGCCATGTGGATGCAGAAACGTAGAAGAAGCTTAACCACAATAAATTCACTTCAAAAGTTTATCTCATTTACACACAGAAAGTGAATTAATCAATTTAGTAGCTATTAAAATAATGATATAAATGCAGAGAGACCAAGTATTCAAGATGGGGAAATGAAAAAGAGGGAGGATATGCAGAGCAATTCAAATTCATGCATTTGGATAAAGAAAGACAGAAGGAAGAAAAGGTTGGGGTCAGAGATGGACAGAGTACTTGACCCCAGTACTTGAGTAAGAGTACAAATACTTCTGGTCAAAATTTACTCCGCTACAAGAGTAGCCCAGTCAATACATTACTTGAGTAAGAGTAAAAAAGTACTTGCTTTTAAATGTTTTTAAGTATTCAAGAGTAAATGCTTATAAATGTACTTAAAGTAGAAGTAAGAGTAAATTCCTAGTTTTTTAATCTTTGGTGAGAATGGACCTGACTGTCATTTTACAATTTTATATATAGCACCTTGTATCTCTTGTTTCAGAGAAAACTCTTTGAAACCACCTGCACTGATGTCCTTGCCTGTAGAACCATTATGTTATACTGTACCAAGCCTTCCCCAACATCTATAAAAATGGAAATAAAATTAATGGAATCATCAAAGAGGACAATTATGTCCTTTTCACATTTTATTAAACAATTCCCCCCTTCCAAGACCAAACGGAGCTATACAGGCCCAACCAACTCGTTTAACTGGGGACCAACTGGAACCCCTAAAGGACACACTGGTGGACTACTGGTTGAGAACCACTGCTTTACAACAAACTAAATCTCTGCCTTCAACAACTCAATGTTTACAGGAAGGACATATCCCAGTACCACAATATTTGTCTCCCCCAGACTGTCGGTCTCCCCCCACCTGTCTGTCTGTCTACCCCCCCCCCCCCCACCCAATCTGTGTGTCTCCCCCTGCCCCCCAGTCTGTGTGTCTCTGTGGCCCTGTGTCTGCCAGTCTGTCAGTCTGTAGTACTGTAAAATTAAGTGACAAGAGGCCTCTAGGTGTGACTTTTGTCAGTTTTTCTTCGGCAAACACAATAAGCATTTAAAAATGTCCTTTTTCTTGTCTGAGTCCACGTTGTCCTTTTTCACTTCTACAAACTCGAACATATCTTTAAGATGAGGCCATGGGTTTTCTTCCTCCGCCTCATAAAACTCCGGCTCATCATGTTCATCAGATTCAACGGAGGCTTCTTCGGCAGTCGCCATTGCCACCGTGATCTTGTTTTGAGCTGATTGGGTAGGGGATGACGTATTTCAGCTTTTACGTAGAATCCCGTACTGTGATAGGTTTCCTTCTTTGACGAACACTGCGTGTGGCCAATTGCATTTTTGGGGGTGGGGACAAAAAAACAACAACAGGCAAACCTAAAAGTAACGAGTATTCATGAGCCTTCTCAGAAATTAATTCAAGTAAGAGCAAAAATCTTTGCCTTGGAGTAATAAGTATGAAAGAGTAATAAGAGTAAGAGTAATAAGTATGAAGAGTAATAAGTATGAAAGAATTCTAGTATTTGAGTAAAGTAAAAATCCTCAGAATCTGTACTTAAGTACAGTACTTAAGTAAATTTACTCCGTTAATATCCACCCCTGGTTGGGGTACAATGGCTCCTCAGAAAAGGTACGACCTACAGTCGTCTGTCAGCATTTTGTCAAAACAAGTAGGGAGAGGTTGTTAAGTAAAAGACAGACCATGTGTCAGCATGCAGTCAGACCCCAGATCAGCGCGACGGGTGGGCGTCAATGGGTGGACGCCAGCAAGGTCAACTGCCATAACCTTCAAGTTAATGTTGTTACTTTCATACACTAACCACACCGTGCACATGTTTGTGTAACACACACAGAAACACTTAACACAAAGAAAGGAGTAGAGACAATACAATACACCAGATAACAACAAAAGACTGAAACTGAGTGTGTGATGAAGATGGATCCAGAGAGACACAGACAGTGTGGCACACACTCTGTCTCAAGAGTGCAATTCATGTGGAAGTTAAAGTACATCTGCTACATATATGAGGGACCGGGCTCAGCAGCAGCCTTAAGACGCAACTGAAGCAAAACACATGCAAATGATGAAAAACATCTATCGCCCCGACAAAATACACAGATAATATACACAGCACACACCAAATTTCCCGGGATTGAAAATGAATGACCTGATTTTCATCAGAGATGGGTTGGTTGTCCTGATATACGAATACCAACACTACAGTCGTCACTCTTAAAGTATTTTCTCTTGTTGTTGCCTCATGTGACAGTTAAGACAAAAAACCTATCAAATCTGTGCGTCAACAGTCCAACTTAGGGGTGCAAAGACTGGCATATTTCAGCTTCTTTACTAAACTTCTGGTTAATCATTATAAGCCATTGATTATTCCACAATTAAGCAAATTATGATTGACTGGAAAGTATTGTTGCACAAGCAATGGCTCCACTCACTGCCTCATTTTTAATATATGGCTGGGGTCCTTCTGTAAAGTTTTGTTATACTTAATAGGTGTCAAACTGATGATGATTGTTATTTCAGTTTTGTATATCAGCAAAGACAGAGTGATGCCTTCAGGGACACCATGCTTTCTTGTACGTATGCATCTAACCATAAAACCATCAAATACAAACAATAATGTAATAAAAAGTCAGCTTTGCAGATTCCATCCTCGTGCAGGAGTTTACATCTCTTCCCCTCTTTAACTGGTAGCAGTGGTTATCAAAGGAGAGTTAATGGATGGAAACAGATGATAGTTCAGCAGCAACAAGGAGACTGTTGGGAGTTCAGGTATTTTAGGTGACAGACAGGCTTGTTATTTAAAACACCAGCATCTCTCAGTTTAGTGATCAATCAAAAACACAATTTCAACTTCTTGAAATTTGACGTAACTGTAAATAGGAAGGTGTATTATGGGGTTTCACCAGGGAATTTTTTGCAACAAAGGCTATGTCATCATTTCTGCTAATGCTATGTCTTCACATTCTACCTGTCAATCAAAACATCTCTAATCCACCAAAAGGTAGGGATGTATGACCTCCTGCACGACCCCAGAGGCGGGATGAGTGTCTGTCAGGATAATAGGTAGTTTCCAATCCCATCAACTAAAAAAGTAGTCGTGTGGACCCTCCTGTAAGATTTAGGAGGTAATTTAGGGATTGAGACAGCCGGCGCTCGAAAGAAGAGCTGTTATTGATGCAGGAGGCAGAGATGAGATGAGAAGTGAATTCCTGACTGAAAAGGTTTCAGAGCACTTTAGTATGTTAAGAGCACAGAGTCACAGGATGCACAATACATCAGCGTGTGTACAATACAACAAGTCCTAATGAACATGAAATACAATACCTGAGCCTGACAATAACAACCAGAACTTAATCATAGTTTACAATCTACTGAGTGAATGTTTAAAAGTGACATTGCTGGAGGTATTATTACTTGAAAATTGACCTTTTTAAGACCTTATGCTGTTTAAAAATCTGCCTACGAGCAAATGTAAGATTTTTAATTTACATGTGTTGTATCAAAGAAATGCAAATGAATTAAAAGTCAATGGGGTGATTTATGTAATGTTAAAACTAAAACCCCTCAACAAAAGCTGACCTTTGACTGATCAGGAAATAGAGTCAAAACTAAATCCTGTAACAATTCTCAGAAGTACATCACTAATGATTAAACACCACTCACCATAAAGTTGGAAAATTGTTAGTGGAGAAAAGGAGTATCATGTGTGTTTGTATTTCTTTTGCACCCATGCCTTAGTCGCTTATATTACATCCATTAAAGGCTCTTTTCTTTCTTTTCCTGACATGAAAGTTGAAGGTTAAATTCATCTTCGATGGCCCTGAAAGATCTCATCTTCCTCAATAAGACTCGTCTGTATTGGAGGTAACAATGAGCTCATGCAGGTACGCGCAAATGCAAACGATGATTGGCTCATACACACACACACACACACACACACACACACACACACACACACACACACACACACACACACACACACACACACACACACACACA
This sequence comes from Antennarius striatus, assembly GCF_040054535.1. NCBI lineage: Eukaryota > Metazoa > Chordata > Actinopteri > Lophiiformes > Antennariidae > Antennarius > Antennarius striatus. The sequence goes on from NC_090778.1 coordinate 18,470,179, forward strand.
CACACACACACACACACACACACACACACACACACACTCACTGGGGGCATAGGTCCCCTCAAGATTAGTCAATTATTAAGCGGTCAATCCCTCTAAGAAAGAGTATTATTGATTATCACTATAGTTTTAATAATTTAGTTGTTTTAATAGCAGAGATATGGAAAGAGGGGAGAGAAAGAACAGCAGGGGGTAGGGCTGGAACCAGAAGAGGTAGTAGGAGGAGTAGGAAGAAGGATTTCTGTCTTTCTGTTGTGTTGTCGTACAGCTCTGATAGTGTATGAATGTATCTCCTTCCATTAGCTATAGCATAATTTGTGGAGTTCTCTCAATGTAATTAGCAGCAGTGTAAAATAGTAACTGAGCACCTCGTATAACATCGACATTCTTACACGATGCTGAAGTCACATGTATTTTGTAAATAATTGTATTTAATGAGGGTTCACATCTGGTACAGTATTTCCTTCTTTTGTGGTACTATACGGTGGATTTGGGAAAGGTTCTTTAAAAAAAAAAGCCTTTAGTTTATTATTGTAAAACCCCCTGAAACAAAACAGAAATAAAACCAGGATATTACAGTGGAGAAATGAGAAATGTAAATGGTGGTGGTCTCTTCAAGAAAACCAGTTTCTTAATCTTACATTCTTAATCTTAAAGGCATTTTGGTCAGCATAATCAATGAGTCAGCATAATCAATGACCAGCTTAAGTGAACTGGTTCATATTTCTTTGTGTTTGTAGCATTTTTAAACTGCAGTTGTTACGCACTTGTTGTCATCTCAATATTTTTTTTACATTAAATTATTTTCTCCTTCAATCATTATTCTGATGTTAAGAGTTTAACATTTAAAGCTAGAGAATAATTTTTATAAAAATTGTTTGTTTCAGTAAAATATGTTCTGCTGTTTTTTTTAGTGTCATTTATTTTATTTTATTTTATATTGTACTGATTTGTAGATGCTGACTGACACATCCACAGTTTTGTGGTTTGTGCTCCTCTGTTGGGACGCCTTTTCAATTCGTCCTTTGATTCATTGCTGGCTGGGTGAACAGTATGAGACACCAGGTCAGCCACATTTATACCTGCATTTTAAATCTGTGACATTTTGTCCGGTGTGTTTCCCCTTGTTAAAAATTTATTAACCGTCTGTACAGGAGAGACTCTTCAGCCTGAGAAGAAGCGCTTTTCTGAAAAATTCATGAAAAAAGGTTTTTATCTCACACTGTTTTGTGGATAAAAATGAGATTGTCTTCTGATGTCAACTGATGCATTGCTGACCCTGTTAGTGGTGGACAAATAGAGTTTTGGGCCTGAAGCTTCCATACATTACAGACATGTTAAAACACACAGATACATTGTAGCAGTTTATTACTTATTCACCCATTGTACTGCAACACATCTCACGTGCAAACAGAAAGAAAGCAGGAGAAAGACTGATAAGTTTATTGTTATTTATTACAATTTGAGCTTGATTTTATCATCATATTTCTTGTCATATGTCATATACAGTATTATATACTATAGTTTTCTATCTCTTCACAGGTCTTCTCTTATTCAGCTGCTATTCACGTCCCATCTATTACGGAGAGTGAACACCAGTTTCTTTTATAATCACCTCACTGATTTTAACCCATAATTAAATAAAAACATACACTATATTTAAGTGTATACCAAACCCAATGTAATGATGTCACAGCAAGTAGGGAAGTTTCTTAACATGACTTCAACCTCCAACCAATTATTCTTAATACTAAAATATTTAGTCATCTGTCCTAAGTACTTCATACTCGATGCTTATTGATTTAATTCAGTTAAAGCTGCAAAACAATCTCAAAAACAGCATAGCTGAGGATTGGAGACATTGTGTTAAAGATGACTGTGTCCGACTGGAGGTAGTCAGTCAGTCAAGTTCAGTTAAAGGTTCACTTAACCCAGAGTTTAAACAAGGTACATACTGTATGTACTGTGGTGAACTAATGCACTATGTGGGGCCAATCCAGAGACCTACAATGATTTTCAGGTTCAACAGAAGTTATATTCATAACTTGTTAGACAAACAGAATAACATCTGCATTGAAATTAACCTCAACCTTGTGTTTTTGCAATGAAAATATTATTGAAATATTTGTTCATCAGAAGTATCTATAACACATAATGAATCATGAAAACTGATTTCCAACAGCAAACCAGCATGCAACAGTAAGTAAAGACACAATGGCACTAACACAGTGATGCTGTATTATTCCCTGTAATACCCTTGGTTGTTACAGTGTAGCCAGAAGAGAAAGAAACACAGTACCGACATCCGTACAAGCACCTACAAGCATTAAAGCCAGGTTGGCAGGTCTTCTTCGTACAGATTGTTCGCTGCCTAAATACAAAACCATTATTAAATGAATCTGTTAAGACTCATTTCCCCTGTCAGTGAGTGCTGTTTTTGAATCATAGTGGTTCAGCCACAAAGCAGTGAGCCAAGCCGCCTAACTGTCCCGCTGAGGCTGCAGAGGTTCAAACCCCAAATACACCACCACTCTCCTCCGACCACAACTCCCAGCTGCTATAACACCGCTCACACACACAAATGATAATTATCCACAATTCTATTGACGACCAGGAAGCAGGTAACAACGTGGCTATTAACACTGACTGTATTCACACATAGAAACAAACACACACCAGCACATCTGTGTTCCTCTCAGCGGTGCAGAAGAGTCACTGGTGTGACTGCATTATTGATTACCCTGATATGTTTTTTTTTTTCTTCCTTCTTAAAAGCATTTAGCAATCTAGCAATTAGTTAGAGCTTAATGTAGGATGTCAAAACAGTGGTATTGATCCAATGGGCCAAGGAGGAAAGATTGATCAGTCAACTCATTACGTTGCTGGCGCTGCCTCGTCATAAACACTCCAGAAGAGACTCCATCAAAAGCTCATCCCCCGTCCACTGGCTCTCTTTTGCTGCTCGCTCTATTGCTTTCTCTGCATCAAGCTCCCCAGTGTTTCCTGTTGTTGGCTCCCGATGCTTGACTGCAGTGTCTGCACCTGGGTTGGATTCAGTCTTTTCTTTCCCTTTTTTTTTTTGCTGTGTTCATTAAAGCTCTCTTTGTCCCTCATTCCTTTGGTTGTTTTCTGTCATCCTCAATATTCGCTCTGCCTTTTTCCAACTTATCAATGAAGTTGTCAATGAACCTTATCGTATCATTGGCTGGGCACCTGTCACTCACTGAGTTACAACGCAAAATGGTAAAGAAAACAATAGTATTGGTCTAATTAATCAGATTATGTCTAATATTAGATATTATTTAATAAGTTTGTATTGAATTCTATTTTATGCACTGCATAAATTTTCTTGTGCGCTGAGAATGTGCAAGCAGCGTGCAATTGCACAGCTTAGAGGGAAAACTGCCGCCATCTAAATCTTTTCATGTGAAAATCATGTAGCTGCAGGCACGTTTGATTCAGTTTGGAGAAACAGTTTGTTCTGCAGTCATTTAAGAGTGTTTTATTGTTCAGTGTACTAATGTCAGACTCATTAGTGACAATACAATCTGCAAAATAATGAGTACTGGCATTTATCAAGCACTTCACTTTATTTTTTCAAGCACTTCATTTTTTCCTTCACGTCAGAGAATATTCAGTAGCATTGTTTTCTTACATTTGTGTGTTGTTAAGAAAAAAAAAGACAATTAAAAAAGAAAACAAAAACACACCAGTGTTAAATTTAATCTACACATGGTTTTACTCCACTTGACTTTGCATGCAGTCATGTCCTTACTGGCGAACATATCATCAAACCTTTGCCTGACCTTTCTGCTTTGCAGAACATGGAATAATAATTAATAGTCAATCCTTACTGATCCTGTCTCTGTCTGAAGATGAAAAATAATCTACAAATTTAAGCTGTTGTGTCTCTCTAAATGGGAAGATACTGATTGTTTCTGCTGCCAAAGGACAACCGTGTTTAAATTTACTCACAACTAATATATACTTATTAAATTCTGTTGAGCATCATTTATAGATGTCTGTAGTTCAGTGTCAGAGCAGTCATGCTATATTTTCCACTCTTGAAAGCGAGTGTCCAAGTGGTCAAGATGTATATTCCCAAATTGCTACCAGTGATTGTTTCATTGGGGTGTGAGTGACTGCTTGAATGGTCGCCAGGTCGATGAATTTTACATTGTATCCTCTACCACCACTGTAGGAGTTCTTGTGTGAATCTGTGAATGTTGCCCTTTATTGTAAAGCACTAAGAGTGATCAACTGGACCAGAGAGGAGCTACAGAAGAACAGTCCATGTAGACTAACCATACATGCAGGTCTGACAGGGAAGAGTAGAGTCAGACTCAGAAGTACAGTATTGATGATGGAGTTAGAAACAGGTGGAGTAAGGAGAGAAAATCCCATGGGCATCTGGTAGACAAGTGGAAATATGTTTGTGGAAATTGGAATGTGGCTGGTGGGAAGGACGGTGAGACTGACAGAGACATGATGGACCAAAATAAATCATAAAAGGCCTCAGATGGTATGAGCTTAGTCTGCATCATTCAAATCATCAACTCAAGTTGACAATGTCAGCTCGCCCCATCCATCCTCAGGATTTCCGAGAAGCATTCTCATGTGATGAAAGGCAGCCAGATGAGGAATTGGAATGAAATGGGAAAAATTCATATTGTGTGTATTTTAAAATTACTAAATTCAATTGACTACTACACTTTGGCACTGCACATGTAAAACTGAACTGAACTGAACAGCTGAACAGGCATCACCAGCTTGTTGTGTACAAATCATGCCATCATAGAAGAGATATTAAATACTTGCTCAGTTACATATGCAAAGGGTTTGCAGATCACTAAAAAGTAGTTATTTACCCCTGTCCTAATACAAGAATATAAGTTTACCTTGTTTTTTCTCTCTCCACATAACATTCAATGTCAGGAACATCAGGGAAATCAGGGAAAAGTAGAACACACCGAAGTAGAAAAGTAGAAAACAATATTGACCATACAGTACGTGCAGTGAAATGAAGATCCGCCATTGTTTCAGTCACTACCTTCAATTATTCTTTACTTCAGCCTTTGAATCACGAGAGCGAAGCTTCAAGCGCTACTTAACTTTAACACCCCCAATTCCATTGAACCAAGAAATGAGTCCTATTAACATACTACCCAGTTCTAATTTACATCACAGCCAATCATTGCTGAACTGAATGACATGGAAATTAACGATTTAACTATTGTTTCTCAATGAGAGCAAAGGTCACTTATTAGCAGGTGTTGATGAATTCTTTTTTTGACTGGTGGTGTTAAAATATTAAAATATTTTAATATAAAATATTATAGTGCTTGGTCTAAATTCCCCAGAGTGCACTTTGAAACGTCAATGTAGTATTCAATGTTGTAGTTTGAATTTTGATTTATATAACTCACTCTAACAAGAATGAAAAGTGCTCATTGATTTGAGCAAAAATGGATCTACGGCAAATGATAATGCAACAATGTTAGGCAACATGTAACTAAAATCAGACCACAGTCTTTTTTTTTTTTTTTTTACAAATGTCCTGACCTTAACTTAAGATAAGCTAAGAAATCAAGATATAGGATAGATGAAGATGAGATGTGATTTGATGATATGATCTCAGATGAAATGATAAAATGAGATGATAATATGAGATAAGATAAAGGCCACCTAACTTGTGCTTTGTAAATCAAATTAATGCAGAGACATGAGACTGAGCCATCCTCTCATCTCGTTTTACTCTGTAAAAATTGTTAACTTACTCTTCTGCTCCTCACCATTTTGAGCCACTTGGGAACTGGCCATGTGATGTAGCCATTGTAATCTGTGTGTCCCTTTTTACTGAGCACTGTTTTCTGTGTGTTATAGCTGTGTTGCCAAGGGGGGGAAATGTGAACTGAGAAAAGAATCACATTATCAGAAGAGTGGTGTATTACAACAGCTGCTGCTGATGGACTTTGAGATTCACCTCCTTTTCCATTTGTCTCCAGTCTTTTCAGCCCTTTATCTCTGATACTTGTTTTTCGAGCATTCCCCTTGATAACAGCTTTCAAATGGGATGTCAGTAAACTTAGAGAAAAAACCTCCCAGCAGGAGCATGAAATAAAATATCAGAGATGTTTATTGGATCAAGTTTAGACATCTGTTCTACCAACAATCTCCTATTTCTCCTTGTTTGTCTTTCTTCACTTCTTTCACTTTGTTGTTTTCTGTCTGCTCTTCCTTTTCTCTCATCAACATCATCCCCTCTCTCTCTCTCTCACTGTCTCTCTCTCTCACTCTCTCTCTCTCTCTCTCTCTCTCTCTCTCTCTCTCTCTCTCTCTCTCACTCTCTCCCACTCTTTCTCTCCGCACCAACAAGTGTCTTATATTTCCAATGATGATTTAGCTCATAAATCTTGATAAAGCCAAAGGCTGTTCCGTTTCAGTGGAATACGAAACTCTTGCTGGAGCAGGGCGAGACATAAGATGAGCAATGACTTTCGTTCATGATGTTGTCCGATTTTTATGTTTTCCATGTTGATGTCATCCTCTAGGAGAACATTTTTGTGTAATAAGTGCACCTTTTTCACTGACATTTAGTCAACATATTTGCTGAAGTGCTTGATGCAATCATGCATGTGTTTTTTCCTCCACCATTTCAGTTCAAATCTATTTCTTTTTTCCTTTGTTTTTCAGTGTGAGATTAAATTTTGTAATGTTTGAGTTACATAACAGAAAAGATGAACAGAAAAACCCTTCTCTATATCATAACCCAAGCAGACTGACAGGGGAAAAGAAATAAAACCTGTCTTATTAAAATTATATCTATGTAGCATGAATAAATTTTGTAAGAACATGTGGTTCCTGATGTTTTCAGCTGCAGCAACTTTATTTTAAGAAAAGAACACTTAACTTTTAAAAAAAATAAGTTTTCAAGGCACGGTTCAAGTCCTGCTCTGTGTGGCGTTTTCATGTTCTCCCTGTATGCTTGGGTTCTCTGCATGTTTGTCTGTCTCCATGTGCTGGAAATAGTTTAATCACAATTATAGGAATTTCTCATTACCATTTGTTAATTGCAGGCATAAATGAACACTTTCTGGTCAGCTAGTCTCAGCTCTAGATTGATAACCATGGACGTTGCAAATACTAAAATACTAAATACTAAGTAAATACTAAATACTACAAATTATTAAGCTGATTTACCAGATTCAGATGTACTGGTATAATCAGCCATCAGAGACCAGAGTCCTCCATAGAAATTGCCTACATTGCTCTTAATGGGTGTTGTTCAGTTTATTCAGTACATGCTGGAGTGAGGTAAAGTTTCTGTTGCTCTTGAGACCATCAAGGTCAGATAATGTCAGTGGTGGGGATGCATATGGAGGACCTGGCTGAATGCCTAAAACACAGTGCTGATGTTTTTTAAAACAGCTGAGAAATGTTGCAGCACTTTGAACTTTCAGCTGGACTAAAGACTGTTGATTGGACTGCTGGGACTCAGCTGTCAGTTGGCAGGTGTCTGGTTTTGGCTGTGTGTCTATATGCTAGCACCAAAGTCATTTTCATAGGAGGTTCAACACGAAAATAGCTTTACATTCTTTGAAACAAATAATGCCTTGAAGTTGAAGGCAGTTCTAATTTCTCTCAAGAGTGGAAGCCATAGGGAGAAATACATAACATATATCCCAGAAACCATTTTTTGTAAACCACAAACACAAAATTCCTTGTGAATGACTTCAAGAACTGTATATGCATATACAGTATGTGGGGGTGTATTTTTTAATTAGTAATCTCATTATGAAGAGACAGTCTAACAGTAAGAGGCAGCTACAGTTAAGCCTGTCAATAATCAAAACAGGAGCTTGATCAATGGTATCATGAAATTCATTCCCCAGCCATCAAAGAGAGATAATCACAACTGAAAAATGTACAGCATAATCATTTCAAGAGACTTCTGCAATATTATCTCTCCTCCCTCCTCCATCAATCTATGGGGGTCCCCAGTCAATACCACGGTGACTTTCTGTTTCTTGGGAGTGCATCAAATAGAAGCTGAACATCAGTTCCGTAAACAAAACAAAAAAAGCTTGACAAGGGATGCACAGAGCTTCTTGCTTCTTGTTGTCACAGCTTCAGTTCAGCCTGCTAAGGTCAATGATGTTGCACTTTGACACCTCTATCATTGAGTCTGTCCTCACCTCCTCCATCACCATCTGGTGTCCTGCTGCCGCTGCCAAGGACAGGGCAGATTGCAGCGTCTCATCCATTAAACTTAGAAGGTGATTGGCTGCAATCTGCCATCCTTACACCTCCAGGATCCTGAAGCAGGTGGCAAAGATAATAGATGACACCTCCCACCTTGGGCACAAACATTTGGAGTCTCCCCTCTGGTAAGAGGCAGCGGCCCATCCCAGCAAAACCTGACGCCATGAAGACAGCTTCTTCTTGCCTGCCGCTGGCCTCACTAACAAGGTGCAGAGGACCGCCCTGCTGCACAGCTGACTTTCATTCTGTCCCCATAGTCATAACACTATATCAACACATAGTTCCGGCACTCATGCACTACATTTACATAAGCTTGAGGGGGCCCTCTGATAAGCTGGTGATTTACCCAGGGTGTACCTGGCCTCCACCCCTAGTCAGCTGGGATAGGCCCCAGAATAAACCTGTGACCCTAAATTGGATCAGTGGCTGAAGATGAGACGATTACTAGTGGCCCAACTTCAAGAAGATGACTGAATGAGTGAATCAACTAGACTCCTTCCTGAACATTTGTCAGACATATTTTGTACATGTTTTGGAACATGTTATCACAATTGCACTGTTTTAATGTCAATGTTTGTAATCGTTGTATATGTTGTATTCTGTGTATAACTGTTTGTCCTGTGTTGGGTTGAAAGGAGCTGGACTCTATCCCAGGTGATTTGAGGTGTGGTACACCCTGTATCACACACCACCTGGATACATCCTAGATGAATTGCTAGGTATTCACAGGGTCATTTAGAAAAGAAGAACTATTTCTACTTACATTCACAACTAAGGACAACTTAGTAACCTACAGTATGTTGCATGTTTTTGGCAGTGGGAGGAAACTGGAGAACCCAGACAAACCTGGAGGGAACCCAAGAAGACACAGGGAGAACATGGAAACTCCACAGGTTCTGTTTTTATATATTTGTAAAAACTGTAAATTGAAGGTATTTCTATTTTAGATTAGAGTTATGTTGATCACTTTGCACTGCCAAGTCAAAGTCCTTTTAGGTATAAAGGCAATAAAAAGTTTCTGATTCTCCTTCTCATTCCTTCTCCCCTCTCTCGCCACCTGGCTCCTTCCGTGTGGGCCGATCTTTTAACTCGCTTTTCATTTGAAACAGGAAATTGTAAACTTAAGTTATTTAGCACCTGTTAAAAACATTGTTAATCCTTACTTTTTATAACAAAGGATTCATAATTGTTATTGCAGAGTGTGCAGCAGAAATAACTTTCCCTAGGATGTGTGTGCGTTTGTGTGCATGTGAGTTGCCTCTACATGTGTGCATGTGTGTGTAGCTAAATCTCGCAAAATTTCCTGCATGTTCAGTTGAAATGTTTTTTTCTTCAGGCCCATATAATGTGTGTTAATAGAACTTGGACAATTTTCAGTATAACCTTTTTGCGTTTATCTCAAAGGTTTTTTTCTTCTCTTTTTTGAGATAATGCCTCTCTCTCTCTCTCTCCATTCAACTGGTAGCTTCCGCAACCACTGCTGCTAACAGCTGAGTCATGTATATTTTAATAACCAAGGTAATTCCATGGATGTGGTTGACCTTTAAAGTCTAACGTCAGTTTAAACTAAGACCTCAATTTTTGCTTCATCAAAAATCTCAAGAACTGATTAGTAACGAGTAAAAAGAATTTAAAATATTATCATGTCTTATTGTAGTAAGTTAATATTTGGTCATAAAGTAACCTGATCAGAGCAAAGAAAAGGTTAAATTAAACTCGGTTAATGTTGACTTTTGGTTTCACATAGGAGCGGAGGAAGGGTCTCGAGCTGTCTGTGAGGTCTCTGACATTTTGTGACTTTATATTACATCACTTGACATTTTTATCTGTATGATAGATGAAGAGCGCAACACTTATGAAACCAGCTATTACGCCGGTCCTCCGAGGACAAAACAAAACACAGGATTTCACAGGTAGGTCTAGTGAAATCCCCATCCTCCATCTCATATCAGTCATAGCAGTCAGTTTATGTCACTCCCTCACAACTTTAACAGACACACTCCAACATCCAATTTAAGGATTCCAAAAAAAAATTAAGGTGAGGAGCTATTCAGAGAAACACTCATCCATTTAGTCAATTTATCACGTTACTTACACCCTACAAACATTTATTTTACCTCTTCCCTATAATGTAATTAAAACTACATATTTATTGTAAATATTTATACAATATCTTTAAATTTAATATGTATTTTCTTGTTTTGTTTTTTTAGGTTTTTTAATGTTTGTTTTAATGTTTTTACAATTCAAATAATAATGATATATAACAGTTTATTACTGTAATTGACCCCATTACAATTTTTAATCAAATGACACCACTAAATAAAATGCTTCTCATCTATATTGCCATTCCTTCTCTGTCTGGCCAGCAATTCTTTAACTCCTTTTTTTTCTTCAATTTGGAAATTAACATAAATTGTTACCTGATAAATGTGTTCATAGCAAGGAAAGTATTGATGAAAATTTATTGTGGCAACGTATCTTCCTTTAAAACTGTAGCTAAGCACTAGATCAATGCAAAGGTTACAGAATTACACCTTACTTCTCTTTGATCTGCGCACAGAAAAGGAAGAACAAACGCTATTTTCAGCAGTATTCAATGGAAACAAAATAATGATATTGAGAGGAAAGAATTACATTCATTACACTTTAAATAGTAATTTACACCGGGAACAACTATCATGTTGAAACATTCATTACTAGAGGAACACATCCACAGTCTTTGATGATGTCACCACACAGGTGCAGCAGTGACAGATTAACAAGTAATGACTGCCTGTCCTTCGCTTAAAAATCTGTAATTGCTCCACTACATCCTCAGGCCGCTTTGCTTCGCTTTGTCTTTGTCTGCAATCAAACCATTGTTCTGTGTTTTCTATCTAAGCCTATTTTCCTTAATAATGACACATTTTTGCCAAGCAACAGTCGGTCTTCCTGCTGCTTTTAGATTTTCTGGGATGGCTCCACAACTAATCATATAGTATTAAGGCTATACAACATTAGTGATGCTTTGAAGTACACAACACCTTAAAGATACACTAAGTCCTGACTTTGTGACCATTAATTTCTTGGCAGGATAATGGTTAAGTGTGGAAAGATATTGTTTTTGCAGAGTTTCAGTCCCTCCTCACGGATCTCTTTTTGGATGATGCAAACCTTGTTTGAGAAGGTTTGAACTTCGTTCTGAATGTTTCTACATAGTCTTATAATTGTTCATGTTTTAAGAACATGAACTTAAAGTGTCACAAACACATATAGTCGTCTGTCATTAAAATAAGACTGCTTTGTTCACAAATGACTTGTGACATCTTACCAACTTTTAACTCAAGAAGATTTTTTTTTTTCTACTTTGATCCAATTCCAGAAAGGTTAAGCTACTCTCTAAAAAAAAACAACCCAACAGAATGTGATTACTTACTAAATCCTTTGACACATAATACATTTAATAACAGGAAAACGATATTATTTTTCATCTCATCCAATTCATTGATTTTGATGAGAGATGCTTGGTCTGAATCTTATAGCAGCAACGTATTTCAGATGAGCTGAAAGCAAAATATAGGAAAGTTGGAGAATGCCTGATTGGACCTGCATCATCATGTAGTTGTTTTTATTTAAAGTTTTTCATTTTTTGAGTGCTAAGACTATATTTACAGAAGATATCTTAAATAATATGTGAACTATGCATAATGTATCGTAAACCACTGCAGATATAATTAATGCTCCAGGCAGTTTTATTCATTTTTTGTGTAACTTTGAAACAGATCTGTGTGACCTTGTCATCCGTGCTACGTGTGTTCCTATAGTTGGTTATGCAAATATTATTTTCCATGAGTGTGAGTTTTAACACCTCTGAAAACAGACTTTTTAGCAGGAGATGTTTTGTTTCCAAGAACTGTGAAAATAATGAAGTAAATGAAAAAAAATATGCGGAGACTATTCAAATGGGACATATTTTCTTGCCTCATGACAAGTCAGAAGGTCTTTAATCATCAGGGATTAAGTCATTTTTATATTCAAACTGATGTCCAAAACTTAAGCCTTTACAGGCTGCCAAAACCATTTGTCAGAGTTAATTTATATTCATTAAATATCAATAGTATTAAGGAAGGGGAAGTGTAGCGACAAAGATCTCTACAAAGATGTCATAGCTGGATTTAAGACGAAAGACATTTGGTTGTAATTTCTTTCACTGAACCACCCTTCAGGCATCAGCTGTGTTTGTCTTGCCAGGACACACAGCAGATACAGCCTCCCTCATCCTCCTGACATGTGTGTGTGTCTGTGTGTTTGTTGGGTGTTATTTATGAGGTTTAAGTGCTGAGTGCAGGAATTCTCCACTCTACACTAAGTAGAGCACGACTACCCCTCATTTTCTTCACACTCATACACTTAAAAACACAGACAGATATGCTGAGTCTGTGTATTTCTCGCCACATCCAACCACCCACACATACACTCACACCAAGGTAAATTTCATGCTGCTTTGTGCATTTCTCATTTCCTTCCCAATGACATTTTTATTAAAGATAAATTGTAGACAGAGCTCTGCATGAAAAGAACACAATAATTTAGCTGGTGCTTAATTGCATGAGGGATTTAGACATACTCTCCCATCCAATTTGCTTGTACAATTCCCTGTAAAAGCCCTCGACATGCTTCTAATCTGCAAAGCAAGCAAGTGTTTTCTATTTTCTTGAAAGATGCTGGATTTATATTGGGATTAACAGGACAGGAGAGATGCAGGAATATGCTCTATCATGAACTGAATTGAAATGTTTTTCACTTTAACATCCCTCAGTACCTTTTTCTTTCAAAGGTAGTTTTTCTTGCAACCTCTCCCAAACACATGCACGCACGCACGCACACACACACACACACACACACACACACATACATACACAGACACACAATTAACTTTTCAGTGTATTCACTTTCAGGGGATTTCATGTGACATAACAATTTTTATTAATTACATCGTTTCACGACAGACTGTTCCATGTTCAAGGAGAAATCAAACCGTCATCATCATCATCATCATCATCATGACTCACTGTGATCATTTCCACCCCATGTCTGTATGGCTGTACAAATACCATCAGGTGTGTTTTTCTGTTTGTGTGGGATCACATTGACAGACATTAGCTGCATTATTCTGAACATTTCCAATTGTTACTTAGTGTCTTTTTGCATTACAGGTATTTCTTAAACATGTAGGAGCAATTAAACATAGAAATAACATTTCTTCCATAAGTCAGAAACCTTATAGGGCTTGCCTTTAAGTTTTTCTTTTTTCTTTTTTTTACAATCTGAGCATCCACAAAACATCCAAAGTCCTATTTTTTCCACCACTGCAGCAGCAGAGAAACTGTTAACACAGAGACAACATCACAGAACCTTACTGAAAAACAGAGATCCATATAGCAAACCGTGCCCCCCCCCCCTTCCGCTCCCCAACCTACATTTTTCAGGACGTAGGGTCTCCAGATGCATTCAAGCACAAAAGTAATTGCCAACATGACCTTTATGATGTGTCAGCACCATAAGCTTAGACCATGATGTGAGGGGTTTGTGTGTGACAGAGAACGTATTATATATGATCAAAACACACTCACAGGTGTAATGTGTACCTGTATGTAAGATGTTTACGCTGGATGCACCAAACCATGCTAACAAACATGGTTTGGTGCATCCGGCGTAAAACTTTTGCCAAATCAAACATGCGAATCAAACCTATGACTTACATACCGGATTGGTCGAGGCCTGGGTTAACAACAACTGCTATCACTGCCGCTGACCTACAGGGTGCCAGTGGAAATTGGTTTAGTTGGTCAAAGAAGGGGAGGAGGAAAGTGTGTTCGTAGGAAGAGAGAATAGAGGAACGCCAAGAGTATAGGACTGAGAGTAGGGACATTGAATGTTGGAACCATGACAGGAAAAGGTAGAGAGTTGGTTGACATGATGCAGAGGAGGAAGGTAGACATACTGTGTGTACAGGAGACCAGGTGGAAAGGTAGCAAGGCTAGAAGTTTAGGAGCAGGGTTCAAGTTGTTCTATCATGGTGTAGATAGGAAAATAAATGGAGTAGGACTTATCTTGAAGGAGGAGTTTGTTAGCAACGTCCTGGAGGTAAAAAGAATGTCAGATAAAGTGATGAGTCTGAAGCTAGAAATAGAAGGTGTGATGTTCAATGTTGTTAGTGGGTATGCTCTACAGGTAAGATGTGAGCTGGAGGAGAAGGAGAAATATCTGGTTGGACTTTGATGAAGTGATGCAGAGCAAGTAGAAAGTAGATGAGGAGACTTGGTGGTGGAATGAGGAGGTACAGGAGTGTATACAGAGAAAGAGGTTAGCCAAGAGGAAGTGGGACACTGAGAGGACTAAGGAGAGTAGACAGCAGTACAGGGAGATGCAGCGTAAGGTGAAGGTAGAGGTAGCAATGGCCAAACAAGGGGCTTATGATGACTTGTATGCTAGGTTGGACAGTATGGAGGGAGAGACTGATCTATGCAGGTTGGCAAGACAGAGAGACAGAGATCGGAAGGACGTGCAGCAGGTTGGGGTGATTAAGGATAAGGTTGGAAGTCTATTGACAGGGGCCAGTAGTGCGGAGGTGGGACTGCATCAGGGATCAGCTCTGAGCCCCTTCTTGTTTGCTATGGTGATGGACAGGCTGACAGACAAGGTTAGACAGGAATCTCCATGGACTATGATGCTTGCAGATGACATTGTGATTTGCAGTGAGAGCAGGGAACAGGTGGAGGAGAAGCTAGAGAGGTGGAGGTTAGTCCTGGAAAGGAGAGGAATGAAGGTTAGCCGCAGTAAGACAGAGTACATGTGTGTGAATGAGAGGGACCCAAGTGGAAGAGTGAGGTTGCAGGGAGAAGAGATCAAGAAGGTGGAGGATTTTAAGTACTTCGGGTCAACAGTCCAGAACAATGGAGAGTCTGAAAAAGAGGTGAAGAAGCGTGTACAGGCACGATGGAACGGGTGGAGAAAAGTGTCAGATGTGATGTGTGGTAGAAGTTTTAGCTAAAATGAAAGGAAAGGTGTACAAAACTGTGGTGAGACCAGCGATGTTTTTTGGTCTAGAGACAGTGTCACTGAGGAAAAGACAGGAGACAGAGCTGGAGGTAGCAGAGATGAAGATGCTGAGGTTCTCTCTGGGAGTAACCAGGATGGATAGGATCAGGAATGAGTACATCAGAGGGACAGCACGCGTTAGAGGTTTTAGAGATAAAGTCAGAGAGGCCTGACTGAGATGGTTTGGACAAGTCCAGAGGAGAGATAGTGAATATATTGGTAGAAGGATGCTGAGTTTTGAACTGCCAGGCAGGAGGCCTGGAGGAAGACCAAAGAGGAGGTTTATGGATGTAATGAAAGAGGACATGAAGGTAGTTGGTGTGAGAGAAGAGGATGCAGAAGACAGGGTTAGATGGAGGCAACTGATTCACTGTGGTGACCCCTGAAGGGAAAAGCCGAAAGGAAAACAAGAAGAACAACAAACATGGTTTAGTCCAAACTCTGACCGATTTATATGATCGTTTAAGTGAGGTGACTTTAAGACAAATGAAAATATGTTAATATTGCTGCTATACTGTACCTGTTAAAACTAGGCTTTAGTGAGTTGCGTCAAGCAGAAGGCTGATTTTGGAGACATAAATAAATCATTTGACCATTTCTATAAATCTTAGCTGCCATAATTCTAACCTCAGTTGGAATTACCCACAACTGGGTAAAGTCATTGATCATGCATTGGTGAACCGCGACAACAAATCAATTCATGATTCCTACATTGAATCTCATTGAATTTGAATCAGGCTTTGGCTGGAGTCTAAATCCCTGCTGACTTATGCCAGCATCAATCTGCCTTCCACACACACACACACACCATCAGGAGAATAAGCAAATACCACTCTGCTTTGTGAATTTCTGAGTCCCGTCCAGCCACAAAGTTCTTTGCCCTCTATTTCCAAGACAAAAGAGAAAAATAGTAGTCTAGATACTGGCACAGTCCTGGATACAGCAGTGTGTGACGCTTATTTGTTCAGCAGCTTATTCACATTTGTACATTAAGTTTTGTTCATTCATCTCATTGTAATTAAATTGTGTAGAACAGAAAATGTAGCACTTTTAGAGACTAAAGTTTGAGACTATCACATACATTATAGGCAGCATAGAAGAGAAGAGTTTTTTGAATAGTCTATTTTACAGTAGGTCACTTGAAGAGAGAGAAAGAAAGTCTGTGATTGTCAGACCCTACTTTTCGAAGGTGTCCATTCATACAGCAGTTGTGTAATCAGTTTGATCAATATCCTTTATCTGAGGCATCGATGCAAAGACAACCAATCTTCAGCCGAAGTTAAAGATTCCAGGATGCTCCAGATTTTTTCTTACAAGTCTTCGTCATAACAATCACATCTCTCACAGCCTCTCGTCTGTCCAGAAGCTGAGTATCTACAAGCAGACACAATGCAGCAGTAGAAATGTTCCTTCAGTCTCATTTGTGCCTGTGTGTGTTGCTTCTCACCATTTTGCTCACGCTAGGCCTGACTCACACACACTCTAACCTCTGCTATTGTGTGGCAAGCCCATTCAGTGAAAACTCTACTTGACTGTACAGCAGGGATGGTTTCTGAGGACCTTGTTAGCCTGCATTGTCTATGCTGCGGGCATCACCACTCACATCCATGCTCTGACAGGTGGCAATCATTTTCCAGCATGTCAAACTAAATCTAGACATATAGTAGCCATCCCTGTTGTAGAGTACACTGTACATGAGTTCAGGCCAGGCAGCTGTTGAGAAGGAGCTCGACATAAAAATACACAAACACTCAGGATTATCTTTACATGTTTGCTAAAACATAATCAATTAAACCTGTTTTTGTTGTTGCAAAAGGCAACCTTAGAAATAGAAAGAAATGTACAAAATTTTTAATTTATAAAGTATACTATAAATTAATAAAATCAACATTTTCAAGCTCACATGTCAATACCATCAAGTGCTGTTGTTAAACAAATATATTTTCAAGAATGTTTTACATCTCAATACAATGACTGCAAGTGGGAACCAGTGAGCGTGACTTTTTAACTATCGCTGTAAATTTTAAATTCTGCTCAAAAAATTGTGAAAAAAAATCCTTGCATGCATGTTGTATGTACAGTGTAAGCTTTTCCAGCGGATATGTGAGACGCACTGAAGTGATTCTCAACAATGGGGATATGTGGTTCATGATTGAGTTTCTCTTCAATATAAGCTGTTGGTGGATTGCCAGTAAATGTGTGCATGTGTGTGTATCTGTGTGTGTGTGTGTGTGTGTGTGTGTGTGTGTGTGTGTGTGTGTGTGTGTGTGTGTGTGTGTGTGCGTGCGTGTGTGTTGGGGGCCAGCTGCAGGAATGTGGTGGGAGCGTGAAGTTGTAGCTTATAGAAAGCCTACAGGCTGCAGTGATGATGGATGCTCACTTTCACTTTCTTCCTACCCCTCTCTACGATATTGTCTTTCTCCCTCACCTTTCTCCTTGTGAGTCATTCATACCTTTTCTCCAATCACCTTCTCCTTTCTACTTCATTTGTAGGGCTCTGAAGTCTCACTTCCTCTGCATTTCTACTCCTATGCATTATTACCTCTCCACTTATTTCTCTTCTCTGCTCCTCATTCCAGGTCCCTCTCTCTTTCAACTCCCTCCCTCTATTCTTCCCAGCCATAAAACAATAAGTCTTGAATGTCTGTGAGGAGACTGTGCTAATGGAGCCCATTAGGCTATAATGAAATATACATTACACCATTACAGTGGACGGGGCCTGGCTAAAGCACTGCACCGCTCAAATAATAAAACATGCACAATTCAATTTCCTTCTCGGCCTGTTTAGAGTGTCTTTCAGTTTATGCATGTGTGTGGAGATGGAGGGATGACAGGATAAGTGTAATACAGTGTGTGTGTGTGTGTGTGTGTGTGTGTGTGTGTGTCTGTGTGTGTGTGTGTGTGTGTGTGTGTGCGCGCGCGTATTGTCACGTGTGTTGCCTCTAGCACAGATGTGGTTTTCAAGGATGTCTAAGTGCTGAGACCCTTGATGATTTAATATGGGTTGACCAAATGAACCACACCTTCAACAGCCCCGCCACCCACACATCTGATCCTGATCTGACCGCTCAAAATCCCGCCTCCCTCAGCAACCCTTAAATGCCCACCCCCACCCTCACCACCCCACACTCAACACCAAGACCTCACAATTGTCGGACAGCTACGGACAAATGAATCAATTGATCTCCCGATATGAGAGCTTGACATCACGAGTGAAGCATCTGTCACTCTGGGGGGAGGAGAGGTCATCATGTTACCATATGTTATATGAAAGTGAAGCCCGGGCCTGAGCAAAGTAAATATGTAACAGAAAGCAGCTGTAAAATGCAGAATGCAGTTATGAGTGCATATATTGTTATAATCATGTATATCAGTCTGTTGCATTAAAAGATATTGTTGATCAGTGCCCAATAAAAAAAGCTTCTTTTTTTTTTTTTTTTTTACATTTCTAGTACAGATGATTCCACAATAGTAGAATACTCCCCGCATTCCTCCTTTTTTCCCTATTCACCCTAACCCTAACCCTAGCTTTAGCAGGCACTGTATTTAGTAAATGTTATTTTTTTAAAAATTCAAACCTGAAATCATCTGACAGACAAACAACCAGATTCATGTGACTTTTTCTTGTTTGCTATTCTATTGCAGTCAATCTGCCATACTAAGCCCACTGGTAGAGTTTATCATCATCTGCATATAATGGTTTCCACAGGCCATGTTGGATAAATGCTGACATTAATAATCGTGTACAGTTTGGTGAGACCCACAAAAAGTCAGAGGGACAGGGCGACAGGGGGGGAACACAGTGTTTTTATGGCTCCACATCATACTGAGCAACTTCCTCTGGAAAGTCTCACCGTTGTACAGTCTCATATTTACAGGCAGAGGGTTGAAGCTCCCGGAAATCATCCCCCACACTGCACCTCCTCGAAATTTCCATATGTTCAAATGAGTCTTGTTGTCTGACAGGCAGCGAGGGATGAGTAACTAAATTTAAAGTCCTGTTAGGTCTGATTAATTTAGCCCCAGTCTGTTCAAAGCATTTGAGAGAAGCAAGACACTCATTTTCTTTCTTGAAAGTTAAATTAGTTAACAGGAATGTCTCTTCGGGAAGTTGGGAGGAGGAAAAGGGTAAAGATACACAACCGAGAGGAACGAATGAAAGAGGAGGTTTGGGATCGATTGAAGGATTTCTTTTTCATTGATTGCCATTAAGAGTTTGATAGAAGTTTCACATCCTGTACAGCAGCACTTTGCATGTGCAGACTTTGCGCAAGCATCGCCTTATCCACCCTGGCACACACATGCAACTTCATTCGCACATACAGACATACATACGGCAAACATCCCCACACAAACACAATCACGCACACACATCCAAAAACTCCTCAATATTCCCCCTCCGTTCATCCCAGTATATCCAGGTACACAGGAGAGGCCTTGGCCAGATTGAGAAGCAGACAGTGGATTTCTTTGATGTTGAGTCTCATGTGTGGTTCTCTCTGCCAGCAGCCCAGCATCAGGTCGTATACTTCTTTAGGACAGGTCCTGGGACGCTGCAGCACCCTGCCCTGGGTTATACACTCTATCACCTGCAGAAAAAGAAAGTCAGAAATCAGGTTCAGCACTTGTCTTGGTACCTGTGTTAATGTGAGACAAATAATAAAATGAAAATGTCAGTGGGAGTAAATTATTTATCGAGACCATGGAGTTAGATGATACCATAACAGATGGTACAACCCTATTTTCAACAGCAGCATGAGAGGAAATGTAATGTTTTTGCACAAGACTTTTAACAAATACATTTTTTACTTTAAAGTAAATATTTCGACTAAATGGAGCAAAGCCCATGATTTCCACTAGACAGCTTGAGGTGTGCTGCTGTACACTCACGTGACAGCCCTTATTCTCCCCCATCATCACATGTACCCCCCCCCCCCCACCAGACTATTTAGGATGCAAAAATTTACCATCTACACTGCCTGTCAGTGCTGCTGCTGCTTTACATCCATAATGGAGTGGCAGTAGCTCAGTCTACTAAGTCCCTGTTCAGACTGCAGGCATATCAGATTTCCTTCCATATCTGATTTTTAGGGATGACTGTTCACAATGTTTTTAGCCTGTGTCCAAATGAGATGTGGCTCTGTTCAGACTGAGCCACATTATCAGCCAATCTGACAGGTTGCCGTAGCAATAGTGTCAGGGCGGAGGAATCGTTCAGTGCACGTAATGTGTGAGGTCATATAATTGAGGCAACAACAAAAACGACGAACGTGAAGTTTTGTTGCCTTAGCCTATTGGTGATATCACTGTCTGGTAGAGGTGGAGAAAACACACACACACCATTGTCAATTTCTTCTTCTGTGTTTTACCGCTCCGTAGTGCGTGACGCTCTTCCTTCTGCCGCCTTCCTCTCGCGTCGCGAATATGACATCGCTGTCCACCATATCCGATTGGAGTGTTAGGAGCTGTTCAGACTGCAGACGCATCTGTCCCTATCCGACACAAAACTACCTCCCGAATGTGGTTTCATCCGCTCCGCAAAAATCCGATTTCATGTGGTATGGGACCTTTCGGACTACACACGAGATATGTGACATCGATCTGGATGGGCTAAAAATCAGATATACAGTAGGTGACTAGTCTGAGCAAGGCCTTAGTCTTGGGCTGGGGACTGGAGGGTCACCGGTTCTAGTCCTGTGTTGGGCAAAAAAATTCAGTGTGACTGGCAGTAGGAGGTATTTTTAATGCAATTAAACCAGAGGATTGTAATTTTAAACATCCAAATGACCAGGTTGTAGAAGCAACAGGGTTTAGTTAATTCATGCCTCCTGATTCTGTCATTTTTATCATTTTGTGAGAAGAGAGTTATTATGAATGTCTGAAATTGTTTCTCCCATGAATGATAATTGCACATTAGAGATTTGAAACACATGACAAATCAGTGGATATCTGAAAAAGAAGGTCAAGAGAAATGGAGGATGATGATATTTTAACTTGAGATGAGGCCATCATGACTTTATTGAGGTGAAGGTGAAGGGTTGAAAGGCACTGAGTTTTCTTTTCCAGAAAATCAGTCAAGATTCCGTAAAACATACAGTACTTGTATGATAAACAAACAACGCATTAAACCCTTAAGTACCCGAAGTCCTTTAACTTCTCTCCTCTTTTCTATTTTAAATGGTTAAAATATTTTTGATGCACCTCTTAATTGAGATGCATTTTCCAATGATTTTCCTGAACCGTTTTTTATTCTTGATGCTTCTTTTTGTCTCTTATTGCATCATCTAGTTCAGCTCTTTTCACTTTGTTTGTTCTTCTGTTTTTACACTTTTGTGCTCACTATTTCTTTTTATATCTGTGGATTATCTGTTTCAGGTTATCTGTTATTTGTGCCCCTCAACAGTCTCCCCTTCAAGTTTCCTCTGCCGTTGCCTTTGACACTGATCATTTGATTCTTTGAACCTGTTTCTCATTGTCCTTCCTGTTCCACCTGTTTGCCATCATCACGTCTCCCATTCTATTTAATTGGCGTGATTCCCACTGTTTGCTGCCAGCTCCTTGTTAATGTTCTTCACATGTTCCAGCTTCTTCTCCTGTGATCCTGCCACTCATGTGCCAAGTAAGTGAGTTTTCTCTGTAAACAATATTTGCCTGTATTTTGAATTTGGATATGAGACCAGATAATGGATAGGTGATTTCAGTCACGTTGAATCTTCTGTAAAACTGTGTTCTTTGTGAGTCTAAAAGGAACATCCTTTTCATGAGTAAGAGCTGGAATGAAAGTCAAATTTGAGATGGTGCTTATAAACTGTACCTCATTATTGGAGAGCTGGTACCAAGGCTGTTTTCCATAGGTAAAGATTTCCCACAGGACAACTCCTAAACTCCAAACATCACTCTCTGTGGTGAACTTTCTGTACATGATGCTTTCAGGAGGCATCCAACGAATTGGCAACATGGTGTGACCTCCGACCTTTGAAAATAAGCAGACACAGGAACATAAGTACAGCATAATGAAATAGGACAGAATACTTTTTATACAGAACTAAGTCCAGAGTTATGTGTCTTTTATTCCTTTTTAATTTAATTCTAGTTTGTGCTAATTTCAAATGCATGGTCATGCAGTTTTTCACCTTCCTCACAAGGCTTACTCAGAAATACAATGAATTTTAAAGTAGCACTGCAAATATTCAACTCCTCAAAACTGCTGCCTGGAGCTATATAAAAGTGAGCAGGATTCAATTTTTATCCACAATAAGATGTATTGACTGTCACTAGCACTGAAAACTCTTAATCAGTGAATTATGTCATTTAACAGAAGTACTGTTCCAAAGTCCACCCATGTGGACCCACCACCCACATGGCAGAGCAATGGGGTCAGTTGTGCTGCCATATGTGTGGCAGTGACGACAGGGGGTCACAACGCACCAGACCTGGGCGGCAAAAACTGGCTTTTGGGATGTGGAATGTCACCTCACTGGCGGGGAAGGAGCAGGAGCTTGTGTTGGAGGTTGAGCGTTACCAGTTGGATCTGGTGGGGCTTACCTCTATGCATAGCCTCGGTTCTGGATCCAAACTCCTGGATGGGGGATGTTTTAGTCTGGATTTGCATCAGGCGTGAGGCACAGGGCGGGTGTAGGGATACTCAAAAGCCCCCGGCTGAGCGCCACTGTGTTGCGTTTACCCCGGGGGATGAGAGGGTGGCCTCCCTATGCCCTAAGGATGTGGGAGGGAAAACTCTGACTGTTATTTGTGCATATGCACCAAATAGCAGCTCAGAGTATTCGGTCTTCTTGGGGTCCCTAAATGGGGTCCTTGATGGGATCCCTGTAGGGGACTCCATTGTTCTCCTGGGGGACTTCAATGCACACATTGGCAATGATGGAGAAACCTGGAAGGGCGTGATTGGGAGGAATGGCCTCCCTGATATAAACCTGAGTGGTGTTATGCTGTTGGACTTATGTGCTAGTCACGGACTGTTCATAACTAACACCATGTTCGAACACAAGGATACTCATAAGTGTACCTGGTACCAGAGCACCCTGGGTCGGAGGTCAATTATCGATCTTGTGATCGTATCGTCTGACCTTGTACCATGTGTTTTGGAAACTCAGTTGAAGAGAGGGGCAGAGCTGTCAACTGATCAACAACTGGTGGTGAGTTGGGTCCGTTGGCGGAGGAAACCTTTGGATTGACCTGGTAAGCCCAAACGAGTAGTGCGGGTGAACTGGGAACGTCTGGAGGAGGACTCTGTCCATGAGGCTTTCAATTCACACCTTTGAAGGAGCTTCTCATGCATCCCTTTGGAGGCTTGGGGCATGAAACCTGAATGGTCGACGTTCAAAGCTTCCATTGCTGCAGCTGAGAGCTGTGGTCTCAAGGTCTTGGGTGCTTCAAGGGGTGGTAAACCTCGAACACCGTGGTGTCAGGGACGCCTCCCCATGAAGGAGGCCTTCAGGGGTATGTTGTCCCTGGGGACTCCTGAAACAGTTGCAGGGTACCAACAGGCCAGAAGGAGTGCAGCCTCGGCTGTGATGGAGGCAAAACAGAGTGTGTGGGAGTAGTAAGGAGAGGCCATGGAGAAGGACTATCGGACGGCACTAAAGTTGTTCTGGAGGACCATCCGACACCTCAGGAGGGGGAAACGGGGGACCATCCAAGCTGTGTACGGCAAGGATGGGACACTGTTGACTTCGACTGAGGAGGTTTTCGGTCGGTGGAAGGAACACTTTGAGGAACTCCTGAATCCAACTACCCCAACTGACCCGTCCTCTGGTGCAGAGGCAGAACTGGAGGATGATGGGGGATTCAAGTCAATCTTTCTGGGTGAAGTCACCAAGGCAAACAACTTCACGGTGGCAAAGCCCCAGGTGTTGATGAGATTCGCCCGGAAATAGTGAAGGCTCTGGGTGTTGAGGGGCTGTCATGGATAATATGCCTCTTTAAAGTTGCATGGAAGTCTGGGTCAGTGCCGAAAGAGTGGCAGAGTGGGGTGGTGGTTCCTCTTTTTAAAAAAGGGGACCAGAGGGTGTGTGCCAACTACAGAGGCATCACACTCCTCAGCCTCCCTGGGAAAGTTTACTCCACGGTGCGGCCGGAGGGTCCGGCCGATTATCAAACCTCAGATTGAGGGAGAACAATATGCGTTCCGTCCTGGTCTTGGAACAACGGATCAGCTTTTTACTCTCACGGGGATCCTAAAAGAGTCGACATATGTTTTGTGGACTTGGAGAAGGCCTACAATCGGGTCCCCAGGGACATACTGTGGGAGGTACTACGGGAGTATAGGGTGAGGGGGCCTTCTCAGGCGGATAGCTGGTTTCTCCCTTAGAGATAGGGTGAGAAACATTGCTATTTGCGAGGGGCGAGGGGTAGAGCCGCTGCTCCTTCGTGTGGAAAGGAGACAGCTGAGGTGGTTTAGGCATGTGGTGTGGATGCCTCCAGGGCGCCTCCCTAGGGAGATGTTTCTGGCACATCCAGCTGGGAGGAGACCTCTGGACAGACCCAGGACCAGGTGGAGGGAGTATATCTCAACACTGGCCTGGGAACGCCTTGGGATCCCCCAGTCAGAGCTGGTGGATGTGGCCGGGGAAAGGGAAGTTTGGGGTTCCCTGTTGAAGCTGCTGCCTCTGCGACCTGACTACGGATAAGCGATGGAAGATGGATGAATGGACTGTTCCAAAGTATTTAGTACATTCCCTCAAACAGGGTATATGTATGTGACCTTGGCATTGAATGAGAATTTATAGACCATCTGATCAACCAACGCAGAAAAGAAATTGTTTGGTCAGGTACACAGTGTAAGCTACACTGTAAAATACATGAGCCAATTTCTGTCAGTCACTAGTGATAACAGTCATTTATGTTATGTATAGATGTATAATAGAGTTCAAATTACTGCATTGTGGAGTCTGTGGCCTACTCAAGCCCTGTGGCCATGAAACGTAATTAAAATGCTATTTAATTGTAATTTAAATTGTAGGGTGAAACAGGAGAGTAAGTTCTAAGAAAGCAGAAATGAACAGGTAACCCCACGCAGGAACTCACAGGCACTCTGAGAGATATTTGGTCATTTCATTAAGCTCTAATTTGAACAGAGCCTTTGGAGTTTGATTTGTTCATTAGCTGTTTCTTTTGTGCTATTCTATTTCCTCCTCTCACAGCAGCGTATCAGAATAAAATAATTGAATTTGATTTGTGACATTCAAAGTATGTATTAATTGACAATGTGCTGTAATGAGAGAGATGTTGTTGATTTAGGGGACGGGAACTACACAAGCCAATGGCTTCTACCCATCAACCTTTTTTTTTTCTTTTCGGGTGATGTTGCTGATGTTTCTACAATGATGAAAGTAAAATCTGTTGTAATAACATGCCTGGAAAGAAGAAAATAAACTGAATAAATAAATAAAGAAAGAAAAATTGTAGCACTTTCCACGTGGCCCACTCACTTTTATTCTACCACACCATTCTCTGTAAGCGCTATTGAAGGTGAAATGGGGGATCATTGCTGGATGTTGTAACAGCAGCAAACCAACATTTCTTCAGAACGGTCGAGTCCACATTAACAGATCAATTGATGTATTTTGTGTGCAACCCACACATTTAAAGTACAGATGGTAGTGGTTAGCAGCTGGCTCAAAGAAAAACACAGAAGATGCAGGCATGTTATCTGAATCACACTGTGAAGTGGGGTTAGGTCACCATTGGTCTGCTCATAAAGAATTAATAAAATTGTAAAGAGCTCATCACTCATAAAGCACAAACTGACGTGATTAGACTGCTGCATGTGAAGCTTTGCGACGCCATGGTTGATATGTCAGGTATGCCGGGGCTCAAACTTTTAACCTGCTTGAAGTGAAAGTGAAGGCAGCCTGACCCGACAATCTGATGCTCCCCCTTATACTCCCTCTCCACTTGCTCCTTCCTCGAACATGAATCTAACAACCAATCTGCACTCCATTGCTCCACACAGATAGCGCAATCCATTTTCTGAGGTTTATGACCGTTATTAATGGCTTGGTACCAGCAGTTGGTCTGTTTCTTTGTTAGTCAGTGGGTTATTTAATGGTGTAATAAAATGTAGACGGTCACACAGATAGCCATCAGTTTCACTGGCCCGCCTGGGGAAACATATCTGCCGCCATCTCTGCAGCTCTTACTCTTTCCAACCCTTCATGTTTTCTTGTGCAAGGACGTATCTTACAGCTGAGCGAGTGTATATTTGTATTTTTCTCCGACTCTGTCAAATACAAAGCTGTTTTTCTTTATTTTCTTT
The DNA here is from genome assembly GCF_040054535.1 of Antennarius striatus. Lineage (NCBI taxonomy): Eukaryota > Metazoa > Chordata > Actinopteri > Lophiiformes > Antennariidae > Antennarius > Antennarius striatus. The sequence continues at coordinate 18,496,799 of NC_090778.1, forward strand.
TTTTTAATGGGACCATACCATACTATAAAGGTGGTGCAATGATCACAATGTAAATATGTTGCCTGTAGTAGTTTCTATTGTTTATTTAGCTGAGCTGTTAAGTATTGAGTGGCTGTATCAAACTAAACCAGTTGTTGTAGTACTAAAGCAGTTTTAAACCAACAAACTGGTAAATGTAATAGTTGTGTGGTAAACTGAGTTAAATGGTTAAACTCAATCAGTTTGCTAATATGGTGAACCATCTCAGACTGGAGCGTTAGACACTCGTGCCAGATACTGAAGAAAGAAGTAAAAAAAAAAGAAACAACAACAACAAGTTTGCACCAACTATCACCACCAGAAAGACATAAATTATATCACTTTAAAAAAATCATCATGTTTACATGTGACTTTAAGGTACTAAAACTATTTTAGAAATTGTCTCAGCAAATGACTTCCTCTTTACATAGTCGACTATTTGTCAAGATGGCGTGACAAATGTTTCCGAGCAACAGTCTTTAGGCATACATTCATTTTTAATGACTCAACGCAATTTAGAAATCATTTTGAAACTAGATGATAGAAATTAAGAATGTAGAGAGAGGTATCATTTTAAAGGTCAATTTACAAATGGCTGGAGGAATCCAATTCCATAAAATGAGATTCTGTAGATTCACTGATCATTACAATATCAATTCATACTGCTGGGTTTGTCGTACCATTTGTCGTATCATTTCAGCAGCTATAAAACACTGCATTGTGGGTTTATTAGCAAAATATCATTAATTTTATTTTTGGTTTTATCCCTGGGAATTAACAACACTGTAAAATGTCATGTTCAATCAAATAACACTGGTAAATAAGTTTCGAACTGCCTGGCCGGAGGCCTCGGGGAAGACCAAAGAGGAGGTTTATGGATGTAGTGAAGGAGGACATGAAGGTAGTTGGTGTGAGAGAAGAGGATGCAGAAGACAGGGTTAGATGGAGGCAATTGATTCGCTGTGGCGACCCTTGAAGGTAAAAGCCGAAAGGAAAAGAAGAAGAAATAAAGGAAATTACACAGTAAACAGATAAATGAGTCTTACTGGATAATATTTCGATTCTTTTCTGTTCTTAAAAAGATAGAAATTTCATCTGAAACTGTCCATTGAATTATTATTTTTTATTTTATTCTTCACAGGCGATCTCTCTCCCTGATGGCTTAAAATATTGATGTGTCCATTGAACTTCTTCCTTAGCTGCATTGTTTTTAATGTTTGTTAACTGCCTTTTGTGAGTGCTGTGCTTTAAGAGAGGGAGAGAGAGGGAGAGACAGAATGGCAACCTAACAAGGTTGAACTGAGGAGACAGAGGAAGGAAAACAAATGAGGAAAAAGGGAAGAAATACACATAAATATACATTTTCTTGTCCTGAAGGGGACATCGGATACTCGGGAGTCTCCTGTTGTGGTGGAGGATTAAACATTAAAAAAAAAAAAAGAATCCTGAAATATAGACAGTGACTCTCTCTCTGTCATCAGCTCCTTCTGTTTTCTCTTTCCTGTCAGGAGTTTTGTCGTCAGTCCTTTTCTCCTTATGGCTGTCCCCCTCAATCTGTCTTACTCGCTCTCACCTTCCCTTACAGCCTGTCCGCCCGCCCCAATCGCCATCCTAAAATATGCATCGTTTCAGCGAGACGGCTGCTTAAGTGTTCTGGGAAATCTTATGAATACAGGAAAAATAACAAATAGGAGGGCTGCAGGATCTCTTTACTGACCTTCTGGGGGCTACAGTATTCATGGCAAATGGACTGGTTGAAAAGAAAGCATTCTGGGACGTGGTGTGGGAGGGGCTTGTGTGACTAAGGCAGGAACCCTACCTTAATTGCCCTCTGTTGCTATGGAGAGAACTCTTTCTAAGATTGCCAGTCTCCCCCTCTCTGTGTCTTTGTGTACATACAAATGGTTGATGAAAAAGGTTTAAGCAATGTGGATTGAACTGAACTGCAACTGAAAATATATTTTATGTAGGCTACTGAGGATGCTCCCCTCTATGCTGAGTTACCAGAATAAAGAAAGCAATTCCATCTCATCAAATCTGATGGACAATGAAGTTGTAAGAACTCATTTAAAATATTCAGGTGGAATTTTAGTTAGTCTTTTGCAATGAGAATTTAATTGTAATTTCTGAAGAGTGAATTTAATTAGAATATGACAAATTAGTTTCAATTGAACATATACAGTAGCATGGAGTATATGCATTCCAATTATTTTGCGCTCACACTTGTGGTTTCTATATTTGTACATTTAATTATTATTAGGCTATTTCTTATTGGAGCTTTCATCCAGTAAAACCATCAAAGGAAAACAGTTTGCTGAACACAGAGCTTTGCTTTTATTGTACAAGCACATAAAAGACATACTCAATTTATACTGCTGTATACATACATCATGCCTCACCCTCGTCTGTTGGTGGTGTGTTTAAATTTGAAAAAAGTCTGATCGTTCCATTTGTCTGCTCATGGTTCTGCTGCTCTGCCCTTTCACATTCAGCATCCACCTTTAGCCTTCCTCTCCGATATGGCTACACACTGCATAGATCGTGTAGTCTACAATCACTTGGCAGGGAGTGATGAGGTCAGGCCCTACATGCCAAAATTAAATTAAAAAATAGCTAATTGTTAGAAATATTTATTCATATGTGGAACAAGTTACAATTTTAGTTTCATTCTCTATATTGTGTGGATGGCTCTTCACATTCTAACATGTGTATTTTGTTTGTCCCGGACAATAATTGTTAAATTTTGCCCAGGTGCTCCATTAAGAATCTGTTTTTAACAGCCTTGTTGGGTTGTAAAAGAACGAAACATCAGCTAAATAAGTCTCAGGAGATTGTTTTGTTTTTCCGTGCAATAGTAAGTCTGAAAAACCATTTAATTGTCTTTTATCCTACACATTTGGGCATGAAATCAGTTTTGGACAAAAAGGAGTAAATGTCTTTGGTGCATTCATAATCCCTACATAAGGTGCCCCCCCACACACACACACACATGCTGCTACATAGACTGGTTCAATGTTCGACTGGTTCTGTCTATCCTCTGGTGCTCCTGTCAGGTCCGTTGTGTAACAGTGGATCCAATGACGTCACCCTTTTCGTCCTACGCTTCTGCCACCCTGCAGACATAAGCAGTGGGGGTGCTCCAATTCCTCTATGACTCATTTATGCTCTTGTGTGACGCAACAGCATGACTGAGTCCCCAAACACCCATACGTACACACATCTATTTCCTAGATGCTGGAACGTGGCTGAATCATTTCTTAACCTCCCACCACGCTGAAGCAGCTCTTCTCTGCTGTGTTGTTTGTCATAAACTCTTTTCACTTCTGTCATGTCCTGCTGATTTTTATGTTATGCTGTTGATGTCCTGTGCAGAGGTTGTATTGTCTACTGACCTCTTCCATCTCAGTATGTGTAAGCTCCCTTGTTGCTCCATTACATTCTTACTTTCTCTCTTTTTTTAATCTTGTCTATCTCCTCCCCTGGCCTCCTAGCCTGTCCCCTTCATCTCTAACGTTTCTAGCTTTCTTCCTCCTTGCATCTCTTTTCTGACCCCCTCCTCCTCTCATTCGCACACACATAAAACCACACACCCTCCCTGTACTGCCTCAGCATACTAAATAGAAGTTCTCTGATTATTCTTCCTGAGAAATGTTGGATTTAACTGTGGATCGTCGTCACTGCCTTCCTCTGTTGCCATGACTACAGCCCAGCATTCAGCTTTTTTGAGGGGTAAAAGGAAAGAGGATGTGGAGGAGGGTGAAGGTTGCTGTTGTTATACAGAGATAGTACAAAAGAGAGCCTCAGAGGAGAGACTTTAATCTGATTGTACAACTAGTTTGTTCAGAATTAAGCCCAACAACGTTCAAAACAAGACCACTGAAAAATAAATTTCTATGCACCAAGAATTGTTTGTATCAAGTAATTGTTGTTCTTACATTTAAAATAAACTGCAACAGTCAATGCCACTATTAGAGTCCGTCATACACATCATTGCTATCTTTATGACTGTTTAAAATTTAGCAAAATATACAGGCTTTTATAGCTGATTTTTCTTCCTTTTCATGATTCTCCTTCTTAAGAGTACTCCTCCTTGGACTTCCTACTGCTACGCATATCAGTTTGTAATGGTGGATGGAAGAGATGGTGGTAGCTATGGACAGTATCACACAGTATGACTTAACAGATTTGGAGTTCATGGGAAGGTGACAGATTGTTGTATAGAAGGGGAGGAAAAGAGTATCTTGCTCTCTTGCTATATTTCTATTTGTAATTTATTTGCAGTTACTCCATGATTATTGCATGTTTATTTTTTTGAAAATAGCAATACTTCAAACTCACTTAATATGACCTTGCCAAAAGCCCTTTGAGTCCATTTAACCATATAAATATCACCATAAGCTGCATGCAGCCAGATGTATGTTTAGGTTCACTGCACTCAGTTGAGTTGACCTTACTAAACTTTGGCATCTGACTTTGAGTCTCCTGGAGTCCATCAGACATGCCCATGCAGGGAAGGAGCAGAGAGGAACCCATGCAGCAAGGAAGAGGGAGGCGACAAAAAGGGCCAGAAAAGATATTGACACATACACCTACCCTGTAGTAGTCAGTACTGTACACATCTCTGGACATCCCAAAGTCTCCAATCTTTACCAGCAGATTCTCACCCACCAGGCAATTCCTGTAAGAGAACAGATGCAAATGAAGTGCAGAACAAGCTTAAATTACACTGGTTGTAGTTGTACATGAAAAAAAAAGAGATCACAATAGATAATTTCATTTTTTTTTTGTTTCAAGGAAATAACACATCTCTTTCTCTAGCAGAAGAAAGAATAATTATTCAAGACACGATTTTCAAAATGAATGATTATAGTGAGGTTTGAAGAATTAGTGTACAACTATAATCTAATTTTGGTATGCGACAATCACTCACTCTTCATGAAAATTGTAAACAATTCATTAAAGGATGGTTTCTGTTGTGTTACATGTAGAAAAATGTTCAAAGCATTGTGTGCTCCATTCTTCCTAATTTGTATCCAAGAACATGTAGAATAAATAAATACATGTCTTTGTATAATAAGGCAAATAAAATAAACAGTGTGTGCACGCTGAGTGACAAACCTGGTGGCCAGGTCGCGATGCACAAAGTGTTGTGATGCCAGGTAGACCATGCCAGATGCTATCTGCTGGGCAATGTGCAGCATTTGTGACTGGGTCAGCTCCACAGGTCTGGTGGTCTGCCCCTCTGCCATCAGAACTGCATCCGGACCATGAGCCCTGTGTAAGAACAGCCGAAAAAACATTAATCTTTGTTTTCTGGTGAGTACTGCTGTAAAATATCACGACTGGCTTTCTAAGAACATACAGATTTGAAATATTAACTGTCTGATCAGTTTTTCTGTAGATTTTTCAGCATTCATGACCCAATTTTAGAAGAAAAAAAAAGGGAAATTCTTCAATGACTGAGATTTTTATAAAACACTGTAAAGAGCCATACCTGAGGAACTTGTTAAGGTCTCCATGTTTCATGTATTCAAACACCATGATTAGAGGGTCGCTCTCCACGCACACTCCATAGAAGGTGACAATGTGTTCATGTTGAAGGTTGGTCAGTAGCTCTGCCTCACGGTGGAAATCCTTCCTGGCATTTTCACTAGCCTCTTTAAGTGTCTGCACACATAAACAGACACACACAATGAAAAACACATGTAAAAGTGTAATTTTAAGATTGACAAATGAAACACGTACAACTTTTAGATTTGCTGTTTGTACTTGTTCAGTGTACACTGTTTGTCGTAATATATTGCATTGCATTGTCTTGCAAATATCTGGCACCAAACAAAAAATGAAGCAATGGTAGTTCAAGAAAATATAGACATTTTATATTAATGTAAGTCATTACAAAGCACAAAATTATTTAAATTGATTATACTTAGTTCCTTGTTTTTAAAGTTTTGTGCCGTCATCCTGAATTGTGTCTGTCAGATGGTGTAGCACAAGCATCTGATAGGGACAGAAGAAAAATGTGTGCGCAACAAAAAGATCCAAGAAAAGCGAAAGTATTTATTTCAATGACAAAAAAAACCTACAGTATAGAAAATTCCTGGTGTCCTCCATGAATAAATAATCATCTTCCTATAAATTATGACATGGATCTACATTTGGTATCCACCCGTGTGTGCATGTGTGTATTTGTGCCTGTTTGAGTTGCCATAGATATAAGCTCACATTACATGTATAAGTTAAAAGGACAAGGAGGAATCACAAACAAAGCTCAGGAGGAAGGAAATGACCCACAACCTTCCAGCCATAATGCTGAGTTACCAGAACAGGAGACAGGCTACCACCTTCTACCCCCTTCAACCCATCATGTATCATGAAACAGAGGCTTGGTCGTATACATTACAGGCAATGCCACATGATGACTTTGGATAGATTATTATACAATGGGTGATGGATACTCCATCTCACATTGAAATATGATATTGCATGTGTATGAAATCTGTTCCTTTCTTGAGTTCTCACATGTTCAGCATGATTGTCTGTCTTAGACCTTTCACTTTCAGTTTGTGTTTCAATGTTTCTTGTTTGGTTTCCTTGAAGTGTCCCACACCACAGAATGTGTGTAGCATTGATTATAAAACCACTGGTACTACCTTTACAATTGGTTTAAACTAGTTTCATTAATGGTCAGCAAAAGTCATTGAAGGAAAAAGTTTGCTAACCAGGCGGTGACAGTTATGTTTGATTGGTCTTTATTATCATGGAAACTCGTGAGTGTCTCTCTTCACTGTCATTTAACAGTAAATAAACTAGCTCCAAATGTCCTGTTTTACTTTTTTGAGTTTTTTACTGTAACTTACTGTATGTTTGAAAATTCAAAACACAATACTGCAAGACTGGTCAGTATGTTGACTGAATTTAAATCCAATGCACTAATGGAGCATGCAAAGACAGGGACAAAACAAAAGACCTCCCAGTAAGTCCTTGACAACTCTATTCCCATAGTAACCCTAATACTAATAATAGTCAGTCAGTCACTCAGTCATCTTCAGATTACCACCACTGTATCCGCCGCACTGGGTCACGGGGAGCCGGAGCCTATCTCGGCGGCATAGGGCGTAAGGCGGGGGACGCTCCGGGCACGACGCCAGTGCACCGCGGAGCCACACACAAAGACATACAACCATGCACACACACACTCATTCCTACGGGCAATTTGGAACGGCCAGTCAACCTGAAGCGCATGCTTTTGGAGGTGGGAGGAAGCCGGAGAACCCCGAGAGAACCCACACAAGCACGGGGAGAGCATGCGAACTCAGCACACTAATAATAGTAATGTCAGTAATTTAAAAAAGTCAAACAATTCAAAGTTAATGTTTAGAGTGCCATTACATTTCCTAATATTTTGACACTGAGATTGAATAAAAATGTCAACTAGAGTTTTGTGAGGGGAAGGTGACCTCACCAGAGCATCTTAGGACATCTGTGACAAAAGGCTTAGCAGGGAATAGAATGTTTGTTTCATTTTCAAATGTTAGTTTCCAACCTTTTCTTTCAACTTCCCATCATGTTCAGCTGTTTACACATAAGTTTACAGTAATCCTTCTGGAACAGAGCTCAAATGTTTGGTCGGAAGAGTAAATAAAACAAGTGGAAGGGGGGGGGGAACGTCACTGACAACCAGGAAATCCAGGCTTTCGTCTTAAAGTGTTTTCTTAATGAAAAACAAGGAATGAAAATCATTTATAAATAATTTCTGTTATTGAAAAACTTTACTATGTAGAAACCGTGATTTAGTAAAAGTGGAACCAAAATGTGCCATTTATTGTACATGAAGCAAATTGCTTTTAATATGTTTTTTCAACATTTCACTGTATGTGTCATTTATGTAAGTTAAAACAAATTAAAGATGCCCAAGCTGTTTAAAGCAAAAAGAGAAAGAAAATAATTTCCTGCAAAACACATGGGCGTCATCACGTGGCTCAATCAGCAAACTGAACTGTGCAATACATTAAACTGTGCAATGCATTAAACATCCATCACTTCCCTGTGAGTCAGAAACATCTATGTACTTAATGTATGACGTAAATCTCTGAATGCAGAGCCGCAATACTTCCCTGGCTAAAAAGTCATAACAACCAACAATTTCGCTCAGGAACGTAGTGACTCATATTTCATGTGTGAAGGCCTTCATCGAACATTAGGGGCTCATGATTGATGGCGTGCAGGAGTTTACTGTAAGTGTTTATGAATAGGCTCATGCATATTTTTCTCCCCATGCCTTACAGGGAACCTGTGATCGATGGCACCTCAGCATTTACAGTAATCTACGGCAGCGGTAAAATGTGTCTTTGCATTGTAACTGACCGCCTGATTTATGGTGACTTGACCATTACGAGTCCTATTAGGTTATTGTAATTTACTGCAAAGGGGAGACTATGTTTCTGTAATGTAGCATGCATGACAAAGTGCAACATAAGTACATCCTGTAATGAGAAACGTGTTTCCGGAAAGAAAACTATGACAAGTAGTTAAAATTAATTCAAGAAGGTGATTCTAATGGTCAAATTATTTGCCAACATTGAGCCATTGTACAAACAAATATAGGTGATTTAAAATGTAAAAATATCTAAGTGTAAATTGAGTGGAGATTATAATGTTTACTGGAGTTGACGTGCAGGCAGCAGCAAAAAACTTCTAAATCTGCTATGAAGAACTCTGCTTTCTGGGATTTTCAGGTGCATATTTTTGCAGTGCTCAGACTGAGCTGAGGCTAAGCTGGCAGCAAACATCAGGACGTCAGCAAGCGGTTTAGAGCTAGGATGGAGGTGTAAGAAGAGTAAAGAAGGTGGGGGATTTTACAAGAGGAATAAAATGGGAGGAACACTGCAGAAGACAGGAAAAAAGTACCGCAGGTGAGAGTTAGAGGTGAGGACGAAAGACTTGAGAGGGTGAATGAGGTCAGGAGGAAAGGGGGGTTCTCTCATAGACCATGTATTTTTAATGAGAAGTTCTTCACCAATAAGATCTTGTTTCACTGCAGACCAGGAAAGAAAGCATCGATGAAGAAATGAATGGACGGGTACATGTGATGGGAGGAAACCGTTCAATTTGAAGCCGGAAGTCAGCGGTTTGAGTGTAATTCCACCTTTGCTTCAGAAGTCCTGAAAGTGACCTTCTAACAACAGCAGGGGACCATTTCCCTCTCCCCTGGTGAACATGTATGAAATTTAATTGTTGTGCGGATGCCATATGCAAGTTTTATGTATGTGTCACAGAATCATAAGGTTAACCTATACTGTTATAGGTCAGCAAATCAAATGTAGAGCAGATATCTCTCTGCAAAATAACAAAGACAGGCAATAAAATCACCTTTAATGATGACAGGACTGTTTTTAAAACAGTCAATCGATCAATCTATCTGTAGGTGTTAAGATTTTCAAAGCATTTTAAACTGTGCTACTGATAAATTGACTGGTCATTTTAGTAATTCAGATTGGATTGTGTTTTTCTTCTTTCACAAAGACAGTCTATGACTTTGTGTCTCATCTTTGTTTAATGAGCGTCAGAAAAAATCAAATTTATCTGTTGTTCAATTGAAGTCATAGACCCCCTGTCTTGAATCATTTTATGTTTTATAATCTCACATTTGAGGGACAGTTGGGCAGTAATGAATTATAAAAACACACTCTAGAGGTATGGAACTCTCTTTCTCTTCGTACCAATGAAACATAAAATACATTTATATGGTGTCTGTTTCATTCCCGTGATATGAGTAGAACACATTTAAAACTTGAAAATAAAAATAAAATCAATAAATAAAATCAACAAATCAGACTAGTCATCTTCTGCTTACTTTGACAGCCACCAGAATCTTATCCTGGTCCGGTGAGAGATTATAACACTCAGCCAGAAAGACTTTTCCAAAAGCTCCTTCTCCCAGCTCTCTCTTCAGCACAATGTTGTGTCTCTTAATGTGCTGCACAACTTTAAAAAAAAAAGAAAGACAGTCAAGTGTTAGAGTTTGTAGATTAACAATTCTCCTTTCTGAACAAAATACGTAAGGAGAAAAATTTGGCAATAATTAGAAACAGTTATATAAAACAGTTGAACAGATTAATCAATCAATCAATCAATCAAGTTTTATTTAGATAGCGCTTAATCATGGCAACAGACATTTCAAAGTGCTTTAACAGACATAAAAACACAACTCAACGCCCCAGAGCAAGCATAAGCGACAGAGGCAGGGAAAAACTCCTTTGCTGAGGACGAAACTCCTGGCAGGACCCAGACTCTATTGGGTGGCCATCCGCCTTGACCGGTTGGGTGGTAAAAAATAAAAGGAAGATAAGGACAGGGTAAGAGAAAGAGAGACAGAGAGAGAGTGGCAGATAGACCAGATAGAGACAGTGTCTTTATGGTTATAGTTAGACGATTTGATGCTGGCACTGAATTAGGGACGAGAAAGTCAGGTTGTGTTCACCGACTCCTGGGCTGTTGCCTTCAATACATGTTGCCCATCATGTAGTTGGGGGAACATGTTTTGAAAAGCTGACCAAGCGCTTTTCTTTGAAGCATAGCTTTGTTATCTAGATAACAAGGAGAAACATTCCACTGTTTATAAAGGTAGATGCTTTCTGTGGCATATACTGTATATTTTATGTCATTTAGTGAATTTAGCAATTCCACTGTTTTGTCACACACTAATATGATCTAGTTTTGAATGTAGCCTAAGCCTTTCCCTACTTTCAGTTCACCTTTGGATCAGAGTTGACAAACCTGCTTTCTGTTGCTAAGTAACATATGACTGTATGCCAGCTGATTTCTACAAAATCTGGCATCTCACCATGGTGATGATGCAAGTTTTATTCTATAGGACGATTAAGAGCATGGCGACTTTACTGTAACCCATTTCACCGCTCACACCAGCACTGAGTGTGTTTTAAACCACAATCTTATACTGAAGCTTTAGAACGTCTGATGCAAAACAACAAACCCTCTCTCTCTCTCTCTCTCTCTCTCTCTCTCTCTCTCTCTCTCTCTCTCTCTCTCTCTCTCTCTCTCTGTACAATATTGGGTTATGGGGGTCCTCTTTAGCTTACAGCGTAGATCGATGTTGAGAGTCTAGCAGGGCTTTAAAGTGATATTTTGAGTGGACAGCTTTTCTTCAAATGCAACTCTTAATCACATCACAGATAAATCTCAGCTCTGGGTTTGCTCTCTCTCTCTCTCTCTCTCTCTCTCTCTCTCTCTCTCTCTGTCTAATATATATATATATATATATATATATATATATATATATATATATATATATATATATATATATATATATATATATATATATATATATATATATATATATATATCGAAGAAAGGATTGGCAGATTATAAACTTTCTTCTTGGCCAAGCAAAGATGGTGATTTATCTAAGCAGGCAGGAAAAGGTTGAAGGCTCGTCTGACTGCAGTGCAGAAGCCATTTTAAGAAGAACGTGTCAAACAAGAATCAGAATCGATTTTAACTATTTCAGAGCTATGAATGATTTAGACGCTTTTACCAACCTATGGTGTGTCATGTTCCGTGTTAAATGAGGCACTCAAGTTCAGTCAATGTTTGGTTTAATTCAAGTATATTTTGACCACATTTCATATGATAGTTTTTTTTTAAGCGTGTGTGCATGTTTGAGTGAATCTCTCTTGGATGTTAATGTAACTATCTTGTAATATCGACTTCATGAATAAATGTGATTTCAAAAATCAAATCGAATCTCTGTCTCTCATTCTCTCTGTCTCTCATTCTGTCACACTAACTTATTTGTCAGCTAGAAACAACATTGTTAAAAATGTTAAATGTTGAAAATGAATAAGCCAGCTTGTTAAACAAAAGGAAGAGAGATCAGAGCCCTCATCCTTGTGTTGTATATCACATTTAAAGCATGTTTAAAAGTTAAGGCAGGACTAGGTAATTAATAGTAATTACCTAAGTCTTCATTTAAAAAAGAAGCAAATCACATATTTCAGTACATCTACATTTATCCATGCACAAAGTAAATCACATCCCCACAAGACTGCCCACCTTCGGCTCATAACCTCACCACAAAATTTCCAAGTACTGTTGTATCATAAACACTCTCTCATGAAAAACTCTCACACCACGTCTCCTAAATTAACAGTCTCAGATAGCAACAAAATGGATGTGTTCAGACCAGTCCTTTTTATTTAGGCAGTAAAATTTGGTGATGTACTCACAGCCGTTCATAATGTTTTTAATGAGTTTGATTTACAATGTGTCATTATAGCTAATTTTGCATTAATTAATTCCAGAATGTTTCATAATTGCTCTGCATAGCAATCAAGAATACTTTTTTTTGGCCTTATGAATTCTTCTTGCCTGCTGTCTGAATTAGCCACTTTTACACTCCTCCAACAAGCTGCTATCATAAATAAACTGTATCTCTATATGAGGTGCTGCACACCACCCCTCTACTCGTCAATCAGCAGCTTTAATTAAGATCAGGAATGCTATTCCCCATAAACTAATGTTTGCTCTCTTATTCTCTCAAGTTTTATCAGTTCATTGCTCCATCCAGTCTCATAATTTTGCTCTCACTGTCCTCATTTAGCATCCCTCTGTCCCATCATTTATGTCCCTCTACTTTCATTCCCCTCAATTAATACCTATCACTTTTTAATCAACATCCTCTAAACGTTAACATCTGGGCTCTTGTTCTTCCTCATTCTGCTGCTCCATCACTCTTTTTTCATTGCTAGCTTATGACATACAACACTCAAGAAGAATAATATTTCCATTAACTACATCCTCTTCCATCTTTTCCATCCGTCATTTTCTTCCATCATTCGATTTCTAAGGGTCCTCAGCGCCACCGCTCACACAATTTTCATTAATCAGCAACTTATAGACACACACAACCAAACAAATTAATGTCTCGGGACACGATTATTCCCTGTTTGCCATCTGCTACTTCCTCAATTCCCCCTCCTCTCATCTAGCTAAAATCTTTCACAACCTTGCATGCTGACATAAAACAGCTTGAACAGCTTGGAACTTGCATATTTTGTTGTTTGAACCAAGAAATGTGATAGGTCAGAATCCCAATCATGTAAAACACATTTTTTAAAACCAGACATTTCATCAAATTCTTCTAATTTTTTTCATTTGGCTTCCAACAACACCTCCAAGTAGTCGTTCAACACTGCCAATTTATATTCCCTCCTATTCCCAAATTGCGACCAAAGTGTGTGTGTGTGTGTGTGTGTGTGTGTGTGTGTGTGTGTGTGTGTGTGTGTGTGTGTGTGTGTGTGTGTGTGTGTGTGTGTGTGTGTGTGTGTGTGTGTGTTGTCAGAGAGCAAACAAGAAAAGGAGTGTGTGTGTGGTGTGTGTGTGTGTGTGTGTGTGTGTGTGTGTGTGTGTGTGTGTGTGTGTGTGTGTGTGTGTGTGTGTGTGTGTGTGTGTGTGTGTGTGTGTGTAAATGGGTGTTTTCAAATACGTTATGCACGGGTTGTGTGATGAATAATATTTTCCAGGACCATATTAATCCTCACTCTCTTGATTGAAGAAAACACAAACCTCCAAAAACGAATCTGCTGGGAAGGAAATGGTGGAAAAACTGAGAGGTTCAGTACGAAGCTAAGAGGGAGGAGCAACAGATGAAAAATATCCTCTTCAGTTCAGACTTGCAGCTACTACTGGGTTTTCAAATTGTTTTCAAATACAATATGTTTGTACTTCACTATGAAAATCTTATTTATATTTAATGAGATAATTTTGCTATTTTGAGTCTGGTAACATTTAACCTTTTTAGGAGATAGTTTGAGTCTATGACAAAATTGACTTTCAGCAGGTTGATGCACCTGGATAAAAAAATATCACTGTTAAATCACAATTTGATATTCACAGTACAATATGATTTTCCTATCCCTACCAATACATTTGAATAAGCTCACTTGAAAAGTCTCACACTGTCACCAACTCCACCCACTACCTGTCAATCAAGCGCCCAACCAATCACGCCGCCCAACTAATCACGGCACCCAACCAATCACGGCACCCAACCAATCACTGCCCATCTAACAGAAGGAATCACGTGAACAATATGGCATAAGGCATCTGCTATGTTAGGAAAAGAAATAACTATATATGGACTTCCCAGTTAACATAACTTTAGAGTGGCATAACTGGTTCAACAATTTTCATGTTTTTGAGCAGAAAGTCCAAACAGCAGGAACAACACAGAAAACGCCGATGAATTCTGAGTGAAACCAGCTGGCTCGCACCAACAGTCAGTCCAGCTATGGTTTCCGTTTGGAATGGGACAATCGATGTAGTATCCAAAATGCTCCTTGGGCATCTGACAAAAACGCTCTTCAGTAACCACATACAGTTCTGTTCATGTCATCAGCTAACAGAACTATCAGTTCTCTAAAATTTCTTTTCCACTTGCTGTTTTGACAGGTGCCTTTTCCTTTGACGTTAGCTTTCTTTCCCAATCTCACGATTAGCTAGTTTTCTTTCTCCAGTTAGCCTGGAGAAAGAAAGAAAGAAAGAAAGCTTCGCAATGCCCGCCCAGCACAATCCATGATTTGTCAACACAAAGGCACCATGGTCACCATGTTGATTTTTGGCTACGCCGTGATTGGTTGGGCGCTTGGTTTAAAATACCAATACATTTGTTTTCATGTTTGGTATAAAGTCTAATATTACTGTTTTATCGCGGATTTTCCACAGGTACCCGCTAGTCATTATATATAGTTATACACTTCCTGCTGGAATTTAAATTTAGCTACAGGTAGAGTTTTGTCAGAGTAATTAATTTTCTCACCATACTCACGCTATTTAATGAAGGAAACAAAATGTCATCAAATGCCAATTTTAATTCAGCAATTTAGAAGCTTTGTCTGGAAATAAATTGTAGTCTTTTGCTTTGAGTCTGAAATTTCTTTGAAATTCTTAAAAAGTTTTCCCACTGACAATTACAGAAATCATTTAATTACAGTAGTTGCCTCAAAAGATCGTGCAACAAAATATTAAGTTAAAGCTACCATAATTTTTGTCCAGGCCTGTTTACTTAGAAACATTTTTTAAAACATGATTCAAAACCAATGTCTTTTCAGTTATTTTTTTATTACTTTTGTCAGTTTCTACTTATTTTATGACCATTGTCACCATTTCTTTCACCAAGAGAGGGCTACCAACAACTTTGTCCATGTGTGTAAGTGTAAAAATTACATAAACAATTCCAGGACATTTGCCTTCTAAAATAATAAAAATAACTATGTGACTCTAATGGTAATGTAGTTTAATGAGCTAAGCTGCAAAAGTTACTTCAGTTCACAGCTAATGTTTACCATAATTACACACAGATCATCCTTCATTGAGTAATTTTAGCTTCACTGCTGCCAACAAGAGACCTGTGCCATGCTTTAACACCGAACGTTTATCCACAGTTGTGCAGGCTAAAAGCTGGCTAAAGCCACTCTTTAAAAGACAATCTCTTGGCATTCAACCTATAGACACGGTCAAAGTGTTTCCATCATAGCGTATTATATGCATCTGAGAAGCCAGAGCACCACACAATGGGTGTTAAAGAAGAAATAGAAGTAATGAGTACAATATTTTAAAAGTAAACAAGAATACACACATATGGCAGTGTGCTATTGACTTTCTGTTTCTCTTGTCCTAGTTTGAGCACAAGTCTTAAGAGGTCCAGCCACAGTCCTGCATCAGTGTAATATGTTCTCAACTGAGTCCTTACCAGAAAGAGCCTGAAGGCCTTTGTTCAAAAACACACACATGCAATTTCATAATTTACTGCAACTCAAGACTAAAGCTTGAAGAAGCTTTTATGACTTGCCAATAATCATTATGCCATGTTGATGGCCTAGATCAATAACCTTGTGTGCTCTCTGTCTCCCTAAATTACTGTTTCACAGCCAGCCTTTTCTCTTCCCCTAATGTTACTTCTCTATTTTTGTTCATCTCGCATCCTTCCCCCTTTTTTTAACAACACTGCTGAGCTCTTGCTTATTATAAATTTGTGCTGTATGCAAGAATTCTCATTAAAATTAGTGCTGTCATCTTTACATAAAATACTTCTATCTGTGGTCACGTATGAGTCACACTTGGAAGTCTTGAAATGTATGAATGGATTTGTGCCGGACACACGCACGCACACACACGCACATACACAGACAAACAGTTAAATACAACATAAAATTCCCCACTTCTCCCTCACATCAGTTTGAATGATCTGGGGTTTAATGTTAATAGATTATTAGATTTGTACTCACACGTGTCTGTTTTCAGGAGGCTGTTTGTGCTCCTGAAGTACTGAGGGTTTTCTATCACAGGAATCTTGGTCATGCCTATGATTACTGCATCAGGGCCCATCTCTGAGGAGGAAGGTGTGTTGCTGCCATTGGAGACATGGTGAAGAGGTGAGGCTGAGTCATCATCATTGCTGATCACTGAGGAGGGTCCTGAGGGAGAGACAAAGGTGTTGTGTCCTGTTATAATGAGTTACAATGATTGACCGACTGTGGGCGCTGTGATTAAATTGATCAAGGTCATTAAGAGAAAGAGAAAAGAGAAGAAGAAAATTAAAAGTTAGCACATTGTCCATACGGATGTCTCTCGGCTGCCTATTTTACATTTCAGCTGCACAGAATACCACATTTTTGGCGAAGAGGATGTCTGTTAAATGTCCCCCTACCTGCTGCATTCCTGCCTTGCCTGATAGTCCGTTCCCTACGTGGATTAAAATGTTCGAAAAACTACATGCTGGTCATCAATGCTGACGCATGGCCAGAAGCCAGAAAACGTGCAGTCCTTCTTCATGTACTTGGAACTGAGGGACAAAGACTATTTTACTGTCTACCGGAGTCAGGTACGACTCTTGCTACTGCCGTAGCAGCACTGAGAGACATTTCTTTCCTAAAGTTAATGTGGTTGCGGAACGCCATAAATTTCGCCTGAGAGCGCAGCGACCAGGTGAATCCATAAACCAGTTCTTAGCTTCTCTGAGAGAGTTAACAACTTTCTGTCTGTTTGGTGACATGGAGGAACAAATGATTCGTGACCAACTGATTGAACACGCAGCACATGCACGAGTAAGAGAATGACTTTTACTAGAAGCCGATCTCACACTTGATAAAGCTACCACGATGGCTCTGCAGATTGAGTCCGGGCTACGCAACTCGGGACTTTTCTCCGAGGACATTAACAGCCCTACGACAGCTGCTGCGTCGGTCAGAGCCATTTTGAAACAGCCAGTACACTACCGCCGTAAATAAAAACCCACGGACAAATGCCCCGATGGCTGCTCATTGTAACGCGACTCGCCGCGCTTGTAACAGATGTGGATCTACTAACCATCTTGCATACAAACCATCTTGTCCTGCCGTCAAAACAGCTTGCAATTCATGTGGAAAAGTGGGACATTTTTCAAAGGTGTGCAGGTCTGCGCAAAAGGATGTGCGTGAGATTGTGATAAATGAAGTAATTGTGCTTCATATGTCTGATACTGTGCAAGATAAAATCGTGTGTACGGTGCAAGTGGAAGCAAACATGACATTAAGCTAACTGTAGATATAGGGTCTTGTGTTTCTATTATACCAGAGAGCATTTACCAATCTCTTTTCCCTACATGTAGCCTTTCTTAGCCAAAACTGAATCTTTTCACGTATTCCAGAGTGAAAATACCTGTTAAACGGTGTTTGCAGGCAAATGTTACCTACAATGGGCATTCAACTTCAGGCTCATTTGTTGTGGTTAAGTCTGGCACTGCTCTACTTGGACTGGACTTGTTTGCTGCATTACACATGAGCATTGATGGCACTAAGGTGGTTACAGCTACTGGCTCTGGTAACATTCCAAAATCACAGAGCATAGTTACAATGACACATGTTCAACAAAATGCCCCAGATGTTCATGCACAAGAGACTGGGTGCGCAAAGGGATTCATACAAAAAATTCAAATCAAACCAGATGTGGTGCCCGTGCAACAAAAATTGAGACAACTTCCATTCTCTGTCAGGCTTGCTGTGTCTGACAAACTTAAGGACTTACAGGAAAAGGGCATAATAGAGCGCACTGATGCATCTCCATGGGTCTCACCTATAGTTGTTACTAAGAGAGAGGATGGAGGGAAACTGCGTACGTGCGTTGATCTTAGAGAGCCTAACAAAGCCATTATCAGTGATTGTCATCCCTTACCTCACAAAGATGAGATCTTCTCTGAGCTGAGAGGTGCTAAAGTTTTCTTCACAATTGATTTGGCTTGTGCTTACCATCAGCTGTTGCTGCATCCAGACAGCCGTGGTATAATGTAACTGCATTTATCACACATGATGGTCTTTTCCGTTTCTGCCGAGTTCCCTTCGGCCTTGCATCTGCTCCTAGCGCATTTCAGAGAATAATGAATACTATATTTGCAGGACTTCCTGGTGTACAAGCATATCTTGATGATGTCATCTGTTACGGAACTACTCAAGAAAGTCATGATGCCAACCTGAAGAGGGTGTTGCATGCTCTGAACGAGGCTGGATTGCAACTGAACATGCAGAAATGTAAGTTCAGTCAGACTTCACTAGGTTTCCTAGGCCAGAAAGGGTCAAAGCGGTAGCCAAGGCTCCAGCCCCATATGATATATCTTCTTTGTGATCTTTCCTACCTTTGGGGTCATCACTTTGTGCTACGTGCAAATAATCAGGCTCTTACAACATTGCTTACATCTAAAGGCACTGGTTGTGCTGGACTGAGAATTGCTAGG
Organism: Antennarius striatus; assembly: GCF_040054535.1. Taxonomy (NCBI): domain Eukaryota; kingdom Metazoa; phylum Chordata; class Actinopteri; order Lophiiformes; family Antennariidae; genus Antennarius; species Antennarius striatus. Next base: position 18,515,604 of record NC_090778.1, read on the forward strand.
TGGTCAGCACGATTGCTTTGCTATACATACGATATGGCATACCGTCCTGGAAAGCTGAAAGTGACAGCAGACTGTCTTTCCAGACTTATTCTGCTTGCCACTAGTGAAACTAATATGGAACCAGATGTTGTAGCTACCGTTTACCATGAATCACTACATGCCATTTCTTTATCTGATTTCACTGCTTCTTGTGAAAGTTGCCCAGAACTGACTCAGCTACATCAGCAGATAAAAAAAGGCTGGCCAAAATGCAGAAAAAATGTTGCAAATGAACTGACGTTTTATTTTCTGATCTGAGATGAACTTGCAGTTGATAATGCACTAATTATGAGAGGTACAGAACACTTGGCTGTGCCTACATCACTACGTTTCAAGGTGGTTGACCTTGCACATGAAGGACACCAAGGAATAGTGTACACTAAACAGAAGCTGCATGAACTGTATTGGCCGCAAATGGACAAAGATGTGCAGTCCAAAATTTCGTCATGTGTACCGTGTCAGTACAGTGTACAGCTACACTACCTCCCGTCGAATGGCCATGGGAAAAAGTGGCTATTGATATAACCGGGCCCTATAAGAATGTTTCATGGGATTGTCGTTTTGCCATTACACTCACAGACTATTACAGTAAATAGCCGGAAGTGGCATTTGCATCTAATGTTACAAAAGGAGTGATCATTCGTTTCTTAAAAACAGTTTTCAGTCGTGAAGGTAACCAAACCTGTCTTGTTCCTGACAGTCATCATCATCATTTTCAGATTACCACCGCTGTATCCATCCAAAGCGGGTCACGGGGAGCCGGAGCCTATCTCGGCGGCATAGGGCGAGAGGCGGGGGACACTCCGGGCGCGACGCCAGTGCACCGCGGAGCCACACACAAGGACATACAACCATGCACACACACACTCAGTCCTACGGGCAATTTGGAACGGCCAATCAACCTGAAGCGCATGCTTTTTGGAGGTGGGAGGAGGCCGGAGAACCTGGAGAGAACCCATGCAGACATGGGGAGAGCATGCGAACTCCGCACAGAGCAGGCCTCGTACCCGGGTCCGCCTTGTTGTGAGGCGACAGCGCTAACCACTGCGCCACCGTGCCGCCCTTGTTTCTGACAATGAATGCCAATTAATTTCCCACAAATTTGCAGAATTTTGAGAGATTAAACATGTGCGCTCCAGTGTAAACTATCCAAGAGCGAATGGAGCGATAGATAGATTTAATAGGGTATTGAAAGAATGCCTACTGACAGCTGACAGAATGCATAAACTATGGAAAGAAGCTGTAACGGAGTTCTTGCAGATTTATCGTGCAACTCCTCATGCTACTACAGGAACTACTCCATTTGAGTTACTGAGGAACAGAAAGATGTGTAATAAACTAAATCTCCTTCCCATCTCACTCAAATGTGCACAACACAACCGAGTTACATAGATTGTGAAACAGAACCAACTAAGGAGTAAGAAATACACAGACCAAAAGAGGAGCAAAAGTACCTACTTTCAAAGTGAACGACACGGTCCATGTCCATCGTCTTGAACATGTACACAAGGGATCATCGAGGTTTACAGAACCAATGACTGTAATTAAAAAAATAAATAAATCTGACCTAGTATATACTGTATCTGTGAAGTGATGGAAGACAATGGAATGCGTCAAAGCTGACACGCTTCCCAAAAGGCGCATTAGCATGTACTACGGAAAATACGGACATGCGCTTCGATGAATTCAAGGTTCCGGAGAATACAGAGAATCTGAGGGAATCTGAACCAGTTTCTAGATTAACACAGATTAACACATCACAGTGGTTAGCAGATTTAGTTACAGGAAAGTAAAATAAAATACTGATGACTTGAAATTAATTATTTTGTTCTGTTTATACAAGTGTAATACTTGAATGATAAAGTACATTATTGTTTACCCCGTTATGTTGATACAAAGTAATTGCTTCAAGAAAAGGGGAAATGTGTCCTGTTAAAATGAGTTACAATGATTGACCGACTGTGGGCGCTGTGATTAAGTTGATTAAGGAGAATAAGAGAGAGAAAAAAGAAGAAAAAAATAAAGAGTAAGCACATTGTCTATACCAATGTCTCTCGGCTGCTTATTTTACATTTCAGCTCCATAGAATACCACAAAAGGGACGAGCACCATTGAGTCCATTTGGTTAATAGTATCTCAGCAACGATGGACAACCACTTTGACCACTTGTGTATCCAGCATAAAAACACAAAACAATTAAACCGATTGAGCAGATAATCATAATTAGAATGTAGCATCAGTCACACTTCTTGGTATTTTTCATTAAGAAATGTTGAAAGAGCAGATATGACAAATCTCAGTAATACGTGTTTCTGTGTAATCATCAAAAGATGCTCCTACATTACTTGCTGGTTAACATCCTTCACAAGTTTGTCTAAAGTAACAAAAGAACCCCTTAAACGTAATGTTAGCTACAAAATGAACACATTGTCTTAGTTTCTGGTGGCTTGGGAAATCACAAAGAAATGACGGAGCCCTAAATGTGATCACAAAAGCAGAGTTCCACTTTCACCAGCTATTTATGTATATTTCAGAGACTTGAAATATCAGCATGCTTTGAGCAGTGTTAGCAACACTGTCCCCTAAATCACTTCAAATGTTGGTAATGGAACAAAAATGAACAATGGCGCACCAGTGATATGAGGCAATTAAATACATTTTCATTATCCTATGCATAAAGAAGAACAACATTTCAAGGTCCCAAGAGATTGTCTGCAAAATATCCGCAGTTATCAAAGTAAGAAAATTTGTTGCAATTTTTCTGGTAAAGGTTTTTTCACAATCTTTAATGACCTTAGAATAAACTCACACATTTAATTTTCATATGAGCACTCAGGGAAAGAATTAACACCAGAATTACTGTATGTATCAACAAAATTTTGGGGGACAGAAACTTTACAAGCTAAATGGCTTCATGATGTTCATGATCTTGAAAATGTGATGAAAGGGTGATGTCTGTAGAAATAACATGTTTCCCCAAAAATAAACTACATATAAATATGACTAATGTAATTTTTCAGAATTTGACTATTGCATCTTCTTCTTTTCCTTTTAGCTTTTCCCTTCAGGGGTCGCCACAGCAAATCAGTTGCCTCCATCTAACCCTGTCTTCTGCTTCTTCTTCTCTCACACCAACTACCTTCATGTCCTCTTTCACTACATCCATAAACCTCCTCTTTGGTCTTCCTCTAGGCCTCCTGCCTGGCAGTTCAAAACTCAGCATCCTTCTACCAATATATTCACTATCTCTCCTCTGGACATGTCCAAACCATCTCAGTCTGGCCTCTCTGACTTTATCTCCAAAACCTCTAACATGTGCTGTCCCTTTGACGTATTTATTCCTATCTATCCTGGTCACTCCCAAAGAGAACCTCAGCATCCAGCTCTGTCTCCTGTCTTTTTTTTCAGTGACACTGTCTCTAGACCAGTGGTTCTTAACCTGGGTTCGATCGAACCCTAGCGTTTGGTGAGTCGGTCTCAGGGGTTCGGCGGAGATGGAGGTCAAGACGAAACACCCAACACGATGTGTCAGGTGTTTTTGCCTTGAAGGTGTGCCTTATAATCCAGTTCACCTTATAGTCTTATGTCTTAAATTTGAAAAAAGAAGGGTTCAGTGAGTGAGCATATGAAACCGGCAGGGTTCGGTACCTCCAACAAGGTTAAGAACCAGTGCTCTAGACCAAACAACATCGCTGGTCTCACCACAGTTTTGTACACCTTTCCTTTCATTTTAGCTGAAACTCTTCTATCACACATCACACCTGATACTTTCCTCCACCAGTTCCATCCTGCCTGTACACGCTTCTTCATCTCTTTTCCACACTCTCCATTGCTCTGGACTGTTGACCCTAAGTACTTAAAATCCTCCACCTTCTTGATCTCTTCTCCCTGTAACCTCACTCTTCCACTTGGGTCCCTCTCATTCACACACATGTACTCTGTCTTACTGCGGCTAACCTTCATTCCTCTCCTTTCCAGGACAAACCTCCACCTCTCTAGCTTCTCCTCCACCTGTTCCCTGCTCTCACTGCAGATCACAATGTCATCTACAAACATCATAGTCCATGGAGAGTCCTGTCTAACCTCGTCTGTCAGCCTGTCCATCACCATAGCGAACAAGAAGGGGCTCAGAGCTGATCCCTGATGCAGTCCCACCTCCACTTTGAACTCCTCTGTCACACCTACAGCACACCTCACCACTGTCTTACAGTCCTCACACATGTCCTGCACCTCTCTAACATACTTTTTTGCCAGTCCAGACTTCCTCATACAATTGCAATCAAACAAAAATCAAACCATTTAAAAGAAATCTGACCTATTGGAAAAAGCTTGCCAAACCTAGATACTGTAGCTGTATGAGTAGATGTTCAAGCAAGAAAACACTTAAACTGTCAATATGACAACTTTGATCATTATATTTATTTTTAGTGGCAGTGATATTTGTTGTGGTTAATTTTTCTGTTGTATGAAAACTAAACTATATTTTGGTACATGATATTTTCAAACCATTTCTGTAAAGTTAAAATCTTTATTTTGGTTAGGCCCATTCGGGCCAAATTCAAATAGAAATAATTTGGTTTTCTATAAAAGTAATAGTAAAACTCCAGGTGATGCTTATTTGCATTCTGTTTACAAGAGACAAATATATTCTATTTATTCAGTTAAATTTGTAAACTAGATTGGTGGGGGGAACATTACACACACACACACACACACGCATACAGTACTGAGTTTTCCAGCTGTACTTGGAGCACTGGCACCATGTTGAGTACGGACAATGGGAAATCAAAATAAGCCTTACTAATATGATACAGCCTATGATTATCCAGCATTGATTAGGCTAGACTTGGAAGCTCGTGACCACTTTTCCTGGACGAAAACAAGCTTGAAATTTTCCATATGTTGAAGATTCACTCATATGAACACCAAGTGTTTTGTGTACTGCAGTTTCTTTTATGTAGGCCTGCTGGATTATTTTCTGTGCAGGTCAGAAGTGTTTAATGATAGAGTCAAGGAAAGAAAACAATAAAAGGGCTTCTATAGAAACCGAGACACCTAAGTTAGGAATTTTCATTTATTTTCTAAACAGACATATCTGATGGCAAAACTGCAGCAAAGTGGATGATACAAATACACAAAGTGAGATGGTACAAGTCAGGCACCAAGCCAGTTTTATATAGAAAAGTGGTATTTGGCAACCAAATAGAAGTGTTATTAGTTCCCACATGGGGAACACGTGAAGCTAATTCTATACTCATGAGCTTATCAGTTATATCTCACCTTTCATGACATTCCTGCTAATTCTCTTCGCTTGGGTTGATTGCCAAAGCACAAAACTGTTTTGTTTTTTTCACACAGACTATCATTAGTTAAAAGCTACAAGACACTTAGAAAACAGCTCTATGGTTTTCCATCACCTTCAGCACAAAGCTGTCCTCCAATAAGTGTTATTGGATCAGTGCTTTTTTAGCATTTGAGAAAATGAAAAATATAAATGGAAAAAGAATCTGAATTCATCTCATTCTCCGGATTCACAGCATGTCCAGCATAGTCCATGCATCTTCATTCTCCTACGATTAAAGGAAATCTTTCTTTTCTAATCTTTCTAACAAATCAAGCCATCAACCAACAATGTCATGGGTGAAAACATATCACAATGTTGGATTTGTTCAACTTTCATTCGAGACATTACAAACTGATCTCACTGAATATTATTGTAAATATCAATCACTGAAACTTAAATCTGAATCCTGTAATGTCAGAGGCTCACATCAATATTCTGTAATACTCTAATTTAGAAAATGCAGATGAGAACAATGGGAAATTATCTGCCAGTCACAAAGGCAAATGCTTGTAACAGTGCAAATATCTTGAAAAAATAAAAAATTTTAGTCTTTGCAAATTGGAATCTCTTGAAATAAGTGACAGAAAACTGATTTCAGATTGTTGTAGCTTTTTAAAACTTCTTTCATCATTGTTCTTTTTTCAATATTGGTGAAAAGATCAAAAAAATATTTAATAACATGCTTTTTCAACCAACCTTTGTCTTAAAACAATTAAAAAAGTGGGGGTGCTGTCTAAAATAGAAACAGAACATTATGATATTTAACTGAAAATAGCATGGGAACATATCAAACGATGAAGATGTGAAATTAAATTTTTCTTAGAAAACAATATGAACAATATCAAGAAGTTCACAAAATGTTTTGCAGTTTTTCAAAAGTAGAAACTGTCCTCCCAAGACAAGCAACATCAATCAAGTCCCCAAAAACTATCCTGAGCAATTACCAAGACAGCCATATAACAGCAGAGTGATTATGACAGGAAATCAGCTAACATGAGAAAAGTGATCATATTTACATTTGTTGAGCTTCCACTCTGTTGATGTTACCTTTTTTGAGCACGATCGATAAATCCATAAAGTTAATTATCTATTCTTTTGTTTGTTCCTGTGATGACAAAGCTCTTTCTAACCATGATAAAGTACTTGTATTGACCAAAACAATGATCCTACCTGAAATATGACCAAATGGTTTTAGCTTATAGGCAGAACTGCCGTCATAAAGCAGATTTATTTTTCGACAGTGATTTCTAACGGTCATGAAAGACACAGCCAAATTATGTCATCCTGCTGATATGCGCAGGAAAAACTTCTGTACACATACTGTATGCTGTTCTATGAGGCTTGAACAACATATATGTTTTATTGTTCAACTCGTGCACACACACACACACACACACACACACACACACACACACACACACACACACACGCACACACATACTGTATATAGAAGATGTGAACAAGAAGCTCAGTGGTTCTGTACACATCTTCAGCATACATCCAGGGACACCTGCAAACATTGTATTATTAGCTGAAATTGATTTCCCCAGAGCAGAAATTACACGGCGCTCCTCATCTTGTTTGGTTGGTTCTGTTGAATTTTAACTCTAGTTGACATCTTTCATCTCCTGTGTCCCTGGTCTCATATCAAGCTCCAGTGGGCTAGATTGACAGAGAGACACTGAGATATTGCATCTTTGTGTGTGTTTGCGGTTGATCATGTGATTCTCATGGATATGTGTGCTCTACAAAAAAACGAAAGAATCTATAAAATGAGGATAGTTACAAATTTACAAAAGAAATCTTCAAATAAGTTTGTTCCTGTCTAAAAAAAAAGAAGAAAATAACTGTTTCCAGATTAAGAGTTTTAATCTACAGAACAATGTGCAGTGTAGTTAGATAATATTGGTTGTAAATTCTGTATAACATTTCTTTCCTTAAATGAAGACGGATTTTGTTTCACTTCAAACTGACATGTAAACTGTTTTACTGAATGAGAAGCCGACATTTTGCTTGAATACAGACGAACGTCCTTCACAACTAGCTTTTGAAAGAAATCATGGTTTCCAAATTTGTTCCATTGGTGAAATTCTGCCTTCAAGAATAGAAGTTGTTTGGTTTGCTTGGATTGTTTGGCTTACTTGCTTACAATTTTAAGTTCATACAAACAAAGGGAACAAATATTACACACACCAGAGCGCAACTACATGTCTGTCAATATGTGTGTGTGTGTTTTTGTGTTGTGAGAGGCTGACAACTATTAACATAAAGAAGTCTCAGGGTCAGATCATTACAAATGCTGTTAAGTCGAGGGGCAAGAAGAGCGTGTCAGTGTGTGTCTGTGAGAGACAGAGAGATGGCAGAGAGTCTAAAGGGAGTGACTTGGTGAAAGGAGGGCAAAAGGAAGATGGAGCACTTGGAAGTCGAGGGTTGGAGGGGGGAAGAGATTGACAGAGGAGGTGAGGGTATAAGTGGGGTCAGGTCACGACCCAATGCTGTTAATAGACATGGAACTGATGTTTGAAAAGGTGACGACCGGAGCTGCTGGCAAGAAGCCTGGGTTATCGGTCGATAAATGTATTTCATTGCTTTTGGGGTTAAGGTCTAAGGGCTGGGTGGAAGAAGGCTGAACTCTTAAGAATGTTAATTATATCTTTGTTTATTAAGCTATTCGTCATATTAATAATAGTTAAGACACTATGCTGTGATTGTCAGGTTTGTGAGATGTCAGTCTAGTGGTATAGTGGAGTGCATGTGGCGAATTTTGTGTTGAAACACATGTAAGTTAAATCATACACGTTATACAAACATGATTTAAAGGCACCATTTAGCAATTTAAACTAAAGGGTGCCATTTAGTTTAAATTTAGCAATTTAAACTAAATGGATTGAACACACATGAACCAGGGAGGTGGTCTGGACTCCCTTCCTGTTGATAGTGTACACTTGTACAATTTTGTGTTCTGTGTTATTTTCTCTTTTAAAATAATTTCCCTTAGCAGGCACGTTTAAGAATTTAGTCAGAGTGATCATAGACCTAAGAACTTATCATTTATTCTTAGAATTATTTATTAACTATTTCTAATGTTTCAAAGTCCACTCTTAAATTTTGTGGTCAACCTGCATACCTTTTGTTTTTAATTCTTCACTAGCAAGGTGAAATAATTTCAACTTATACAAAGGATCTTACAGCTCACATTGTGAAATGCAGGGTGAATTTCCATGTAAAATCCATATGACTGTTGGCCATTAGTAACTTAACACCTCCTCATTCAGGTTACACTCCCTTAAAGGATAACCTGTACAAATTTGCTTTGCACTCAGATCTTTAGGAAGTGGCTAAACTATATTTTTAAATACCAAAGCGACAAAGAAAACCCAAACAAACACTGCGTACAATCTGAATTTCTTACAGAAACATGAAAATACTGCATACTGCTCCGTTCCACCCTTTCGACCTATTTGAAGAAGCTTTCCTAGGACTACCGACATGCTGTCTGCCATTCATGATTAGTTTTGTGTACACTACAAATTACTTCTTTTTAACTTACTCCTTTGACACTGATGGTGCTCTGGAAGTTCAAGTTTGGCATTGAGTGGGAGTTTTATGGCAGGACTGGACACTAGAGCTGATTTAAAACAGTGACTGTGAGTGACTGTATCGATCTCTTTTAGGCTCTCTGGGTACACCTCAGACAAACTGAAGCCATTTACTGCTGTACCCTGCCCTGGGCGATGGCTGTAAAGAGGCTTTTGTAGGATTTAAAGACATTGAGGCCTGTCAGTCACTGTTTTAACAGCATGGTTGTCTTTTGCTCAAAGAGGGATGGTTGTTAGCAGGTAATGTTGGGCTTCAAGATCTGGGATTACCATATTGGCAGTTGTCAATCCTTTTGGAGTGCAAGATTGGTTAAATAGTTGGGAACAGATTAACCAAGGCCAGATATCAAGTTGAGGAACACATGGAGTAAACATGTTTCTTGTGCTCTTGTTGGCAATCTGTAGTTGGAATCATTTCGAATATTAATTGTAACTAGCTTCATGATATGTAACTTTTTTGAAGATATTCCTAACAAATTAAAGCCACATTTGCAGCAGTTTCGGGCACTGTTTTCATTTTGTTGCCTAATGAAGAACAATCACAAATTTAAAACAATATTTCATCATATAGACTCTCTAATCGTTGCTTTATCTAAATAGTCTCTCAGGCTTTGGGGCAGAGGTGGACTACTGCAACCACTGACCCCAAAGTTCTTGGTGACCCTTTAAGCCCATCACAATATGTAAAAACACACGTACGAACACACATTTGCAGACAAGTGGTAACACAAACCCTGCGGTCTCCAAACTGTTCTGTCAGCCCGTTGAACACAGGAAGCAATCTATTGATCCAGGAGGAGAAGGGATGCAGTGACACCGGAAAGACGGAGGAGGAGAGACAGCCAAAATGGAGAGAAATTTAGATGGTAAATAAGAGTGCAAACAGCTACACATTCACTAACTTCCTGAAGGAGAGGTGGATGGATAAAGAGACAGAAGTCAACAAAATAGATTGCATTAGACATGAGCAGAGGGGGAGGGGCTAACATACAAGAAAAGAACGAGAAATTGATGTATGGATGTTTACAGTGGATGGGTAGAATTTCATCCACACTATATTAAGGTAAACATCCAGAAGAATCTGCTGGTATAAAAATCTTTGTTCCCTTTGGCCGGATACAGGAGCCGATCACATGCCCATTTCCTTGGTACAATCTACTGGTAAAAATAGACAGTTCCAGCCCTGTGCCTGTCTCACATGGCATATCTCCTTTCTTATATCCATACATTTGTCTACCATGATATTTTATTTTACCGTCCTCTTATTTTTCCTCACATCCACCTTTCTTGTCTTTCTCTTCTTTGACATTTTCTATTTTTAATATTCAAACCCACATTCAGCCTCTCCTATGACACACTCACAGATCGATTCTGCCAACTTAAAAGCATTTTAAGGTTGTCAGAAAGTTAGATGAGTAAAGTAAATTGTATGAGGAAAAAATAAAGGTTAGGGCCCAATATTCTTAATGTGACCCACCCACTGTGGTGGTAGTCTCAAAGTAAATTTACTTTATCAGACTTCTATGATTTTACAACAAAACATGAAATGATAACTGCATAACAGTAATATATTGTAACCAATCCTAGTACTGTATATTCAGTGTGGAAGTATATGAGTTTTAATGATGATGCTTCAATATTAAAGGAGCATATCACTGTTGAAGTCTATATGGAATAAGTTTTAAAATCTTAAACCAACTTTGAGACCCAGCTGCCCACTAAAGGTCATACTGTAGAAAAGTTTAGTTGCACAAATTTGCATATTTTCTGGTCAATATTGGATCCTTTCAGCTCTTCAGCTGTTTACTCACAATCACAGCATATAACCAAGCTGTAGTCTGTTTCCATGTCTGTTTTTGCTGTGACCAAACATGTTCTGCAGCTCTGATTAGATGTGTGTTTGTGCAACTGTGTCCAGAGGAATTTTGGTCTATGCCCCCTGGAAATGGCAAATGAGCTGACAGGTTCTGATGATGCCAAGTGAGTTTAAAGAGAGAGGGAATGAAATAGACAGGGAGGGAAATGGTGATTTAGACAAAGAAGGAGTTAAACAAAATATGGATGTGGAATTCATTTCAAAGACATAATGGCTACATAGATACTAGCTTGATTTATTGTATTAGGCTGATCCATTTTTGTTCTTAAATAAAGGAAAGCTCAGTGTAAAATACACACTGACACATGAAAACACACCAAAAAGCTCTTGCAGTTTCAGATCAAAAATGCACATTTACACATGAGGGACACCAATAAAATATTTATTTCATTTTTAAAAAAATCTCTGTCTTCTGTCTGAATAAAATTAAATTCTTGTTCACCAACCCTTTTAAAAAAATTCACAGAGCAGCCTCTTGAGTAAAGATCATGGTCCCATAAACCTTATTACTCCAATGCACTTAATTTTCTGTTCAGACTACCTCTTTGAATATGACATGATGTATAGCAACTGTGTTTTACATCCCTGAAGTAGACAGAGATATAAAATATATCAATGTGCAATTACTGTCTTTAGCTGCAGGGTTTACTAGAGCACATAACATTACAGATGGAGACACATTAAAAATGAGGTATGTTAACGTCTGCCACAAAACAAATGACGGTAAAACTGGCACTTGGTAACAAATCAGTTAAACAACAACAATACATCAGAATGTACAGTGAAAATAAAAAGAACACATAAAATAAACATTAAAGTATATTTGCTGAATCAAAGCCATATTATAACTGCACTGTTATTGCTCCCAGTGTTAAGGTTTTTTTTTTCCACTTTTTAGTTTGAACATCTTTAGAACATAGCTAGAAAATCTAAATGCCTTTTACAATGATCATGAGATGTACAATTATGTGCAAAACAAATGAAGGGACTTAACCATGAATTCAGTAACATGACGGTTTAAAAGTCTGTAATATACAGTATAGCACTGAACTGTGTTCTGTTTGTCTGTGCAGAGGGACCTAAACCCCCAACTTGAAAAATAAACATTGCCTGTAATATTCGACTCGAGGAAATGCAAAGAAATACAGGACCAAATTTAACCAAAAGCCCTCCATCCTCTGTAACTGCTCTGTACATTTGGAATTTGCTTTAAGTGTCCCACAAAAAACAAAACACCATGAAGTATTGTGACACAGTATATGGTTATGATATATGTCCTGCACTTCTATGGAAAAAAAAAATCCAGAATGAAATGTAAACAGAACACAAACATACGTTACATAAAAATCTGCATCCGCTTATCTTTCCTCTCCTTTCACTTTGACTCCTATCATTAATTAGTTTAGGGCAGTTACATTTTTGTTCTAATGTTTTTGTTTTTATACTTTTTGTTGCAAAAACTATTTTGATGTCATTTGTTTTCTGGTGCCTAACGGCACTTCAGTAGATCAGTTACTTGTTTTCTCTATGACAACATTTTTTATTTTAATGTGAATCTTTTGATTAATTTTTTTTTAAATTAATTTGACAAATCAAGAAGTTTTTTTTTTTTTTTACAGTTCCTTATTCTCATTTAAATTCAAAATGTGAAAACGTCAACTACTAGCATAACTGTAGTGATTCATGGAACTCTTAGAAACCACTTCAGCAATACAGAAGTTAACACTGAAGCTAATGTAGGTGTCAGTATAGAGAGTAAGACAAAGTTCAGTTTTTACACTTACAATGCCACAATCCTGTCAATGAACACTTGATTACATCAAATTCACACAACTCCTTTATTTCATTAATGGCTGCAGTGGGTTTTTTTCCCCAGATTAAATATGCTAAGTTTGGCAGTTGAGGGGTTGACTTAATACCAGCACAGTCTATGAAGAAAATATCTCTCATCAGCAAAAGGATTTTTCTGTTTAACCCTGTAGCCTCTCAATAAATATTCTCCATGTGTCTGCCCTGACCTCAATCTTGGTCAGCACACCATCTCTATCTCTGTGTGTGTATGTGTGTGTGTGTGTGGGGGGGGGGGGTGCGTGCGTGCATGTGTGTGTGAGTGTGTGTGTGTGTGTGTGTCTGTGTGTGTATGTTTGTGTGTGTGCGTGCATGCGTGCGTGTGTGTGTGTTGGGGGAAAGAGAGAAAGAGAGAGCGAGAGAGAGAGAGAATGTCCGTGTGCGGCACTGGAATAAAGAGTCATCATACATGTATGTGAAAATCTGCACATATGGTGGACTGAACATTATGTAGTAAAATTCTGCCCCCGGTGTAGTGGAGGTGATATGTGATGCACTTAAAGGCTTGAAATGTGCATGTTATTATAAATTTATGTGTGCTTTTGTGAATACAAGCATACATCTGGCTCCATAATGTAATTGAAATGTACAACATCAAATTATTTAATGCCAGCGTAGGAACAACAGGGACGGACTGGACAAAATAAATTACTATTTGACATCTTTATGGTTGTTGAATGCAGGGTAAGTTATTAAAACTTCTTTGTGCAGTCAATTTGTGATAGTGTGAACATGTGTAATATTATGGACAGATCACTGAGTCCATCTTTCAGAGGGAAACAGTAGGTGGAGGGCAACTAGTGATTAATTAAACAAAGACACTTTTGGTCTTCTGTGTGTCCTTGGTGGACATCTTAAACACCTTGATATGCAAAACATCCCTCTGAAGTTAACAGAGAGGAAAGGGAAAGGAAAATCTGTATGAAGTGTTATTTGTGGATGAACAGAATGTTTTGACAGGTGTGGTGAATACCTGCAAAACTAATTTAATAGTCTGGGAGGTCTGGGAACACAGTGCCTTCCAGTGAGAGAGTGTGTGCTGGTGATACTAATCTGTACTTTTCCTTTTTAGCATTTTTTGAAAAGACACTGTCACGTTGGAACAAAATCAGTACTTTTTTCTATTCAAAACCACTTTTTTCTTTCCAAGTACACAAAATAACCTTCAAAACTCAATTTAACGAGACTTCGTCACAAAGTCTTGAATTGGTTGAATTCAAGACTTTGTGATGATGTGAGGAGGGAGGCATGGGTGTACTTGGGCAGCATGTAGGTTAATGGCTGTCTCTGTCCCTCTGATCTGAATAATTCATCCAATGGGAAGCTTTTATGTGTCTCTGAAGGCTGTCTCTGATTGGTTGATCAGGTTGCTGCATCCCATAGCTCAACTCCTTTACTTTTGGAGGATGATAATGGACACAGTGCACCTGTATCTGTATTTGCAGATACCACACCCTTCATTTGATTTTTATGCTTTTGTTTTCTTTTATTGTTGTCCTTGCTAAAATGTGAAATGATCCTGTCTGCTTATTTTTTTTAAACTCTATATATTCTTCTCATCTCTATCACAACACACTCTCTTACACAGAAACACACACACGGAAATTCACAAAAAATGTTTTTCTTTCTCGTGTGTCCGTCTCCATTAGCGTGAGACCACCTCCACTGGGATGTTCTGAAACAAAGCACACCCTGAAGGGAAACACAAAAACATAAGCAACAACAAAAACAACAAATAATGATAATAATGATAAAAATAATAATGATAACAACAACAACAACAACAACAACAACAACAATAATAATAATATAATAATAATAATAATAATAATAATAATAATAATAATAATAATAATAATAATAATAATAATAATAATAATAATAATAATAATAATAATAATAACAATAACAATAATTGATAACAATAATAAAATAATGAGGTTAAGACAAAACAGCATTTAGTTTTGTGAGAATTTTTTTCTATAGTGTTGAACTTCAGGATGAAGAAAGAACACAAGGTTTCATCTAATTTGTTTGAAAAAATTAACGCCAATCTTTGAAATGGAACTATGTTTACATCCTTGCATTTTTTCCACCCTACATTAAGCTATAACCACTGTGAACAAAGATTTTTTTCTCGGTTAAAGACTGGGATTAGGACAGAGAGGTTTAGTAAAGCACCATTTAGTACCAGACTCCTTCAGTCAGTGCTCTCAGTAATACAATATAGTAGTACTGTAGCGGCGTACTGAGAGCTGAGCACATGACTTGGATGAGTTTTACAGTTTTAGTTGAGTTAATTGTTATATATCTGGTAGAACTAGAATACACAAGATAGGAGAAAAACAGGCTCTTAACAAACCTGAATAATTTGATTAATCAAGCAGTCAGAGTAGCAGTAATATCACAAGCACACATGAAACCACAGAATGCAGTTTTTGATTAAACTGATAACAGATGTCTGGTTTATGTTACACAGACACTGCTTTGTTTAAACCCAAATTATTAAACCACATAGGCACCAAGGACAATTCTATTTGGTAAAAAAGACTAAGCAGGAAGGAGAATCAGGCACAGCTGTGAGTCCCCACGTGTATGCATTATATTTAAAACTTTTAAAAGTTTTTTTTTTTTGTTATTTATCTGATGGTACTTTCTGACTGACTCTTGGGTCGGACAATTCTTCACATATGACATTTATTAAGACTTTAATTAATTCAGAAAACAAATTCAAAGTCAATTTTTTTATCAAACGAGCAATAACTATTTTGTCATGTTTTTGCAGCATAAAATTTTGAAAATTAGTACCAGTCAAAAATGTGAACCTTCTGGCAGCCTTTTTGACTGAAAAATTAATCTGTTAATCTAATATCAATTTTTCATTCAGATTGTAGGACAAGTATGTTTCTTTGATTGGATCAAAAAAGCCTGGACATGTTGAGAGTAAAATAGCTGTGAATAAATTTCTTTAAGAAGAGTTTAACTTTCTCATCTTATTTCCACTCTGTGTGATAAACATACCTTTCATTCAACTGGTATGAAAAAGGTTAAATATTTTAGCAATACGTGAAATTAACTCATATTGCTCTCAATTAGGTGAACATCTGAAAAATGAATGCATTTATAATGGAGACTAAACAGAAAGCCAAAGAGATATGGATGAGACTCCTACTCATCAGCAAGAAAGATAAACTGACTAGAAAGATGCAATGAAAACTTGTTTCCAGAAAATGTCAAAATAAATCCTGTAATAATATTTCTGATTGTACAATGATTAGATTTTAGCATCCCGTTCAAAATGAAGTGATGTAATAATGTCACAATGATGATCGCTACAGATCAGCCCCATTCTAAATAAATCATTACTGCCTAATTCCTTGACACTGGAAACCTCCCTTGAGTGTTAGATTTGTGTTTGTCATCAGTAGATATTGACTTCAACATTTTTGATAACGGCTGATGTGGATATATTCCTTGTCTTTATCTTTTACACACACGTGAATTCCATTTAATGATTCTGAATCTTTTCTAGGTCTACTCAGATCTGGGTGTTTGAATTTGGCATAATAGGGGAATGGTATAATAGTTTGAATTGACTAATAATTTTTTTTCTTGATCCTGGCAAAATCTTGACTGAAATGACTGTATATTGCAGTTGGTATGTATAAAACTAAACTATGATCCCACACATGTAGAAACATAAGTAAAAAATCGATTATTTATGATACTTTGAAGATGACCAAACATGCTACAAACCTCTAACATCTCCCATCTTTCTTTGATGACAGAAATTACAACCAAGCATAAATGCACCAGAAATTACTGACAATGTGGCTCAAAATTTGCCAGAAACAACTGTGACTACTAAACATCCTACTGTAAGAAAGAACCCATTTTTGTTACATGATTTAACGTACGGTGGGAATTCCATTGGCACTAACTGGTGCACTTCGCTATTGCTGCATCTGATAATAAATGTATTTTTTTTACTATCAATTGTGCAGCAAAGGTCAGACTCACCATAATTTATACAGAAATACAGAACAGCTACCCAATAAAGTGCTTGTTTGTCTATAAAAAAGTGTGACCTTTACCAAAGCATGAAGAATGAAATCATCGATTGAACATCTGAACTTCATTTTCTGCCTTCAACCTTTCCAGTGCACCACAATCAATGTAGCTCTCATATATGCTCATATTTCCACATTACATCAAAGAATACAGTGTACTATTTAACATATCCAACTGCTCCAAGTATCTGCATGGAAATTCATAATCAGCTACATGTGCAAAATTAGAGGCTGATGCTAACAACTAGTGCGTTACTGGAGGCCTGCACCAGACAAACATTCCTATGATGAAGGATCATGTGCCTCCGGCCAACCTGAAAATTTACAAAGACAGATAAATCCTCTCTGCTGGATGTGTTATTACGGATAAAATTAATCCAAAAAGAGTGAGGAAAGAAGAACTGTCACCAAAACCTGTGGCCAGAGTCTGCATGTGAAACAACTATTGGAACAAGTTGGTCACGGGCCGTAAAACATCAGACAAATGAGAGGGGAGAGGAAAAGATGAGATTCAACTCCAGGTGTGTCAAGGCCGTTGTTTTATTAGAATTACATATAAACTTTATCTCTTTCTTTGTCTGTTTTTTCCTTCCTCTCTCTCTCTTTCTCTCTCTCTCTCTCTCATTTTAAATGTTTTAAATATATATATATATATATATATATATATATATAATTATTATTATTATTATTATTATTATTATAGTTATTACGCCCCTTGACTACCGTTGTTAGGGGGCGTGGGCCCGAGTGCCTTGTGAGGGGGCTCCTCTGGTGGCGGAGTGGGGCATGACTGGCGGCCAGACTGCCGGCTTTTTTTCAGCGATCATTTTTTTAACCAATATTAATATGAATATTAATCGATATATAAGATGCACCGGATTATAAGGCGCACTACGGGTTTATGAGAAAATTTCAGGCTTTTAGGTGCGCCTTATAGTGCGGAAAATACGGTATATATAAATGTGATACATGATCACTGACTCTCCAAACCTCCCCGAAGAGGCTAAGTACCACAAACCTTTTGAAAAAAATTTATAGATTATCTTTACTCGTTTACTGAGTTGAGTTTTTTTTAGTTTTGCTTCAAAAAATGCTGTTCGCTTAATTATTCAGATTTGTTGGTACTAGATATGTCAGAAGGCCTTCAATCATTAGTGTTGGTTGGATTGAATTAGTGCTTTTAAGAATCACCCTGGTCTGTAACGAGCTGCTACATATTCCTTTTTTACAAATTCCTTGACATATCCCACACCAAATAATAAACTGATTGATAAAGAAAACACTTTTCAGATTTGATGATATAAAGATTAGACAAGAAAAAGATAATGAGACAAAAACAAGTTAGCCATAAGCTAAAACGAGGCACTATGACACAGTGTATGTCGCGCTAGGCTTCACTATGATGACAGGCCGTGTGTTTACTGTGTCTAATAATGCTGGCAACGAACAGCATGAAGCCTAATAAATTAAGCCGCCACTTAAAGACATTACACCCCAATCACGCTGATAAGCTCCTGGAGTTTTTTCAGCGAAAAAGTGCCAAATATTGCCAGAAATCATCACCCTTTGTGAATGCTACTTCAGTAAACCAGCAAGCATCATTATAACTTGGTGTACAAAAGTGCTCAGTGAAAGAAAATCCACCATAACAGAGGAGCTGAAACATTGAGCAGGAGCTGAGAGTTCAATATCATACTTCAAACCTCACTTTGAAAAGCTGTGCACGGTCTAAATGAGCTCATTTTAGCCATTAATCCTGACTTCCTCATTTTCATAAAAAAAGAAAGGAAAATTCAGCACAAATTGTTTAATTCATTTTTGTTTTGTAGGTTAAAGTGTTTTGTATATGGTGTTACCCATGTAACGTTGCTGAACTGAATTTGAATTTGTTATTTATTGATTTTTATTTAATTTTATTTTTCAGTGTCAAATGGTGCAATAAGTTTGTCAAAAATGTTTACAGTTTAAACATTTTTTTAAAAATTTCAGGCAAATAGATGCACTTAAAATTTTTCTGTTATAGACTAAAAAATAATGTTAATAAAATTATTCTTTGTTATAAATTGAAGTATATTTCCTATATTTTTTTTGTTTTCTTTAGTGTTATTAATGATACAGTGTTATGCAGAGGTGTACTTATTACAATTTTATAGACAATTGATTTTATTTATGATCATGGCGGAGAGTGGGGGGGGGGGCACAAATTGTTTTCTTCTTGCTGGGGGAGCGCAACAGAAAATAATTGAGAAGCACTGTATTAACTCATCAATGGTTCACCATGATTACATCTCGCTCAATGTCAGCTATGCAGGAAAATCAGCTAAATAAATGAATGGGTGTTGTTAGATGTTGAATTAATCATTTTGCACCGGTCAGGAATAAATTAGTAAAGTATACAGTATCAGATGACTAAAATAGCGATTGTAGGAGGCAAACATTTAAAGGTGTATCTTGTATCCAAATACCAAAATACAGACACAGATAGTGTAAACTCAAAACTGCAATCGTGCCCATTGCACCCTGACCCAAAAATGGCAGATTTGCTACTGTAGCAGATGTGGAGAAGTTACTATAGTTGGACAGTTTGCACAGTAGAAAATGCAGGAAGACGGGGCATAGAATGGCTAAGACATCTGCCAGGATTGAAACGTAAAGGAGAAAACCATTCCAGGCAGCTGACACTTTATGATAAAATATTGGTGAGGCTAGCCAAAAGCAACAGTGTACATACTTTCCTTCTTCAGCCTGGTCTGTCATTTTTGTTTGGTGGAAAATGGAATGACAAAACCGGCAATTTGGAGTGAACCAGAGAGTAACACATCACTAAATTTCATTTTACTGCCCCAAAGACAAGATTCAACCTAATGTGCCCCTTGAGGAAAGTTTCTGTAGATTTCTTTCTATGCTGGTGACACAAACAAACATGATGTAATCCCAATGGAAACATTTAAGGATATCTTAACTCTAAAATACAATGATAAGCCCATGTACTTCAGATGCTCACTTATTACTTCAGGTGATTGGTGGATTATGAGGAGTGTCTTATTTTGTCAGAGCTTTCCATGACATAGCTTATATATTTACCAGACCCAGAACTGGGCCAGACCCCAAAAATGGAAAAACTTAACAGTAGAAAAGGGATATAGCTATAGATGATACCATACAGTAATATAAATTAATTAATTATTGTTAATGCCAGAAAGCAACAGTTAAGTAAATAACCTGACTCAATTAAAGTTTCAGAATCAAAGTACAGACATGAAAACAGCAAGAAAAGAATATAGCCAAAAGGATGTCACCTAAGAAAATAAAAGGTGCCCAGTGGTTCTGCTGTCTGATAAATATTAATGATGAATTCATTAGCTTGTAAATTTCTCCAATTAATGTCTGTGTCTTTGAATTTAGGTCGGATATGTTGAAATAAAGTCAGACAATTTAACTTGCATTAACATAAACAACAAAACAATTATTCCAAACTTTATGGTGCACTTTGTTGTTGATCAGTTGTTTAAACAACTAGTCACATACAGTGTTCAATAAAATCAGTTGTACAAAAAGCAAGGCTAATTCTATTTATAGACCAGCACCTGCTATATCCTTAGAACCAGATGGTGTCTGAGGTTTGGATCATTATTATACATTTTAAAAGAACTACATCTGGCTCTTGACTTATCAGCTTTTTGACCCTTAAAATCTGAACCTATTAAATCCACATAATTTTACTGAGTGACTGCCAATCATTGTCAGTTGATGATGGAATGAGAATTGTTTCCATCCTGTGACTCACTCCATAAACAAAGCCATTAAACGGGGCAAGAATCTCTGAGCTTGAGGCAGCGTGCTGCGGTAATTAACTCTTGTTACATTTTACATTTCATGTCTGTGTCCACAGCTGACTTCAGCTGGTCGGCTGTCACTTCATGTGCTCGAGTGCGTCTGAGGGTAGTGATGCACTCCTCTCCCAGACTCAGATGATATTCTCTTTTAGGAGTAGCGCAGGTTCTCGATGACGCAGGTTGCCATGGCAACACCATGGCATGGGCAACGGATGTTATGTCATGCTACAGGCCCACAGACACACACACAAGCACGCACGCACACGCACGCGCGCACACACACACACACACACACACACACACACACGCACACACACACACACACACAATGATAGCATCACTTCATTACTTTGTCATTTCCATTCAGTTTAATGATTTGCATTTTGGGGAAGTGCATTTTGCTTCCCAAAGGAATGTGAGTCCACACACTGTGACTTCAAATTTTAAATCCTGTCAGAGCGTTGTGTCAAACATATGTTGTTTGCCTCAGCTTATGCTACACACATGAACAACAAAAAGAAAATACAAAATGTTGAGAATATTATTTATGTCATCATTTTTTTTTCCACCTGACCTAAGTTAGTACAGTACTGTATATCTGTTGGTGCCTGTTATATATGCCAATTCAACTAAATTAGATTTCATTTAATTAAATGTTATTTCAAAGTTGAAATCAAATTTCCAGCTTTCATCTAACGAGATCTAACTGATATATTTGAAGGTGGAATTTATGTATCCTATTTGGATGATAACTGACTGAAATGTGGATTTGAACTGAAATGATCTCTCATGCATACATGCATTAACACTGGTCAATGTTTTCACTGCTGTCTGCCCACCATCAAGTTTTATAATCAGCCTTTTCACAGGATACACATTTGTTAAACTGTTCTTGGCAGCTTCAGACTGCATGTAGCTTATTTGTGAGCATTTTTCTTCAGTTCTCTTGTGTCAGCTAAGAAAACCACGGAAGCTCAGCAAAACGTTAGGTCTTGGCATTGGACCATGAAGTGGACTTTAAGAAACACAGTCATAAATCCAACTTGCTGCTCCTTGAGGCTGCTAATACGGAGCGGTCTGTATGTGTCACAGTATCAGGGTGGTTTGGTTGTCTCGAAACATTTACACACATCAATTGTGTGGAAATGATTACAAATATAATGAAAGTTGATCAAGACACACAATAATGGCTTTCTTTCTATTTTTCACATTTTCTTTTCTTCTACTGTCTGTCACATTTGCTATTTGCGCTCTATATTTATTGTTCACATACACACACACACACACACACACACACACACACACACACACACACACACACACACACACACACACACACACACACACACACACACACACACACACACACACACACACACACACACACACACACACAGTCTCTCACTCATACAATATCCTCCACCCACTATCTTTCAGGAGGTGTAAATGTCACCTTTTAATTTAAACACAACAAGATTTAAACTCAAGAAATTAAACATTATATTTCAGTTGAGGTTTGGTATTATTTCATGATTTAATTCAAGAAAATACACAGTTATAAAGTAATACAGATAGTTAAACACACAGATAAACAAATATAATATCAACTGGTGGTCTCTAATTCAGCATATCTCCAATGAGGAGATGAAATTAATCTTTGAATTTCAGTATGTGAGAAGATGTCCCAACAGATGTTTAATTGATGCATTTTTAATCTTTCTATATTTGTCTTTGCTAAAGAGGTAACGCCTTTGCCGATATTGGTTCATCCATCTGTCAGCAGGATCCAAACAGTCACAAACAGATTATGATGATGTTTTTTATGTGCCATGGCCCAAAGAACAATCTATTACATTTTGGAAGTGATCCACCTCATCATGTACTGCTCAAGATTCATTGCAGGCTTAAGGTGTGCATCAGGGAGACGAATGAAGAAAAGCTCCATCTGTAATGTCAAGGGAGGGTACTAGTTTCCTGTGGAGATGAGCTCCATTACGTATTTGTTTAGAAGAGGAAGGTGCGTCACAGTGAGATTGAAGTGCAGCCACAAATTGTGGTAAGTAGCTGGGATACCCTGGTGGGGGTTTGTATCCTCTGAGTGTGGTTTAGTCTGATGATAAAATACTGAGAATCTCATTGATGAGAACCACTAATGAAGAGACTTTCAACATCAAACACGAAAGCAGACATAGAGAGCGTAATGCTACGCCTCAGATACTCAATTAAAAATTCATAAGATTTTTAAAATGCCACCTTCAATCTTTAATGTGTATTCTACTTTTTTTTAGTTTTAAAGTGAACAACAGTGCTTCCTGCCTAACAAATGAAATCACTTCTGGGCAATAAAACTGATTGGAATTATGTGGAAAATGATTAGCACACACGAATAAACATTTATAGTTCATAAACGAACAAACAAATACACTTTGGTGAATATTTAATAGAGTTTCTTTAACTAACTAAAGGCGCCATTGGTATTTTGCAGCACTTGTTATGTCCTTGATATCATTTACAACGGACTATTTATAATTTGACATATCAAATACTGTAACAATATCCGCCTTACTCTTCTGTTGTACAATAAGTCCATCATCATGGAATGTGCTCACTTAAATTCTATTTTGCTTTGTTTCTTCTATTTTTTCAGATTATATCAAAGAAATGTGTTTCATATGTTTAATTTTAGAAGGACTGAAATGTGCTACTACTCACAAAAATTCCCACTTTGTCCTAATTGTTTGAGTGACACCTAGTCTATTTGAATGTTCTCATGAACAGGTTTTACCTCAATTTAGTAGGAATCCATGATACATGGAGTTTATTGTTTCTCTGGCGCTTATAGTAAAAGTGGTGAAAATCTTTTTTTTTTCATACTAAATTTATATATCCTTTTACTATGCTGCTCATCACCCAGCTATACACACACACACACACACACACACACACACACACACACACACACACACACACACACAGACACACACACACACACACACACACACAAACTGCAGACCAGTGCTTAGAGCAGCATTTGGTAGTGATCGGAAGGCAGGGCCAAGAAGACGAATGCATTCTGGCTCAGTCTGGACAGGCAAACGATCAATTGATCAATCAATACAACTTTTATCTCTTATAGTGCTGCTCCCAATAACTCAGCTGTACGAGTCTCTTTCTGTTTTGCCTTCCCCTTCTTCTTTCTCTTTATAAGCAGTTCAAAAACTGCTGCAGAGATGCAGAAATGGATGCCATGGGTGCAACACAAAAGCAGCCCCAGACAGTAAATAATATAGAGGTGAATCTGTGTGTGTGTGCGTGTGTGTGTGTGTGTGTGTGTGTGTGTGTGTGTGTGTGTGTGTGTGTGTGTGTGTGTGTGTGTGTGTGTGTGTGTGTGTGTGTGTGTGTGTGTGTGTGTGTGTGAAGTGGGAAGTGGCAGCACGGTGGCGCTTAAGTCTGCGCTGTTGCCTTGCAGTAAGAAGAATCGAAAAACATGCAACTTCGATGATGTGATCAATTGTCTATAGGTGTGAGTGTGTGCATCAGCATTGTCTATGTGTGGCTCTGCAATGTGCTGATGAGGCTTTCAGGGCATAACCTGCTTCTCACCTCTAGCCAGCTGGGACCATAGATGTAAATGTTTGATTTTCTACTAGCATCGGGGTTCCCCACACGACAATGTGAGGTCCATCTGAGTAATTAAAATTTGACGAGTAGATTTCACTTCAAGAGTCCAGTGGTATTTAGAGGAACCAGAAGCATCAACAAAATTAGCTGCCACAAAGAGTATCAGGATACACTTAAACATCAGACATGGGAATAATTTTGTGACACTCCAACATTTGCATTTATGCCCTCATTTTCAGTCAAAATGGTTGAGTAGAGATTACTTAAAAGATAAGATGCACTTCATCAATCCAAACTGGGAAATTTAAAAGTCAAACTATTCATTTTGCGTCTGATTTATGAACAAACGGCCATCTAAAAATACAACTGAAGGAAGAAAATCTCCATTAATAAATCACAGACGCCACCAGATGACCTCACAAGCCAGACATTGGTGTCTTTAATCCTATAAATATGTAAATAATATGTAGATAAGGCATTCACAGAGCTAAGCATCACAATGCCCGGATTTTCATGTATGACCGTTTAAAGTAAAGTATAATTAGATCTAAGAGACCTTCACATTTTAATTTGGAGAAACTTGTTACTCTTCAGCTCCTACGTGAATATTAACTGCACAAACTGTACACATACAAAATCACCCTGTTCTCAAACTGTTTTACCAGTTTTGAATATAATTTGCCACGGCTCTGAGTTTTGATGAAGGTCAGCCTGAACAATAGACAACAAAAGAAGAAATGGGTTTGCCGAAAGATGACAAGAGACAGACGGCAACACGTGATCAGTTCTTTGTCTTCCAATTCCAAACACACATAGGATTTGCTAACATTGAAGACACCAAGGCTGTAACATTATCAAATCAATACTCCATCTACAGCTCAAGATGAGCACACACTAGACAATTACTTGTAAATGCCCTAAAAAAAATCAGTTACACAGCACAACGTGTGCAAAAGAGTAGCTTCAGTTAGGAAAGGACATGGACAAGGTCTTCAAGCAATGCTTTCCTTTGGAACATGACTGATTGCCATTTTTCAGAGCATTTCAAACGATTCCTGCCTTCAGAAGGTGCCATGGGCATTTAGTCATTTTCCCCTCAAGCTCTCAGCAAAAAAATCTGAGTGCAAACAAAGTTCCATGAATTTTTTTTAAAAAAAGCCATGACAAATAAACTACTAAAATAATAAATATTACCAGATCCTTGGTCTCTTGGGTGCAACAGACTTACATTTTATTTTGAAGGTTTTTGATAGTTGAGCTGAAATTAGAAGCTCTTTAATAATTATAACAATTTTAGAAGGAGTCCTAAAACTATTGGCACGGACATTCATTATCCTCAGAAGATAAACTAAAACCCCATTCATCTCTGTTTCTCATCAGATAGAAAAAGCTGTCATGAATATCCAGGTAGGACTTCGTCTCTTCGTCTTTTTGCTATTTTTGCTTTTTGCCAATATACGAATGTCAACAAATTTGGTCATAACCTGTGTGATTGTACAGTGGCATAATTCAATTTGGTTGAATGATAGCGCTGATACTCCTTGGTACTCTATATACAGAGTCATGGATTACTTTTCTCAGCCTCTTCACTCTGCAGTTTAACTCATTCAGTTTTTCCTTACTTTGCAAAACTTAAGTGGATGAGCTGTATTTGTCAAAAATCTGGATAGCTGAAGGCAAAAACTGCTTTTTCTGCAGGGACAGGAAAATGAAAACGGGATGAGGAGTTGTAGGGTACGCTGAAGATGCTCATAAGTGCTTTCGGCCTAGAATAGAGCTCTGCTGACCTTGAGGGTGTCATATTGATCGATCAACAATGAAGCGCTCTATGTGCATGTGGGAGAGGGAGAGATATGGAGGCGTGTAACTCCAGCAAACAGAAAATTGAAACCTGCCCTAATGATGAATCATTGATAAGTGGACAAGAGAGAACTTTCTCCATCTTTCGCTTGCTTCTCGGTTTGTCTTTTCCTCTTTGCTTTCATCTAATGTGTCTGTATTTGAGCTGTGGTGTCTTCTTTCTGTCTCTTTTTTTCTTGAATGTGCTTCTATCACTCTTTCTTTACCTCAATTTTAGCATAATTTTGTCCTGCTTATGTTTGGCCTCACTGTTTTGGCTCTTTGTTGTCATATGTTTCCTGCTTTTGCCTTGTTTGTCAAACCACTTTGTAAACTTTTGTTTATATAAATATATATATATAGGTGCTATATAAATAAAGTTATTATTATTATTAGTATTAGTATTATTATTTCTTTCTTCCTTTCACTCCCTCGATTTCTCTCTATTCCTATTTTATTTTTGTTGTTTCTTTTTTTTTTTTTTTGCTTTTCGTCAAATGTCAATTTTAGCATTAAGTCTGGCTTGTCCTCTACCGTCTCTTGCCTTCTCCACTTCACATGTACTTTTTGACTTTCAATCACTTCTTTTTTTCCCCCATCTTGACATTTCCATCTTGGTCCAGCATTTGAACTCTGGTTTAAGTTGACGTTTCCCTGCCTACAGGTTCATCAAGGACACATATGCATACTAATGTGGTCGCGTCCTGTCTCTACCGGATCTGTTTTCTCTTTGAGTACAGTCTTTAGAGGGCCATTATGTACAATTTTGTGGAAACTCTTATTTTAAGCCAGCTAACCATCACTCATTCTATTCCTCAGGGCACAAATCACTGGAGTTTTACTTGTTTCATTTCATGCTACAACATTTTTTCTAAAATGGAACTCTCTTGCATAAGGAATATTAATTTTAACGAGACCTTCAGAATAACTGAGATCTTCTCTTCCATCCACTTTTGCTGATAACAAACATTAATTCTTGAGAACACTTACGTTTCATGAACTACTGTTGGCACTAAAACTAGACAAGATTACTTGTTCTGTTCTGTAAAATGTAGCCTCAGTTTGGTATTTTTCTTACAGTTTAGCTGCTTCCTCCTCCACAAAAGCTGATTTGCTTTCTGATTGCCGATGGAAAACTGTATCGATCAGATGGGTTTAGTCTCATTTGTGATTAAGTTGGCTCTTAAATGATGCTGACATCTCACCCACTAAAAAGTACAAGAGAAATTTCTGTTTTTTAGTCTCTGCAGTTTGAATCCAAACTCAGCAATCAAATTGTGTGGTTTCTGGTTTTATACACAGAGTTAAGATAATGACGGTCCAGTCCACATTGTTCTTGTGGTGTTCACCCACACAAATAATTCACTGCAAGATGGGTAAAAAATATTCAAGTGGCTGTGATTTTGATAATCAATGCTGCTGGCACAGGCTAACGGATGAAAATCTACTATAAGCAATACTTTTATCTGAACAAACGTTTAAATGACTGCAAGACATGTGACTTAGACAAGAATTTTAGAATTTTCAGTCTCATCCATATCATTTCCAACCACAGGAACTGTTTTTCAAGAGTTAAAAAGACATACGAGCAGACTGCGGAAGAACATTGTGGAGCATGTAGTAACTCAAGAGCCTGATACTTTCGTGAGGCATGGTTAGGGACCAAAACAGTTATAAAGCCTGTTCAGTGAACTTGGACATGTCTCAAGTAGCCACATCCACCACTGAAAAAAAAAAAGTATAATGTTGCTCCATGCCTTCTGTATTTAAAATTTATATATCTGCATGTTTGCTAATAATGATAAAAAGTTATAACTTGCCAGTTTTGTGTTTACAGTCTGTTGGATTGACCATTATTTAAGAATACAAGAATGTAGCCACAGAGGGCACAAGCCAGTGTATTATCGTGCCGGTCCTAAGCCCAGATAAATACAGAAGATTGTGTCAGGAAGGGCATCCGATGTAAAACTTTTGCCAAATCAATTTGCGAATTGAATATATGACTTCCATACCGGATCGGTCGAGGCCTGGGTTAACAACAACCTCCATCAGTGCTGTTCACCTACAGGGGGCCGGTGGAAGTTGGACTACTGTTGGTCGAAGAGGGAGAGGAGGATAGTGTGTTGGAACTACGACAGGAAAAGGTAGAGAAATATTTAAGAATACAAGAGCAAACACAAATAAGACACCTGTGTTTCATCCATTTTAGATCTATATGGACTTGTCATTACTATCCACATGGTGAAACTTTCTCTTGACCATATTTACTTACTTCCATCAACCAGGACAAGAAAACCCTCAGCAATGCCCAGTACATAGAACAGTCATCCTGCCTGTGCGTGTCAAGGGGCAGCAACAAGATTGTGACTAACCTGGACCAAATGTTGCCTTTGTTTATTGATGAGAAACAAGGAGAATAATGCAGTTGGTATAAATAATGCAAAATGATGATACTTCTGCTCAGAAAACGGTACATCCAGGATTAGTTCAGAGAGCTTAGTTTCATTGGTGAGCAGCTGTTTGATACAGTGGGAGGCCACATAATATCTTCACATACAGTATTCCTAGTCCTATTCCTACCATCGTGTTCATTTTGGGCTGCATGTGTGCATCTACATGTGTGTGTGTTTATGATTTGAAAAGTCTTTAAGTGCTGTTTGCATTCAATAAGTGCTACATATATTTCTATTATCATGTTTTTATGACTTTTGGTCATCGATCCAGTGTGGGGACCATCCAAGTGGTTTTGTGGGCACAACTACTGCTATTAGATTACTGGGAACTCTCCAACTCTGTGTAACAGTTTATAAATAAATGTTATACACACACGCACGCAAACACACACACACACACACACACACACACACACACACACGCACACACACAAACAAACACATACTTCCCCAAATTTCATTGTTGCGTTGTTTTTGGTTCCATGATTTGGTTGTGTTTTGGTGGGGCAATTATTGGGGGTGCACACGCCCAGGCCTCCTCGTACTGGAATTTTTGAGAGAGGGGTGAGTCGCACTTGTGCAATGCTCCAAAAACTTTTGTTATTATATTCTTATTTTTCATTGTTTTCTATAGCGGGGGTGACTTTGTGGTGAATAGATGCCCACTGTCACACTCGCTATGTTGAAATATTATTTATATACATAATAGCGATGGAATTTATGTTAATTGGTAGATGTTAAGCGTTGACAAGTGCTAACGGGCTCACTGCATGTTGCAGGGATGCCAGTGTTACCCCCGCCCTCACATGATGTGCCCCACCTTTTATGTTACAGGTATGTTTCCTGATTTGTTTAAATAGAAAAGTGAAAAATGTTTTTAAGTAGATCTGTTTACTGTTTTACAAATGTTTCGCGTTGTTATTTTATTGTTATTGACTTCCTAATGCTGCAGGTCTGGAGAGAGGGGGATGCCAGCGTTACCCCAGCCCCCACCTTTTATGTTACAGGAAAAAAAACAAACACAACAGATCTGCACCACGTCTCCATCCACAATAATAAAGTCATCGCCGTCATTATAAATGTGACGGGCCAGTTAAGGTCTGTTACATCTGTACATTCTGATAATATATCGTCCCTCAATCTTTCCACCTTAATGTCAGCATGCTTAAAGGCACACACAGATATTTGTGGACCACAAAGTTGGGTCCACGTGGGAAGAAAAAATCCTCATTGGAAAGAGAGAATAACTTAGGGGATGTCACCATAGAGGCAAACCAGAATTAACAATATATATATATATGAAAATGGAGCTACATACACATGCCAAACACAGAGATCACATACAAACATATGCATTTAATGGATGCCCAGAAGCATCAGAGAAATTATTGACTTCAGAACAATCTTCATCATATCACCTATGGAAATATCAAAACATACAAGACCATAAATACAAATCTATGCACAAAATCCACATGTGAACTACTCTGCCCCATTTTCTCTTTCTTTTTTTTTTGTGTGCGTGTGGGGGCGGTGAGGGTGGTTATAAATCAATCACTAGCCAAATACCACATTTCAAAGCATAAACTAACAGTTGAACATAGGTCCATAGGCACATACATTTGGCAAAAACAATTTATCAACTCTCTGATTTGCATTTTCTACAGCAACAAGCTGTATCAAATAGAATCACCGAAACATTGCTTATTCCCGAAATAACATTATTCTTAAACATCACAGAATTTATTCCTGCGAAGGTTGAATTCCCCAGCTAGATTTCATAAATTATTCATGTTTTTCAACCAAACTGAACAACAGTTCAGCTGGATGGAAGACACATAAAACATTTCCTGCACCAAGCTCATGTATTTTGGGGCTTTCACACAGCTATATAATTTCAATTTGAGTCACATTTATGACAAAAAAAAGAAAATGTAAATAAAGTTAAATGTTGGTCTACTTTAATTTTTGCCCACTGAACATATTAGTAGGAAATTAGTGTAAGTTATGTTATGGAAAGGAAGGATTGGTGAAGATTTTACCGTCAGTTCCCAAACATAAAAGAGAAAAACAGGCACTAATCAGTTTTAGTATGTCAACGTGACTGATACTAAGGGTAATTAGACATTGCAGAAGTCACTCATTGCTCTAAATAGAAAGCCAGCTTGACACCAACAATACAACAAGATTCCACTGAAGTCACCATGCTTGTTATTCACCAGCAGCAGTGACAGACAGTCAACCACAGTGAAACAGCAGATATTTTCCACCTGAACAGGATGGATTCATGGATATATGATGATTTAATTACAACTGTCTGGTGTTGAATTTCTCAGGCAGCAAAGACTTAAATATTTCTTTCTTTTCTGGTCCCCATAATGCCCATAATGCAATGCTAATTATTTGCTGCCTACTCAAGGTGTTCAACAGGGAGGTAAACCTTCGCAGGAGACTGAGCTAACTTGGAGGTTGTGCTCTCTGAAGGCTGTGTTCTAGTTCTAATGTGTTCTAGTTCTACATCTGGTTGGACGGACAAGAACTGAATGTTTGAGGTTTTTTACAAGTGTTTAAAAAACAAAAAAAAAACAATTTTATTCATTAATTAAACTTGACAAATTACCACAAAAATGGGTGAGTGATAGGGCGTTGTCCCAAACAATTAACATTTTTAAATGGATCTGGATAAGGGTAAACTTAGGGTAGCCATTTAACTCCAAAACCTTTTCACAAATGTGAACGAAACATTTATCAGATCCAGGAATGGAGAATGGGAGCATGAAATTAAAGAATCTGCCCAGTCGCCAAACCCAAAATCTTAAATTATTTATCCAGTTGAAGATTTGCTTTTGTTTGCTGTTCTCTGTATAAGGGGAAAATGGAAATTTGGTATTTATATCAGTATCTACGCAGTTTTCAAAAACATGTTTTGGCTAACTATTCTGAAATGCGCTACTGATGTATCCATGAAGCCAACCAAATCTTTCATCAAAAGTAATTCATATAATTGTTTTCTTTTAGGCAGCATTGTTAATCCTCCCCAAAGGGATGGGAGCCAGGAATATGAGAAAAATCTTACCTTTGATGCCAAATTTGGAGTTTCCTCCAAACTTGAGAATAACCAACATCAGAAGGAAACCAGTGAAGGCAACAGCAGCAATGCCAACCACCACGTACACCTGTACAATGAGAAATCAGTATGAGGTATAAGCAGAAATAAATGTATACACATTAATAGGCACAATTGTTAGCTGATAGAAGAAGTCATAAAATAGTGATTGAAGGTAAAAGCTAAATTACACTTACAGCGACTCTGTCCTCAGGTGGATCTACAGTGGGGTCCTCTGTCGAGGAAAAAACGTTTAATAAATACAGAAGAAGAAAGAGAACTGTCACTGAGGGAAGGACAATGCTCCATGAAACAAACACTTAAAAACCCTAAATCAAACAGCAATGGTACAACTAATAAGTGCATGGGTTTGTATTAACAATGATGTTTGGCTTATAATGAGTTTCTAATGAAAAGAATGTCAACTACACAATGAATGGATTAAACAGAATTTCTGTATGCTCTAAGGTTTACGTGTTAGCGTGATCATCTAGCAAGCCTAAAACTTTCCTGTACTTAAACCAGCATTGTTTTCAAAGATTCATACTTTAAAAAACTGTATGATGTCCAAGTGTGCAATCTATTTTTGAATGAGTTTGCATGCGTCTTTACCTGAGAAAGTCTTACATTTGCTTAACTATTTGATTCATCCTAATACTAAAACATACAGTTTTTATGAACTTGCTTGTCTAAGAACTTAAGTATCTCAATAATGTTATTAATAATTAATGTAGTCTTGTAATGTTGTTTTACAATAAAACAGATCAATAGTTGTTTTTTTTATAAAATAACTCGAGAAACATACAGTGCACATAACTCTGATAGATGTCAGTTTGACTGGTATGCAGTATATAAAAAAACTAAAGACTAAACCTAAAATTGCAGATGAATAATGCATTTTCCACTTTTGTTGGATATACAGTATGCTGTATGAGAACAGAGAGCAGGACAGCAACAACAAATGGAGAGATTTAGTGATTAATTTGTTAATTTAAATAAAATGTGATAGAAAATGAGCAAATTAAAGTTATAGCAGTACCTATGTTTAGATCTGCAGAAGGAAGTGTGTGACAAAATAGACAAGAAAGACAAATTCAGTTCCAAACATTTAAACATTATTCAAATGCAGAAGTTTGACATGCACACATTTTCAGTCATACCTGTTCTCTTAATAATATGTTGATACAAAACTAATATTTAAAGCAAAGCTAACAAATGTAACTTTATTTGACATGCACAACATAAGGAAAACTAACATCAACATCATGGTCACATGTCGAAAAGTATAACAACAGTATCCTTAACAACTTCAGAGAGAAAGGAGAGAAAGTTTTTCTACAATGTACCAACTATGTTAATTCATAAGGATGAGATTATAGAATGTGAGATAGAATGAAACATTTATCTAAGACACTCAATGAACAACTAAGAATCGAAACTAGATGTGAAAGATTTAACTTGCTTTATAAAAAGCTTTGTGTTGATATTGAACATTTCACTCACCATAATAGTAAGGATCCTTCTCATTCCCTGCACATCAAGGTTAAAGAAAAAGATTATATTTGATTAAATTCACCATTCACAATTGTCAAATACTTCATGGACAGTACCGGCACTTAAGTTGTATCTCAGAAAATGTTCTGACAATTCAATTACTTTACTGTGAAGGAAGTACTCATTGCTTAGGTATGTTGGCAAGTTATATCCTTATGGAAAATGTGTGGTGCGGTTATACTATGTTCCTGTCCTGCACATGAGTGTCAAAATATTGTGATGTATTATTTATAAATATTAATAACAGAACATCAAATATTAGGTGTTACGTCCTACCATCCCAGGGTTTGCGCATGAAATGAGCCTCCACCTCCTTTCTGTCTGTCCCGTATTTGTTTTCAGCTTCGAGGGTGTAGCGTCCATTATTGAGGTGAGTGGGGCTATCCAGCTGGAGACAGCCGTGATACTCTCTCTCAGTGATGTCATGGATCCTCGTCATGATGTAGCTCCCCTCTGTCACTGGTTTACCATCACAAAACCATCGTAAATCGGGCTTTGGGTTTCCTGGTAGGGTTATTAATACAAATACAATACAAGGCTTTCATTGGTTTATATTCTTAAAAAACAGTCTATATGTTTTGTTTTCCTTTTTTATGTGATTGACTCTATCAAATGAAATGAACCATATCATATCACTAAAGGACATTATGTTAATTACCTGACACACTGAATGGAATGCACCAGTGGTGGTCTGAGATTGCGTCACTCAGTTTAGTGATTTTGGGAGGAACTGCATGTCATGGAGAAATTAAAAAGCTTTAAAAAAACAGCGTGACACATACCACAAACGAGGACGTAAGCTTCTAAAAATCTGTACTTGAGTACAGTGAAATGTACAGTGAACATTTTTGATATATTTTTGATATTAAAATCTACATTAATTGAGTTGCTTGCCAGAGCATAAACATACAAAGTATATCCAGCCACAATGACGACTCTTTCTCGCCAACGATATTCTCAGCTGTGCAACTGATCTTGCTGTTGTGGTCCAGGGATGACAGGTTGGTGAGTCGTAGCACTGAAATCTGGCCTGATGTTAAGATCTGAGGAAGAACACATAATTATGTCATCCACTTTTCTTTGTCAATTCATCTTGAATTTATTGGAAACCACCAAAATGGTCAGTCAGAAAGTATAACTTACTATTATACACACTAATATAATAAAATCTACCAAAGAACATTTGAACATGAATTTCGTACCTTTTATACACATACATACATTCAAAACCCAAATACAACCAATTTACTGTGACAAAATAAGATCCAAAATGCTAACTTTTGAGATGGTTCTACTTGAAAGTGTTAAATATTTACCGTGAAATGTTGTGATACAAAATGCATTGTGTGTGTGTGTGTGTGTGTGTGTGTGTGTGTGTGTGTGTGTGTGTGTGTGTGTGTGTGTGTGTGTGTGTGTGAGCGTGCGTGTGTGTGTTCTAACCTCATGATTGGTCGCCAATGTCATGTTCCATATCTGCTCAGGTGATGGCACCCCAGAGGTCATACAGGACAGGTCCACTGTCTTGCCTTCCATTAATGTCACTTTGGATGGATTCAATGTTGCCATGGGAACCTCTACATACAACCAGGGAGTGGGGAGGAGGACGAGGGGAAGCAGAGGAGGAGGGTGGAGAGAATAGAGAAAAGGGGAATGAAGCAGATTTAGGATTCTTGGTCAACTCCTGCCTTCAGTTGAAACACAAGGCACGTAACGAAGACCACAGCAGAGAGGGAGAAACAGGCAAACACCATCCAGTGAAAAGAAAGACACACAAACAAAGACTACGAATTTAATCTCTCTCTCCGTCCCCCTCTCGGTCTCTCTTTTAAGCACACTAACCCCAATCAAACAGAGACAAAGTTTAAACACAGTGATGGTTACAGTGATTACTAGTGCATGTCTTAAGCAGACCGAGTAGTAAATTGATTGGACACAGTCTGAAGCCTCTGTCAAATATATCTGAGCGTGTGTGTGTGTGTGTGTGTGTGTGTGTGTGTGTGTGTGTGTGTGTGTGTGTGTGTGTGTGTGTGTGTGTGTGTGTGTGTGTGTGTGTGTGTGTGTGTGTGTATTTATGGGCAGTGGGAACAAAGAGGTCAAAATTCTTTAGAGCAGATTTTTACTCTGTATTTAATACTTTGATAGAAAAGATACCAAGACCCAAGGAAAAAGAAGACTGTGAATGAGAAGTGAATAGAAATGAGAGAAGTGTCTACATTTAAAAAACCTGTTCTCTTATGCTCACATTTCCGTCCTCCTTTTTGGTCCAGTCACAAAATTCTTTACACCTGGGCGGCCCCACTTATTGCTATGGTAACTCTCTCAATCACACCGATATGAACATTTCACTCTTTTCAGTCCATCTGTATTATAGCTTTATAACCACATGTATTAACAGGTCCTCAGTAAATTAGCTTTTTACTTCTACTGGAGGCATTTGCAGGTGAAGTCGAACCATTCATATCAGAAATTTTATGAATGGTGAAACTGATAACTGGATTAAACTGCTGTTGCAGTGACTGAAGTTACCTTCATAAGACTAAATATGTAACATGCCTACATTAAAATGTCAAAAACTGACTTGACCCCTATTCGTACATTATCCCAATGAAATGTTTTCTGATTATTCTTAAGCCCATTGAACTCAATGAAATCCAAAAGGGCGTTATATGCAACTGAAAAAATGTACATGTCTCTTAAAAACAAGCGATTTCGGGGGATTTAATAAAGAGTTCTGATTCTGATTCTAAAACCATGCAATGTACTTTGTGTTTCACAAGGTGTACTGAAAAACGGGAAGGTGGTGGGCTGGAAGTTGGATTCGCAGGCTTGTTGGCAGTTCAATCTCTTAGAACAGCAGGATAAATCTGCAGGGCAGCTGTGATTGTATCCTCATTACTTAAAGCTCAAGGTGTGAATATGTAACTGTGAATGTTTTAGAGTATTACTGAAAGCAGAGCATGCTCTATTCCTAAGATATTTTAAAAGAACATTAATTCTAATTAGCAAACAACACATTTTTGATCAGGTCTAATATACCAGCATCAATGTCAAGTCAACACTAAGGATGAGCATCTGGTGATGGACTGTGCAGATTGTACAGCGTGGAGAAACACGCTTTTGTTTGCTGAGCATCGCCTTCCCATCACAGAGAACAATTTCCTTGTCTTCCTTACAAAATATCTTGCAAACTGCAGTAGGTCGGTCTTGTTGCTGTCAGCCTACAGAACATTCTGTCAGTTTCTTCTCTATCAGGCACCACTTTAAAAGCTGCCCAGGCTTGACTCTAAGAGACAAATGTATAAATGATGTGCACACATAACAGGCTACATACACATTTTCCCAATATAAGATGATGTCTATAATAAAAGTGCGCACACACACTCACACACACACACACACTCACACACACACATGGTAGGCAAGTAATTATTTGGACCATATCAAATTTTTTTCTGCATATTTTGCAACTCCAGTTGTACAAACTTGAATGCTTATTGGATTTAATGCATATCAAGTAATGTGTATTTCTGTACAGAGGGAGGGTGTGACCTAAGGACGTCAACATCCAGTATCAAGATGAGCATAATTATTGGGGAGATTCTTCTCCTCAGGGAAAATGGGCCAATAAAGAGATTTAACAGACTCTGAAAAGTTAAAAACTGTAAAAAAAAAAAAAATTTTAGAGAGATGCAGCATATCTAATATTTGGGGCACGATCACAGAACCATCTAAGGTTCTGTTGCAAATAGTCAACAGAGTTGCAAGAAACGTGTCAAGAAGAAAAGATCTAAATTAACTGCCTAACTAAGATTTGAGAGGAATCAATAACTTGAAGCTGCCAGGAACCCATTGTCCTCCAGTGTTGACATATTCCACAAGTGTAATCTACCTATAAAGAAGTATAAAGAAGTACGAGGTGCTGTCAGAGATATGGCCATTGTAGAAAAAGGCTGAAACCCAACCACCTCCAAATAAGACACATACGTTGAAATGTCAAGAATGGGCCAACAAACATCTGGATACAGATTTTTTCAAAGGTTTTGTGGACTGATGACATGAGAGTGACTTTTGTGGACCAGATGGATGACCTCACGGTTGGATTAGTAATGGACACAGAGCTCCACTTGGCCTCATACGCCAGCAAGGTGGCCATTTTAGGATTGAAAATGGACTCAAAATCAACTCTCAGACCTACTGCCAAGTTTTAGAGGACACTTTCTTCAATCACTGGTACAGGCAAAATCTGAATCTTTCAAAACTTTTATTTTGATTTTTGATTTTTCACATGCATTAGAGTACTCCACTGTGTGGCTGGTCTGTAAAGGCCTTAAAGATGAAAACCTAACGACGTGGACCCCTTCTTCATCTGACTTAAACACTACTGACAAATGTTGGGCCCTTCTTATGCAGGTAATTGACAGTGAAGGAAAACAGTACACATCGCTATATATAATATTTACTATGCGCCCTCGTTCCTCGTGGGTAATGTGTTCCAGGAACCACATGCGATTAGTAAATTCCACAATAGAACAAAAAACTATTTATCGTAATATTTTATGGTAATTTAAACGTTTATGAACCCTCCCGTACTAATATTAAACCACCTTCTATCTGTATTACCTTTTCCCACACTCTTATCAACTGTTAAAAGCACTTTTGTGTCTCACAGAACATGGCGCACTTCCGGATGCTGTCAGCCAATAGAATGCGCATACGGTATCACGCAACTGCCTACCAAAAATCTGTGATGAGGTGACGTTACGAGCATTAAT
Source organism: Antennarius striatus (assembly GCF_040054535.1). Lineage (NCBI taxonomy): Eukaryota > Metazoa > Chordata > Actinopteri > Lophiiformes > Antennariidae > Antennarius > Antennarius striatus. The sequence continues at coordinate 18,553,561 of NC_090778.1, forward strand.
GTGCGAGGGTGCACTGTATAGTATTTTTGCTATAAAATTTCATGATATAATAATTAAAAAGAAGATGTATTGAAGTGATAAACTGAATTGCGTTTCTCAAAGTTATTTCATTGGGAAATAAAGGAAAGTTTGAAAAAGCTTGAAAGTCAGTTTGAAAGGAGGAAAACGTTTCCGCAGCCAGGGTGGTAGGGTGATGTCCCTATGTCCATTTTTCCCTCAATGCATCTATAAAACCTGCCATTTTTCCAGAACAAGAAGACAGCTAGTTACAGCTATGGTATGCAACCCTAGGGTTACATTACCAATCCTGTGTCAACCTTTGACTCCATTATTCCGCTGTGCCTTCATTCATAAAGCATGCTCCAAGAATGTACTATGCATTATAAGCATCAGGCATATGTGCCGGTAATATACAGTACAGCTGAATGGCTGTTTACAGCTCGTATTTAAAAGGAAAACATACTGCCCTCTGAATTGAAAGCCCAACACAATACACCAAAGCATAAATCCATATTATTATTGAAAGCGTCATTCTCACATCCATGTCATCCATTCTCTCTCTCTCTCTCTCTCTCTAAAATTGATTACTATGACTACACTGTTTATGTCACCGGTGAGGGCTATCGAGTTATCCAGAATCACTGACTGTTATCCAGTCAGCTTTGTGACCATCTAAGACTCGTCTAGACAAGTGTTTTAGAGTCCATGAAAACAGCAGCACTAGTCAAAGTTACAATGACCTCCTAATAGTATCAGATGAGGGACTTGTCTCTGGACTCTGTTAGATCTTAGTGATACATTTGAAAACATTCACTGTCAACATCAAATTTCAAACACCCATAATGGGATTAAAGGATTTAGGTTAGATTGGTTTTAAATCTTTTCAGTTTGATCTGTTTCAGTTTGTACATGCTAATTGTAAATCTTTCATGCACATCAAAATTAGTTACAGAGTTCCCTAAGGCTCTGCACTTGGATCAGTACTTTTCGACCTAAAAATGGTCTCTTTAGATGGTATTTTTAGTAGATATTAGGGATGAGCGAGTACACTGTATCATCTAAATGATCTGTATCCGGATCTGTACTCGGAATGGGCGTGGCTTAAACCAGAAGTGGGCGGGGTATGACTGGAAATGGATGGGGCTTAAATCACTACATTATTTTAAGTCTGAACTTGATATGGATTGATCAGAAATTGCCATATTTTGTGTTTTTTTTAAAAACTATTTACAGAACACCCTCAAAATTGAGATTCAAATCAATGTTTTTGATCACAAAAGTTATGTAGCCACAAGAGGGTACAAGCCAGTGTCTTATTGTGCCGGTCCCAAACCTGGATAAATACAGAGGGTTGCGTCATGAAGGCGTAAAAATTTTGCCAAATCAAACATGAGAATCAAACCTATGACTTCCATACTGAATCAGTCGAGGCCCGGGTTAATAACGACCGCCATCGGTGCTGTTGACCTACAGGGTGATGGTGGAAATTGGATTGAAGAAGGTCGAAGAAGGAGAGGAGGAAAGTGTGTTCGTAAGAAGAGAGAGAAGAGGAACGCCAAGGGTATAAGACTGAGAGTAGGGATGTACACACAATATAAAATGTTGTATAAATTTGGTTCCACTTCACGATTTTGTCTCACATGTTGTTGATTCTTGAAAAATATTTTCAGTTTGTTATCTTTAAGTTTGAAGCCTGAAATGTGGCAAAATGTCAACAAGTTTTTTGGGGGTCCAATACTTTCGCAAGGCACTGTATATTGGTAGAAGGATGTTGAGTTTTGAACTGCCAGGCAGGAGGCCTAGAGGAAGACCAAAGAGGAGGTTTATGGATGTAGTGAAAGAGGACATGAAGGTAGTTGGTGTGAGAGAAGAGGATGCAGGAGACAGGGTTAGATGGAGGCAATTGATTCACTGTGGCGACCCCTGAAGGGAAAAGCCGAAAGGAAAAGAAGAAGTTTTGATCACAAAAGTAGAAGAATTATTTACAGAAGGTATTAAGGCAAGGCATTATAGTTTTAATTTAGTGTTCTGATTTGTTTTTATCTATTCCACCAATTTATTCTTTATTCTTATTCTTTCAATGATAATCCAAGTTATATACAAATAATGTCCGAAAATCGCTGTCTAAGGGAGTTTTATTAGTTGCAGATTTCTGGGAGGCCGAGTGTTAAGGTGTGGGTGCGTGTGTTTGTGTGTGTGTGTCTGTTTGTGCATGTGTGTGTGTTTGAGTGACTGTGAGAGGGAGAGAGGAAGCGAGAGAGAGCACGTTCGTGTGTGTGTGTGTGTCTGTGCGTGTGTGTATGCGTGTGTGCGTACGCTATGTAACAGTTAAAATATCTATAGAGTATCTATACAAATCATTTATTTGAACTGAAGTGAGAAAGTGTCAGACTAAGAGCAAGCAGGTAAAAAAAAACAAAAAAAACCCCGACTGGAATGGAGGCAGTGACCGATGCGACACGAACAGTTTTCATCTCTGTTTGGTCAAATGCACCACGTACATTCATCAAAACAAAACAAGTTCACCTAGTAACCTTCAATAGACCGAAATATATATAGACAAGCTAAAGAAAACCTAAGGAAATCAACATGAGATACAGCGAAGCCACGCACAGAGAGATCAGTCAATGTCTGTGGCGCACAGACTCTCTGTAGGGAGGGCCAGGCGCTGTGTGTGACTGGCCAGTCACTGAGGGTGACAACAGTCAGTTCTGAGGATTTTAGGACCACAAGTTTTGACAAGTTTTACTCGTATTGTACTTGTCAAAAATGCATTATCTGTACCGGATACTCGTCTGAAACGAGTAACCGGGTGGAAACACGAAACCTAACTGTTGCTAAAATATAATGGAAAAAAAACGTTAAAATATGAGAAACATGTCAAACTTATGTTCTTTCATTTAGAACACCTTTTTTATTTTAATTCATACATTTATCCTTCAATCCAAACAACCTTTCTTATTTTAATCTTCTTTTTCAATTATAATTTCATTTTATCCCAGAGGTCTTTTGCTTCAGTAGGTGGTCCTGTGAAGAAAAACTTTTAAAAGTGATTCCATTGGTTCATTTCAGTTGAGCTGGGTTGCTATTGGCTAGGGCAACGTATGTCCCGCCCCCTTCTCGCAAGTACTCGGCTCAACCTTTGTAGATATCTAATAAATCTTCAAAGTTATCCAGGTGGCAAACAATACATTGCAATCAATGGAACTAGATTAAGATAATCAGTTGATTAAACTTCAGGCGTGTCTTAACAACCCAAAAACCTGGATGACCTGTAATTTTCTGCAGAAAAAACTGACGTTATTGTGCAGGGCCCGAAACATCTCAGAAACACATTATCTAATAACACGATTTTTCTGGACAGCTTTGCCTTAGCCTCCAGTGCCAGGAATCTGGATGTTATCTTTGACTGTAACATGTTTTTAAATATGGCATTTCACCTGAATAATATTCTCTCTCAAGAAGAGTGGAAACAACATTGATTTGTTACTTCCAGGCCGGATATTTGTTATACCCCATTGATTGTAAACATCTCTTCCGGAATGTTGCCGTGCTGCGCTGAGTGCAACTAGTGAATAAACCATACCTGTTTAGAATTCTTTGAACTGTGGAATCCAGAAAAACAATTAAATATCTTTCTTGTCACGAATAAAGTCATGAACTGAACAGATACAAACATATCTATCTTTTACTAAACATGTTTTAACAGAGCACTACGCTCCAATGCAGGGTTACTTCTGCTCTCTGGATTTCCAAAAACCAGAATGAGAGCCAGAGTCTTCACTTATCAGCCCTTTTCATGTGCATTTCTTGTCTTGAGGTTTCCACTGCTTAAAATGCTATTTTTTTCTTGTGTCTCTTGCCAAGTGCTTGCTCATGGGGAATGTCAGGTCTACATAAAATAGGGAATGACCTAGACCTGTTCCTTTGGATATTCTCATGAGAGAAGTTAGGCTGTGATTTGGCACTACTAAGATAAAACTGACTTTACTAGGCTATATCTTTGAAAAAGTAGTAAGTGTATTGTTGTCTTCATGCATGTGAACAGCACCTTTTGCAAAAAGACACAGGAGTCTGCTGTTTGTACTGGAAGTTACATATATACAGTATATATATATATATATATATATATATATATATATATATATATATATATATATATATATATATATATATATATATATATATATATATATATATACAGAGAGAGGGGGGCGAGATACACACAGATACATAGATACATACTGTATACTGTATAAGTATATGTACAGTATATGCACGGTACTGGTACTTCCAAATGGGGGTTGGAATCTAATGGTGAGTTTCATTACGGCACTACGGTCTTTTATATCATTTATACTTTGTTTTTATGTCCTATATTTGTTTCTGATAAGTCTTAAGGAATAGTACTTTAGTAATTAGCCTAGTATGGCATTTAAATGACCAGAAGTGGCGATTACAGATTGAAATTTAATAAATGACAACTTACAAAAAATTCAGCTTGCAAACAACCTCTGAACAATTTGTGTTTGTAGTTGGAGGGCTACCCGAGTATGTGTGTGCGTTTGCATACGTGTGTGGGTGCATGCATGCGTGTCTGTGTGTGTGTGTGTCTGTAGTATTTTCTCACACCTAAATCAACCTATGAACAGTGAACAGTTGTGATGTGAAGTTCGTTCATTTATCCACTGTCATTTCCAAAACACACAGGAAAAGCATTCTCTGTTCTCAGGAAAGCTGGTTGTGGTTGTTATCATTTATGTATTTAGAAGATTTTAGCTTAAAGTTTATATTCTTGAGCAAGCTTTTAGGGAAGCTTAGACAAAAGCTAAATCATGAAATGAACAGTAGTGCAAAATTTTTAATTATTTTCATCTTATAAAGCAACCAACTAAGTTTGCACCTGTTGCTGGAATTACTTGAAACTTGCATGCACATGATGTTACTGCAGTTATTTTAGTGAAGTTTTTAACGGGCCTGCAGTGGAAACAGGCTTTCTAAGTGGAGCTCCAGGAGTAAAAAAGTCCACAGTCCACAGGGACTGAGAGAGAGAGACAGAGAGAGAGAGAGAGAGAGAGACAGAGAGACAGAGAGAGAGAGAGAGACAGAGAGAGAGAGAGAGAGAGAGAGACAGAGAGAGAGAGAGAGAGAGAGAGAGAGAGAGAGAGAGAGAGAGAGAGAGAGAGAGAGAGAGAGAGAGAGAGAGAGAGAGAGAGAGAGAGAGAGAGAGATGCATGTGGCCTGAGATGTCAGCCTGGGGCATCGTTGGGCGCTTCCTCTGCTTTGTGCCTTCCTTATATGTCTCTTGGAAATGTGTTCAGACAGAAGAGTAGGCATGCAAGCAAACCGACAGATGGAACACAACTACTGTAGTACTGTAGACATGAAAAGACAGCCTGACGAATGGGAACGCCAAAACCAGTGATAAAAAGCAACTACATGTAGAGGAAAAGGCCAACAGTTTGTCCATACTGGGACATTTTTGGTGTATTACTGCTATCCCTGGGGTATTATTTTGCAGCCCTGCTTCACCATATCCTCCTACTCGCATATCATTTTGCCAGGGGGTCCCCTACCCACCTCTGCAGGAGCAATGTTGTTACTGTGGTAATGCCAAAAATAACCTCTGCTAATGGAGGCAGAGATCAATAAGTGTTACCAGTGACAATGTTGGCTTCCTGCAGGCTAACTTATTGTTTGCATCCTGTGCATACTGACTGCAGTGAGCTATTTTTGACTACTCCACTTGCTTTGTCAACAAAGAAGGCAAAAGACTTCAAGATTTATATTTTGGCTTATGACAGAAAATTTGATTACAATTCAACTGAGAGATAAAGCTTTTCTAGCTGCTATTGTGCATTTGATAAATTTATACTCTCACTTTACAATAAAAAACTGGATCTGAATCAACTTCTTGCCCCAAAGGCCAGCCGCTTTCCATTTGTTTACCTACTGTCATGCTGAACTTTTTTAGCTTTTTTCTCAGAAAGTCAGAGCAGGTTGTACTCAAAGTTTCCAACTGATCAAGTTGTAATCTGACCCACTTTATGAAAAGGAAAGAGCCTAGAATAGAGAGCCACAAAAAAATCCATACAAAAGACAAGAATTAATGAACTGCTGCTGACATTAGATTCTACCTTTTTTTTATCAATAGCACATACATGTGGAATATTTACACTAAACCATAAACGTAATGGCCAGTACATTTTTCTGTTCATTTACTGCAACTGAGAAAAAGGCTAATATTAAATCATATCCACAAACATGTTTTCAGAGAATGTCTTTCTCTGCTCATAAAAATGTGATTACTGTTGTTGCATGGCAGCTGAGTAATCTGGTGGAGCTTTCCATAAGACCAGAAAGAATTTTTACTCTGATGATCGAAACATGATGATTCAGAAGAAAAGGAAATTAAATCTGTTGACTGACGGTGAGTGACTTGTGCTATAGCAGGAACAGCTCCAAAATGTCAGCTTTGGGTCGGCCAAAGTAATTTTGGGACAGGCCTTTTCTTTACACAAGTTAACAAGTTAAAACTTTATGCCTTTCCAACTGGTAGACACACACACACACACACACACACACACACACACACACACACACAACTGGCTGTTGTCACTGTCTGGAAGGTGATGAGTGTCTCTATTTGACACTTTACATCTCTTCTTCTTATCCTTGTCCCGTAAGGGGTCGTCACAGCATGTAAACCATTTCCATGTCAATCTTCTGCATCCTCCTCTCTAACACCAACTGCCCTCATTTCTTCCCTCACTACATTTATTCACCTTCTTTCTGGTCTTGCTCTTGCCTCATAGCTCCATCTTCAACATCCTTTAAACAATATACTCCCAATCTGTCCTCTGGACGTGTTCAAACCATTGAAGTCTGCTCTTTCTAACATTGTCCTCCAAACTATCTCTTCTTGGCTGTTTTCTCAAATGAACTCATTTCTGATCCTATCCAACCTGGTCACTCCTAGAGAGAACCTCAACATCTTCATTTCCATCACCTCCAGCTCCGCTTCTTACCACACTCACTGTTGATCCCAAGTACAGTTATTTGAAATCCACCTTCACTATTTCTTCCTGTCTCACCTCTACCCTGAACTCCACTGTCACACCTGCACCATATCTCACCGCTGTTTATCTGCCCTCGTACATGTACTATTCTAACATACTTCTCTGCCACTCAAGACTTCCTCATACAGTACCACAGTTCTCCTCTGGGTGTCCTGTCATAGGCTTTCTTGACACTAAACATCTAATTTAAAAAAAAAAAAAATCAAATGCAGACGTACCTTATTATTCACCAAGACAGTTTTTAAAAAAAATGTTATCATAAATGACACAGATGGTGTATTCCTCAAACCATACCAAATATTTTGTTAATGTGTTTGCAATGGGTTTTATAGATCAATGCTTGCACCCATTTTAGGACAAGAGTTGTAGTAATATATCTTCACCTTTATTCTGGGAGAGATCTATCAATGGGTGAGCTACATTGGAAGTGGCACATTGTGCTGCCAATTATACAGTTTAGGAGCAAATCTATTTTGAGGCAAAAAAAAGCACAGGAAGGATCTTCAGCCATCTTGCTTGGATTGTTTTTTAGGTTTTTCTCGAAGCATTAACAGCTCTGAAATTGACTTGATTGACTGAATTGATAGTGACTTAATCTGGTGCTACTGAAACACACACTATACCGTATGACTCAAAACTGAGGTGATTCTTGAGATTTTCTTGAAGGCGTTCATAAACTGATACATGTTGTGTCATAACAATTAATTCATTCAGCTGGAATGTACAATGTAGGAGTAATGATCAGAGGGTCTTTTGGGTATCATCTCCTATGGATGGACTGAAAAAAATCGCACCAGCTATCAGACACACCTGCCACGCAATCCATCATGAAATTAATGAGAACCTCAAGGACAGGGTCCTGTAGACATACACCACTGTGTGTGTGTGTGTGTGTGTGTGTGTGTGTGTGTGCGTACGTGCGTGCGTGCGTGTGTGTGTCCTTACCACAATTAGGTAGTGTCAGTCTGGAGAGCAGCTTGCGTCCTCCTCCATCCTCAACACAGCGCAGCTCCTGAGTGTCTGCTTCATCTCCTAACGACAGCTTGATCCACATGTTCTCACAGGAGCAGTGAAGAGGGTTCCCTGACAGGATCCTAGACACACAAACACACACATAAAGGCAGAAACTATCAAGAACAGTGAGAAGTGATGTAGAGTTGCTTAAATAAAAATAAATAAATAAATAAATAAATAGATGAAACAAAGGAAAATTTTGGTGTTTTTGGAATCACACTTTGCTTTTCTCCAGACAGATGATGTACTAAGTTTTGGTCAAACATGAAAGCAGCTGCTTATCTTAGCTAAGCGTAAAGGAATCAGGGGACACAAAAAGCTTATGCAGAGTGAAAAAGGGCACTGCTGTTATGCTAAACTTACAGTCTCTGGATTGTGCTTTCCCCCCAATTGTGAAGACATTGGAGATACAGTTCCTTCCCCTTGTGTAACCCCTTCTACTAAATGTCGCCATAAACAATAAACCCAGATCTAAACATCAAAATGTCACATCACAAATCTATAAGTAATTTAGAGATGATAGTGCATGTAAATGTTTCTCTGAATGCTGTGATAATTAGCAAGTCAACAAGAGCATAAGTACCAGATAGTCACAGATGGACAGCTAATAGAGAAAGCTAGTCCAAAACTCACAGATAAGAGATGTTGAGATGTCTGAAAATCCTCCAGGACAGTGATGACAGGTTGTTGTCTTTCAGATTCCTGAAAATTAAGTCAAACAATATTAAATGAGATTATAATACCACAACACTACATTAGGTTGATGTAATTTGATAATTACAACAATTAACCAGCATCATGCACTTAATCCATTTAATATGTACCAAACTTCAATTACGTTAAACATGCCTAAAATGGAACTACCTTAACCCACCTGTATTAATTAGCATTAATGTGTCAGGCTGGTCCATTTTTTTACTTGATTAAAAACCCTTTGTTAATCTTACAAATAAAGGTTTACATCTTGATTAAATCTGTATATTAAACAAACAATCTACATAAAACAGAGTCATGCTTTGTAGAAGATAATGTATTATAATCTGAACAGTGCAGTAGAGAGCAGAAAACAAACATGTGTGTACTTACAGGTACTGTAATTTCAAGTTGTTTTGAAAGGTCAGCTTTGACACATATGTTAGCCGGCAGTTTGTCACCGTTCTGATAGAAAAACAAGTTCAAAAACATCTTTGTCATCCTCACGAACCGTCCAGTTATCAACAAGTGCAACAGTGCAAACAGCCAAAACAATTGTTAAACTCTTGATCAGACCTAATCAAGTGAAGAAGAACATTTGTTACCAATTTTATGTTAGTGATGCTGAAGGAAAATATGCACCAACAAAGGCACTTTTTTTTAAACATCTAGACATTGTTGTTTTGAAAACCTTATCTGTAAAACATCAGTATATCATTTATTGGCTATAACTCATCTCAGAAAATGATGCCACACCGTTTAATTTACACAAATAATACTGCAATATAACTGATATATTTTATATCTGTTATATTGCAGTATAACCGATGTAAAAAATATATACAGTACTGTACATCATCTGTTTATATTTATTTAATCTAAACTGTAAAACATCTTAAAATTAAAGACCCTTGTGGCTATTTATCAATTGATGGCATTTCTTGTTGCTGTTTAAAGAACTTAATCATTTTCCATTTCCTTTGGATTTTTAAAAAAAATGCATTTAGTTTTTAATGTAAAATTATTTTGATATCTGCTTAAGTTCCACTTCCATAAACCAGAAGTATAAATGTCCCTATCAATGGTCATTTAGTCAGCTGCTGTTCATGCATATCAATGAGTCAGTGCCACACCAGCACATTTATCTGTTCATTTATAAATATGTCAGATGTCCCAGTTCAAAACCTCCTTATGTAAAAATAATATAAAAGCTGTATGGAGACTCAGGTGGTTTTAATACGGTGCATTTTTTAGTCATGTTAAAACCAGATGCAGAGTATGTAGCAGTCATCAGCTGAGGAACGCTGCAGGAGTCAACATCATTATCTGATTGAAACATTGGTTGAGCAGATGTTCTGTGATTGTGACTGATCTTATCTGAGACTCAGCAAAGACTTTCTTTACACATTAAAAAAAAACAGGACTCCTAAGAATTAAACACTACTATACTGTTATCATAATGGTTCCGTCACCTCCCCCCTAAAACTATTAACACTGCGTGGAATGCAATGTGTGCAAACAGTTCCTCAGACACGTGGGACAGTTGTTCGGTTATGTCTCAAACACTCATCCCGCCTGCAGTTGGGGTTTAGTGATTGCGACCACAATTAAAAGCATATACATTTGCAGTTTGTGCTTTGTAATAATCGAGGTACCAAATGGGATGTTGGCTGGACCATCTACTTAACAGATTATTATGTGCTACTTGTCTGAATATTCTGCCTAAGATAAGACATCAAATGAGACACAGATGCGTAGAGAAACACAACCACATAAAACCAGGGATGTTGTTACCAACACAGAAAGCTCTTAAAGCAGCAGATGTGGTCAGTGCCCTGCCTTGAGCTATGAACAAGAATTATGATTAAAAGTAAGATGATTGAATATTTTTAGCAAACAATAACAAGCCTAATAAATATGCGAGTATAAAATCTAAGGGTAAATCCTTTTTTTTTTTTTTGCATCAAACATTTAAACTCAGAACGTGACGTGAACCGCCACAGAATATAAGATATATAATGCAACAAACTGTTTTTAACAAATTATATGACAAATAGCTTGAATACATATCCTGCTCTCCAAAGTGCTGGTATAGGAAGAGCTATAAAGACTTACAGGTTCCTGAGATTCTTGTAGTAGTGCAGGTCTTTGTCATTGATGGATGAGAAGCTGCTCTGGTTGGCGATGTATCTGTCATTGTAAACAAGAATGTGTCAAAAGGCTAACATGTTGATGGAGGGAAGCAGAGTTAAGTTAGAAACGTTAAAAAAAATGAACCCCTGAGGGACTAGTGATGATAAATTGGACAGAGGTGAGATGGTAGGTTTTAAAAGTGGAGAAATAGGCACTCCCTCATCATTTCCTCAGCTGCAAGGCATCGGCACTTGTCTCCAACAGGAGATGACTCTGGGCAAATTCTGCTCTAAAAAACATGTGCTCATGTGCTTTTCAAATATCAGGGCATCTGAGGATATTTACGTCCTCAGAAAACCTGCAGAACAAACTGATTAACGTCTCACATATAAAAGGCACAAATTTGGCAGAGGTCTTCAAGCTCACTGCTATTTGGTTGTTGTTTCTTTGGCTAAATCACATGATCGTTAAATATTGTTTTTGTTAAGGGAATCGACTGGGAAATAAAACATCTATAGATGGAATCATTGATTTTCAGAAGCAATGCAAGGCCTTGGTGTTTATATGTTTTGAATGGAAAATGCATTGTTGTTGCAAGTCAGTCAAAATCAAACATAATATTTTGTATCTTGTCTCTTGTCTCTAAGATAAAAAGAAAAAGGTTTCATTCAATGCATTTGAAAAGATGTGTGACACTAAAAAGACATATTATGCTCAAAAATATTTTTTTTCTGCCCAAAACCCTGAAAGAGTCACTCACATTAGTGATACTGCGATTATCGGGGGAAGAAATATCATTTTAATACATATCTTCCAAACCAGATAAACTGAGGGATATTTTCTCGTTAGGAAGATGGGAAATAAATAATTAGGTTTACGAAACCAGTAAAAGATTTACACTCTTTATTAATTTAGTTTGAGATTGGTAACCAAGTCAAATTGTGTGTACTTAGAAAAAGGACGTTTGGCCAATTACACAATTGCAAATTAGACTATAACCCATCTCCCAGGTATTTGGCATGGTCATTAGGAATTAGACATCATCAGGATGTCTATTCACATCAGCCAAGCAGCCGGTTAATGCTTTTCACCAGATTGGTAGCTCATTTAAGTGTCGCCCACTGCTTCTCCCAGTTCATTTCTTACCAGTCGTTAACAGCAAGGCTGTTCATCTTGGCCAAGCCATAGACTAGAAATTAAATATATCAATCCTCTGTTTAGCATTCAGACATAAATGTCTGCTTTAATTTCAAGACCAAATGACGACTAATGGAAAATGGGCTGGAAGGGGTGTATGATGGGCTGCATTTCAATGCAAATTTTATGTCATGTTGACTTCTATCACCCAAAAATGAAAGTACTATACCAGTCTTCAAATAAAAATGTTGATCCTGTCTCAATAAAATCCACCTTTTTCATTGAAAAAAGATTTTTCAGCATCCCTGTGGATGATTTAAATACTCATATGAGCCATAATGGGAAGTGTCGGTCTAACAATTGGACGGCGGTGTCTCGTCTCTGTCCACAAACGGATACAGACTGGGCTTTGTCTGGCTGTCAGAATAAAGTCTATCGGACTATTTCCACGCTGCTGTGAGGACTGATGTCCCCATGGTATAGAAATAAGTCTGTTTTGCAATGTAGGTTACAAATGATGCGCACCTACCGAATGAATGGAAAGGGCATTGATTGATTACAAATGTTACATGTGCTTCATAAATGCGTTACAATTCATCAGTTCTGGTTCTTGTCTGTCGGTGCGGACGGAGCCTGTCGGCTCCAGACACAGCTGTGGGGCACTGTGGGGCAAGTACTGGTAAAATATTCATAAATTCGATCAAACCTGAAGATTGAAATGACACTCATTCGAAATCCGACATTTGCTTTCCATAAGTGATGCTTCACAGAAACACTCACATGTCGGTGATATTTTCCATCTCTGCCTCGCTCTGCAGGACGGGGAAAGCTGTGATTCCCCGCTCCGGGTCCACGCAGGAGATCCGGGTGCTGCCGCAGGAACAAGACGACGGGCATGCCTCTGCGGACATCCACGGATCTCCCGAACCCACTGCCACCCCGACGACCACGACCCACCACCAGCAGCAGCACCGCCACGACGCATACCGCGTCCCCGGTGAGGAGAGCGCACCGCTCCCGGGTCTCAACGCGCTCATCTCGAGGACCAACTTCTGCTATTCGGTTCGATGACAAAAAAAAAAAAAAAAAAAAAAAAGCCACACGGCCCGGCCCAAGTCGGCTTGGGACAATCCCGGCTAGAGCCAGTCAAAGAAATGAGAAATACACTCAAGGAGAATCCGATGTTGAGGTGGATTCGGGCGGTGGGGCTAGAAAACAGTCGGCCGTGGCATCAGAGACGGGCGGCGAAGGAGACGAGAAAACGGGAGAAATCGGAGTCGTCCCTTCCCGGAGTGTCTCCTCCAGAACCCCGCTGTCAGTCAGCTGGTCAGTCAGAATCAGTCTGACGGGTGTGTGCCAAGAAGGATCTCTCTCTCTCTCTCTCTCTCTCTCTCTCTCTCTCTCTCTCTCTCTCTCTCTCTCTCTCTCTCTCTCTCTCTCTCTCTCTCTCTCTCTCTCTCTCTCTCTCTCTCTCTCTCTCTCTCTCTCTCTCTCTCTCTCTCTCTCTCTCTCTCTCTCTCTCTCTAAACACAATATTGTCTCTGTGTGGATGGAGTGGATGGGTGACTCTCAGCAGAGACGGGTCAGGATGGGAGACCTTCCAGCTATCCTACATGGATGGATGAAGAGGACAAAAGAGAAGCGGAAGGGTACCAGCATCAAGCTGATCACGGATAACTTGATACCTCATTGCCCCCCACCCCCCACCCCCCATTAGGAGATTGCGCCACATGCGCATGTAGCAGGAAGGTTTCGGGGAGCGGGTCAGGTGCAGAACAGAAGGGGTTCTACCCGATGATACACCACAAGGACTATGTGAATGTGTGTTTACCCGTTAATTACTAACCCGTGTTCATCTGTCTTCATTCTGAGGCTGTCAGGGTGTCAGGGGTTAAAGCACCCCCCCCCCCCCCCAGAACACCCGTTGTGTTTCAAGCGCTTTGCCTAAAGTGGTGAACAAGGTGATGGTCCCTGTGATCAAGAGACTACATGAGGAGGGACAGGGAAGGCTTCAGTGTTGAACATGTTATATAACTTAGATGGTAAATGAGAAAGAGGGGGCTATCAACTTAGAGGCGCTTCGTGTCATAATCTTTCTCATCATCACCCGTAATCCTCATTACAATCCTCATTATCATCTGCTGTCATGATGGGTGTTTCATGGGCAGACCTGTTCACTAACAAAAAATATCCTGTCTAAAGGAGGTCTTATTTTATAGAAGTCACGCAAACTTTGCAATCAAAGTCAATAAAATCAACTTGATAGATCCAATTAAAAAGTGTCCTTATTGAACATTTATTCATCCTATAAGTTTTCATGATGCAGTTGAGCTGATGCCCCCCCAAAAAAGGTGGATGTTGAGCTTCTCAAATGTAAGAGATAAAATAAGAAAGAGTGAAGGAATCATCAAGTCTTGTTGGCATGTTCCAGACTAGCTGTCAACTGGTTAAATCATTAAGCCATATTTCAGGATGATATGGGGCTCCGAGCCAAACCAGTCCTGAATTAATAATCTGTCATTTTAGAGTGGAGGCTATGCAGCATGCCAGTCAGTCTACAGCAATAGATCTCTCAGGCTTGGATCAATTTGGAGTTTATCTGTCTTTTGTACTGTCCAGACACTGAAGGACAGTCCAGCTGCTCCTCTTCACCTTGTATGTAAGGAGCAAGGAACGACAGCACGTGTGCCTGTGAGCAGCAACGACACACTGCAAGTGTGAGGACTCCTCTTTCCTTTCTCATTCTCTCCAATGTCCTGTCCCCTTGTGCTGCTCTAATGTGACGTTTGTGCTGACGCACAGGCAGTGCTGCTGAATAGAGGAGTGTAATTATGGATCCCTGTCTGTGTCTGAACCAATCTGGTGGTTGACTGCCTCGGAAATATGGGTGAACACAAAGTAGGCGTAATTAAAACATTGTCTAATAAACAATATTCCTATTTCTTTCTGTTTATTTTTAAATTTGAAAGAAATAACCACTTCAATCATTTACCTATGAAATATAACAATAATAGGCATGAGAATAAGCATCTGTCATCCATTTATTTAGAGTACGATAATATGCAGCTTCCAGTGCCAAATATGCAGCCTGTTGTAGTGCAAAATATAAATCATCTCTTTATTGCCTTGGAATATTTAAGGTAAGACATGGTTTCAATTAGCTATGAGGTGAGTTTGTCAATCTAAAATCAATAGAGAAGTTGTTCCTCACATTTTAAATGTGTTTTTAATAAACTCCAACACTTCTAAAATGCAGCCGCTTCTGTCAGAGGGATTTTTCTGTATGGGTCTAAAATCAAATCACAAGTAATATCTGAGATGAATTTGATACAAATAATTGTGATTTAATTATAAAAAATTAACTTCTCATTTTGAACACTGTAATGAATCCATCGGACAGTTGGCCAATGTATTTTTTGTCTCACTTATCTTTACTGATGTTTTGATGTAAAGATCTGATCTTTGCTAGCTGTGTATCATGATTTTTTTGTGTTTGATCAAAATCAGGTAAAGTTGAAATAATCTAATGGGTTGTGTCATCACCGAGCTGATTTGTTTATGACTTATGTCAGAGTACTGTAGGAAAATCTCAAGTCCTTGTTGTTGCTTGTTAGCACCACAGTCTCCAGTTGTGACACCACAACTTTGAATGAGCATATAATTTGTTCATTAATGGTAATCACTTTAGGTTCACATGAGGTTATGTGAAAGATTTAAATATTTTCAGAGCAAAGTTTTATTGCATCTTTTCATAGTTTATCCATGTAGGCTCCTAAAAGACACACAGGGGCTTATATCCTACTTTACCCTAAGCTCTAACAGCAGAGAGATGGGGTCATAACCGGGACACCAGAAACAGTCAGTTATATGCAGAAAACATTATTCTGGGTAATCCAATGTGCAGTGTTTTTCTAACTTTATTAACTGTGAGAGGTTTGGGCACCAAAAATGGATAAAGAAAATCAGTTCGATGAAACAAATCCCAGCTCCTTTTTCTCTTTTTGTTTAATTTGCTTGGCTTTGGTTTGAATGACTTTAACATGTGGAAATTGATAGTGGGTAGTGCTTCAGTGGACCATGTATGGTTAGTGAAAACAAGGGTTATGATTTGTTTCTCTTTTTTCATTTAAAACCATTGAATGGCCCTCTCTTTTCCGACCTAAACAGATACCCCATCCCCATGGGAAGCAGTCATCAGGTATCCAAAATAATGAATGCAAGACCAATTATTGTGCTTTTAGATTTTAGTGATTTTTTTTTTTGTTCTGTCAATTCACTTTTAAACATCTGATTGTGCCTAAAGCAGCATACAGGTGTGAATGAGGGCTCCCATTGTGTAACCCTGTATACGGTACCAAAAATTTGGACAGGGTCGAAACGTTTGATTGGTTCTCCATATAAATGCTGTGACGTGAACCAGTTCGATCCTCTGCATACAAGCCAAGTGTGGTTGGAAGAATTTATCCACTGGCGCCCTCTCGTGGCGAATGGGTTGTTTTGACACTCAACTCGACTGTCTTCTTATATTTTGCTATACTGTACTATATAGAAAATAGTGTTATTTTGGCCGATGGCAGTAAATAGAAAATAAGCATCGAAAGCATGGATACTTTTAACGACTTCGTTCTCAGGTGGACTAACACATAGGTGTACACAGTCTTTACATGACAAGCCCAACATTCTCCTTCTACGGTCTTTCTGCAGTTGGTTATTACCGACCATTCCTATGTATACAATGCCACACTGTTACCTCGAAGCACAAAGTCAGCTTTATCAAATGTAAAACGCTGCAGTATCGCTCAACTCTGCTTGACATGTATACATAACAGTTGTGTTTTAACACATAGGCTCCTGCTTCCATCTTGTTTTTTTCCCTTGTGCGTGTGTTTGCTTAAGTGTCTCTGTCCCATTGTCACTGATCTATCACTGGTGAACTGGTGAAACCACCCACTGTGTTTGTGATCCACTCTTTAGTCATTTGATTCCCACTGAAGAGAGAAACAGAAAATTAATTTAATGGCAGTTACAGCACAGTTCACAAATGATTGGCAACCACAATGGCAAATAATGCCCCAAAGTCATAAAAGCCAACAACATCAGGGAGGAGAGTCAAAGGAGGAGGGAAGAAGGGAGGGGAAAAGTGAAACAGGTATAAATGACTCTAACAAGTCTGTTGACTGCTTGAACGTGCATTAAGAAGAAAATGGAACTGAATGAAGTCAAGTGGAAGATACATAACCATGGAAACGACAGTGCATTTGATTCAGAGGTAAAAACCTGTTTGTCAGTGAATTATCTTGTCACGCTGTTCAAACAGTAGAAATGTGTCAGAACTTTTGCATGCAGTTGAAGCAGGGTACAATTTAACAACCTGGATCAGTATAACATAAAAGTGAGTTCCTCTGTTGTTATTTATTGTTTCAATTGTTTCAACTTAGGATGGCTGAAAAAATGTTTCCAAAAATAAGTTTCCCCAGTAGTGGTACCGTCTGTCATTCTGTGCTGTGGCTTTACTGGCAGTTTGTTGAATAGGATCATTTTCCTATCTGACTGACACTCAAGTGAGACAGGAAAATAAGCTTGCCTCCACATTACCAGTTTGCACTCAGGTTCTAATCTTTTTGTTATATCATTTGACCCTATGGTGTGTGTGTGTGTGTATGTGTGTGTGTGTGTATGTGTGTGTGTGTGTGTGTGTGTGTGTGTGTGTGTGTGTGTGTGTGTGTGTGTGTGTGTGTGTGCGCGTGTGCGTGTGTGTGTGTGTGTTTGTGATTAGATTCACATCGATGAGGACAGCCCCACCAAACGTTCAGATGATGCTGCACTCATAAGCACAGACCAAGAAAAACAAAGGTTGTGCTCTTCTGCCAAACACACTCTTCATGTCAATGTAGTGGTCTTTATCCTGAGCCTTTGGTGTAATGTTTCTCTCCTCTGATCCCCACTAAACTAATAGTTCTCCTTTCTCATTACAGTTTGTCCAGCATGTTGGAGAAGAAAGTAGAAGCATTCCAGAGCTATTTGGCAGAGCACAGTAATAAGATCGCTCTTGTTTTACGACTGGTTTTAGCAGCAGGTAAGGTGTCCTAGCATCTGTTAAAAGGTAACTAAGGACCTTGAATAACTTACGGGTCTCTGTCTGGTCTTGAAAAATTAACAGCATGTTTACACCAACCTGATAATCAAATCTTCTAAAATTGTAGCACAATAGTCTTACATTATGCCACAATGCTGTGAATGCAGTCTAATGTACTGAAAGCTTTGTTTCAAATGTACTTTTAAGGCTATTTCATAAAGGCTTATTATTTGAATTTGCAAACTAGCTGTGCTGGTTGTAATTCCTACATGCTCTATGCCTTCGGCATGTTGACATGAGCGTGTGTTTTGTGTGGATGCTTGGCCAAATTTGTAGACTGCAATTTTTAGACTGTCATTATAGACATTATAATCGGACCTTTTGAAACTGCTATATACAATAAAAAAAATATAGACATCTGGAATTATTTGTACTCTTAAAAAACAGCAAACGTTTGGGCAAAAGATAACTTTATTGTCTATGTCTATGATGTTAATTCAAGTTATACTGGACAAAAATATTAATGCAACACTTTGTTTTTCTCCCATTTTTCCTGACCTGAAAAAGCTCCACACATTTTCCATACACACAAAAGACAATTCCTCCAAATACTTTTAACCGCTCTGTCTAAATCTTTGCCAGTGAGCACCTTTCTTTCTGATTAGACAGCATGATTATTGCACATGAGTTCCTCAGGCTGGTTTTTTGAGGAAAATGCTATTTCATCACACTGCAAACAACTGGCATGGTGACTGCAGGAATGTCTACAAAACTATTGTAATTCAGTGTCTGCTGATATTTAATTGAGTCCATGGTACCATGTATTTTAATAAAATGTCACATAAATCATTTCATTAACAACATAAACTACTCTTTTTTTAACCGGAGAATACAGCATATCAAAAGGAAGGAAAACTGTTTTGTTTCATTTTGTTCTTTGTTTGTTTGTTGGTTTGGTCTTTTGTTTTGTTCTGTTCTGTTCAGTTCTGTTTTGTTTTGTTTTAATTTGCTTATTCTTTATCTTTTTTTAAAACTAGAAATAATGCTAGCCCCAAATAATTAAGTTTATGGAATTTTTTCAGCCATCATTGCGATTGTGATCACGGCATGCATCCTGAACTTCAAACGGGCTGTCGGGCTGCTGGCCCTCTCATTGGTCGTCGCATTCTTCCTGGCTTGGGATTGGCTGATGGATCGGCACTGTGACATGTTGTGGGAGAAACTATCCCCTGTCCGAGACCTGTTCACCAGAAACTGGTACTGGATCAGATGGTGAGAAATAAGACGCAGGCCGACACCTGTTACCTTCACAGTAAATTTCCTAAATAAGAAGGGCCCAAAAAAGAGTTTAGTTCAAGTGAAGAAGGGCTCCATGTTGTTAGTTTTTCATCTTTAAGGCCTTTACTGGCCAGCCACGCAGTGGAGTACTTTGATGCATGTGATGAAGTGTTGTGTTACATAAAAATCAAAGTCTACCTTCATGTCCTCTTTCACTACATCCATAAACCTCCTCTTTGGTCTTCCTCTAGGCCTCCTGCCTGGCAGTTCAAAACTCAGCATCCCACCAATATATTCACTATCTCTCCTCTGGACATGTCCAAATCATCTCAGTCTGGCCTCTCTGACTTTATCTCCAAAACCTCTAACATGTGCTGTCCCTCTGATGTACTCATTCCTGATCCTATCCTTCCTGGTCACTCCCAAAGAGAACCTCAGCATCTTCATCTCTGCTACCTCCAGCTCTGTCTCCTGTCCCTACCTCAGTGACACTGTCTCTAGACCAAACAACATCGCTGGTCTCACCACAGTTTTGTACACCTTTCCCTTCCTTTTAGCTGAAACTCTTCTACCACACATCACACCTGACACTTTTCTCCACCCGTTCCATCCTGCCTGTACACGCTTCTTCATCTCTTTTCCACACTCTCCATTTCTCTAGACTGTTGACCCTAAGTACTTAAAATCCTCCACCTTCTTGATCTCTTCTCCCTGTGACCTCACTCTTCCACTTGGGTTCCTCTCATTCACACACATGTACTCTGTCTTACTGCGGCTAACCTTCATTCCTCTCCTTTCCAGGACAAACCTCCACCTCTCTAGCTTCTCCTCCACCTGTTCCCTGCTCTCACTACAGATCACAATGTCATATGCAAACATCATAGTCCATGGAGATTCCTGTCTAACCTCGTCTGTCAGCCTGTCCATCACCATAGCGAACAAGAAGGGGCTCAGAGCTGATCCCTGATGCAGTCCCACCTCCACCTTGAACTCCTCTGTCACACCTACAGCACACCTCACCACTGTCTTACAGTCCTCATACATGTCCTGCACCACTCTAACATACTTCTCTGCCACTCCAGACTTCCTCATACAATACCACAGTTCCTCTCTGGGCACCCTGTCATCAGCTTTCTCCAGATCTACAAAAACACAATGCAGCTCCGTTTGGCCTTCTCTGTACTTCTCTATCAACATCCTCAAAGCAAATACTGCATCTGTAGTACTCTTTTTTGGCATGAAACCATACTGCTGCTCACAAATGCTCACTTCTGCCCTTAGTGTAGCTTCCACTACTCTTTCCCATAACTTCATTGTATGGCTCATCAGTATTATTCCTCTATAGTTGCCACAACTCTGCACATCTCCTTTGTTCTTAAAAATTGGCACCAGCACACTTATCCATTCCTCAGGCATCTTCTCACTATCTAAGATCACCTCTCCTAGACACTTCCATACTTCCACAGGTATATCATCAGGACCGACTGCCTTTCCACACTTCATCCTCTTCAATGTCCTCCTCACTTCATCCTGACTAATCTTTGCTAATTCCTGGTCCACAACAGTCACCTCTTCTAGTCTTTGTTCTCTCTCATTTTCCACGTTCATCAACTCTTCAAAGTACTCTTTCCATCTTCCCATCACACTACTGGCACCTGTCAATAGACTTCCATCCCTATCCTTAATCACCCTAACTTGCTGCACGTCCTTCCCATCTCTGTCTCTCTGTCTTGACAACTTGTATAGATCAGTCTCTCCCTCCTTACTGTCCAACCTAGCATACAATCATCATAAGCTCCTTGTTTGGCCTTTGCTACCTTTACTTTCACCTTACGCTGCATCTCCCTGTACTCCTGTCTACTCTCCTCAGTCCTCTGAGTGTCCCACTTCCTCTTAGCTAACCTCTTTCTCTGTTTACACTCCTGTACCACCTCATTCCACCAACAAGTCTCCTTATCTACTTTCCTTCCAGATGACACACCAAGTACTCTCCTACCTGTCTCCCTGATCACATTAGCTGTAGTTGTCCAGTCATCTGGAAGCACCTCCTGACCACCCAGAGCCTGTCGTAACTCCTTCCTAAAAGTCATGCAACACTCTTCCTTTTTCAGTTTCAACCATTTCGTCCTCTGCTCTGCCTTTGCCCTCTTCATCTTCCTCACCACCAGAGTCATCCTACACACCACCATCCTATGCTGTTTGGCTACACTGTCGGCGACAACTACTTTACAGTCATTGATCTCCTTCAGATTACACCGTCTACACAAGATGTAGTCTACCTGTGTGCTCCTACCTCCACTCTTATAGGTGACCCTATGTTCCTGCATCTTCTGGAAGAAAGTATTCACTATAGCCATTTCCTTCTTTTTTCCAAAGTCAACTACCATCTGTCCTTCTGCGTTCCTCTCCTGGATACCAACCCTCCCATCACCACCTCATCACCTCTGTTTCCTGCACCAACATGTCCATTGAAGTCTGCTCCAATGACAACTCTCTCACTACTAGGTATGCTCTGGATCACTTCATCAAAGCCCAACCAGAATTTCTCCTTCTCCTCCAGGTTACATCTTACCTGTGGAGCATACCTGCTAATAATATTGAACATAACACTTTCGATTTCTAGCTTCAGACTCATCACTCTATCTGACAATCTTTATACATCCAGGATAATCCTAACAAACACCTCCTATAAATTTTTTTTTTTTTTAATTTTATATACTGGTTTGATCCCCGAAGGGAAATTAAGAACGCACACTCTAGCTACTGATTACAAACGCATGCATACATATTTGTGAGTACAGGCCCCTGTATCACACACACACACAAGGGGGCCTGTAGGCATGCAGGGGAGGTAGAGTGGCAGGCAGCTCCTTCTTGGTGCGCCTCAAATGAGCAATTTGTAAAGGGGACGGCACCTTGCTCAAGGGTGCCTCGGCAGTGCTCCGGAGGTGAGCTGACACCTCCCACTGTCAGCTCACCTCCGGGTATTTTTGGGGGGGCGGGAGCGGGAATCGAACCGCCGATCTTAAATCATAGGACGACCCGCTCTACCGCCCGCTTTACCACTGAGCCACTGCCGCCCCCAAAGATAACTCCTACTCCATTTCTCTTCCTATCTACACCGTGATAGAACAACTTGAACCCTGCTCCTAAACTTCTAAACTTCTAGCCTTGCTACCTTTCCACCTGGTCTCTTGGACACACAGTATGTCTACCTTCCTCCTCTGCATCATGTCAACCAACTCTCTACCTTTTCCTTTCATAGTTCCAACATTCAATGTCCCTACCCTCAGTCCTATACTCTTGGCGTTTCTGTCACGGTTCGGTGTAGCAGTGCTGCTGTGTGGCAGGGAGAGGCCAAGCTGGTGGGTGGAGCCATGGCTCCACACCTGAGAGTCATCCACACCGTTCTGATCGTTCACACCTGAACAACGTTGGTGTTATTGTGATGAGGCTTTTTAAACCAGGTTTTTGTCAAAGCCTGGTGCTGGTTTGCTTTTCTCAAGTTTGGTTCCTGTTAGTCTGTCCTAATTTTGTGATTTGTTCTGTCTGGAGTTTTTGTTTGTCATTAAATCATGGATGGAAGATTCACTCTTGGTGTCCTGCACCTGGGTCCATGTTCCACCTCACGTGACAGTTTCTCTTCTCTCTCTTTCTCGACCAATGAATTATTCATTCAATCATCTTCCAACCCGCTTAATCCGCTAACGCAGGTCGCGGGCCAATGAATTATAACAGACAAAAGCAATGAAACAAGAACAGTTGATGATGTGGTGTGTACACAATGGTACTGAAATGGCATGTCCTTCCTAGGTAGGTGAAGGTTAATATATAGATGTACATATTTTGTCAATATTATACCTTACACATGTACAACTTCTTTCTGCTCATCTCTGACTTCATTTACATCCATCTCTTCCTCCCTTTCCCTGTCCTGTCTGGCACTCTTTGCAGGACAATAGTCGTCTTAATACTGATCGCTGTGGTGTGTTGGCTCACGTTGGACACAGCAAAGCTGGGAACCAGACAGCTCATATCTTTCAGTGGTTTGCTGTTCCTCATTTTCTTAATGCTGCTGTTTTCCAAACATCCTTTCAGGGTAAGGAGTAAACTCATACAGAGAATAAATACTTTAATTTGTGATAAGATGTATGTGTATTCTACATTTGTGCTGCAGTGGTCATGGCGAACTTTGCTATGGGGAATGGGGTTACAATTTGCTATTGCCCTGGTGACCCTCAGGACTTCATCAGGTTCAGGGGCAATGCAATGGATTGGAGATCAAGTAGAGGTATATAAAACTAATTACCCCCTTAGAAAAACTATTGTATTGACAGTATAGAAGTTGATAACCCCTGTATATAGGAGTGGGCAAACTGAAGGGAGTGACAGCATCTGAGCTGATATGAGAGTTGGTAGGATAACAGACCAACGCTATACTATGAATTTTAAGTTTGGCTTTTCACGCTTTGCATCATTTTTTCCTTATTTAGTCCCTTATTTTGATTCCTCGTGTCGTTATTTTGTTTTACTACTCTGCCATCATACAATTCTACTGTCATTTTGTTACATTCATAAAATGTAGTTTAGAATGATAAACAGTTTTTCTGCAAGTTTTATTGTCATTTAAAATGGTTAGATATTTCTTTATGATTCTAATAATGAAATATTTGCAGAAATTCCTGTCCTTCACGAATGATGGATCTAAGTTTGTCTTTGGGGCTGTATACTCAGACAACTCATTTGTTTTTAAGGTATCACACACACCAGCATGTTGTGAATACATACACATAATAAGAATTACAATTCAATGATAGTGGTTACTACTATACAAACATTAACACTCAGTTTTTATTGTGTTTGTGAACTGAGTTATTTATTGTATTTTATTAACCTTTATTTAAATGGGAAAATTGGCAATTGAGATTCACAAGGGAGTCCTAGCCGAGGCAGGAAGCAGAAAATACAAGAGTGACAATACAGACAGAGGCAACAGTAAATCATTGATGATAAACAACGACCTGATAAAAAACTCTAATGATGATCAACTGTGGTCAACAGAAAACTCTGTAAAACATTAGAAAAGCATACAGGGATTAAATAAGTCCAAGAAAGAGGGGCTCTTTCTGTTAGTTTTCAGTTATGTTAGAGACATCCATATAACAGATATGTCATTTTTGACAAGATGATGATGATGATGATGATGACGACGACGATGATGATGATGATGATGATGATTTTGGATTCTACAGGTGATGCCTATACTGATCTTTTTAAGCTCTGTCATCTCCATCCTCTATTACACTGGACTCATGCAGTGGCTCATTTGTAAGGTGAAGAAGCAAACATGCATGGAGAACTACCAGATAAATAAGTTGTATTTTCATTAAAGTGTACTTTTGACTTTTATCTATGCAGTTAATAAATGAAAGATAAAGCAGGAGTGTACAGTATATTTATAGTGCATCCATAGTCATTCATAGTGTGTCCATATTCTTGATTATTAACCCACTAGATTGGCTTCTTAATGCATGTTACCATGGGGACATCGCCACCAGAGTCTATGGCTGCAGCTGGAAATATTTTTCTGGGACAGGTAAACAACAGCGGAAGCAGTAAGAAGCAACATAGAAATTCACTTGCAGAATTATACTAATTCATAACCATTCTTGAAAACTAAATTAACCCACTACATGCCTTTATCTACTTTCAGATAGAATCAAGTCTTTTGATTCGTCCATACATCAGAGAATTAACTTGCTCCGAGATCCATGCTGTGATGGTAGGAGGTTTAGCTGGCATCTCCGGTACCATTTTAGGAGCTTACATCTCCTTTGGGGTGAGTGAAGTGCAGATGCAGGTAAGGTATTTAAAAATAAATAAAAAATATAAAGCAAGAGTTATACTCCATCAAAAATGAGTCATAGTTGTTTGTGACTTGCTGTCCTGTTATTTAAAGACACGTTGAATGATTCATTCAACATGAATGATTTTTTTGCTGAAATGTCATTCCCTTTATAGATTAGATCCAAATTTATTTTGAGCCAAACACAAACAGGAGTCATCTGGTACAGGATTGGAGTCAAGATCAGTCTATGTAGGGGGCTGATTGGTTGAAACTATAGCCAGGCGTGCCTTACCGTCCGAGACAGTGCAGCTGTGTTACTATGTTCTGATGAAGTTAGTGAGGATGCTTTCTACTGTATAGTATACTGGTGGATTTTCAGAAGACAGACGGGCTTTCTACAGCTTCCTCAGCAAGAAGATACAGTATGCTGGTGGACTTGACCAACCTGCTAAACCACCATGCTGTTAGTGTGGATGGGTGCCAACTCTGGACTTCCTGAAGTCAACAGTGAGCTCCTCAGATTTGTTGGTGTCAGGAGCAAGATTGTTGACAGCGCCTCGCTCTCTCCGGGGATGGACCTCCTCTGTGTAGGTTGACTCATGATTGATTTTGATCGCTGAGGCCTACTAACGCTGTATCATCTGCAGATTTGATGACATTAGGGCTATGTAGAGGCAGTTAGTGAGGAGGGAACAGAAGAAAGTGCTACGCCTTTTGGAATGCCCTTGCTTAGGGTGAGGGTGGGACAGGTGAGGTCTAAGCTAATAAACTCAGGCCTGTTTGTTAGGGCATCCACTATCCACTTGCAGATGCAAGGGTGAATGTCCAGGGTCTTGGTATGCACAAGGTCACTAAGTTTGGAGCGTCTGGAGGGTATGATAGTGTTGAATGCTGAACTGAAATCAATGAACAGCATTCTCACAATGGGTGTTCTTTTCATCCAGACGGGAGTGAATTGCTAGGGAGGTGGGATTCTCCATGTTCCTGTTGATAAACTGGAGACTGCCCAGGGAGGGTAAGAGGTGTTCATGTAATAAAAGACTGAGGAGGCGTTGGAACCGACATCTGCAAGGGGGTCCAGGGCAGATTGGGTGGCAACTGTGCTCCAGTCTACGGATACTGGGTGAAATCTATAGTTCATAGTCTGCCCCCTCAGGACATGCCTTATTTTAACAGAGGGCTTCATGTCTGATGAATAGTGTGTACTTAGGTAGTAGGAACAAGGACAGGTGGTCAGATTTAAATTGGAGTGGCTGAAAACTCCAGCTATTATAAAGAATGTTACCAGATATGAATTCTTTTATTTGCTAAAGGCAGCATGCAGCTACAGTAGTTTAACAATAAAATCAGGTGGGATGTAAGCTACATTTAACCAGAAGATATTTAAGGTCAGCAGAGCAACGGGTCTCAATGATGGTGTTGTCCATGTACCAGGCTTTGTTGACATAAATACACTAAAACCCTACTTCTACTTTTATTGCAGCCATCAGCTGGTCTGATTTAATGTTTTTTTTTGTTTCTTTCTTTTGAGGTTGAGGCAAAACATTTGTTGACAGCATCAGTGATGTCGGCTCCAGCCTCCTTGGCCATAGCAAAGATGTTCTGGCCTGAAACAGAGACTTCCAGAATAACATCCGCTCGTGACATTAAAATAGACCATGGGTAATAAACACAAGAGAAACATAAGTAAAAACACTTACACTACATAATCCAAAGTGTGATGAAAATGTAAAGCCTTCAAACAGATTCTGAACCAAACATCTATTTGAAGACACAACATTTCAGTCAGCCCAAGGTGTAGCCAAGGTGTGCAGTTTCCTCCGGAATCGTGGAATTTTCTCCGGGATCAATAAAGTACCTATCTGTCTATCTGTCAGTCCGTCCGTCCGTCCATCCATCCATCCATCCATCCATCCATCCATCCAACCATCTATCTATCCTGGTTTAGATCCTCTTGAAATATCTGTCTGTGAGTTAACACCATTGAAATGATTCATAACTATTCGTTATGATTGGTTAGGCTCTAACTGAGCTCTAACTTATCAAAGCTTAGCTTAGTTTAGCTTAGTTTTGTTTGTTAAAACTGTGAGACATTGAAGGGATCCAGTTACTAGATTAGTCTGTCTCCCTTATTTCAATATCAGATGACCATAAAGACACCATGCAGGTCAACATCAGTTTTCTTTGGCATTACCCTACTAAGGCATAGGTCATAGGTGTTATTCCCATTAATTTTACACCATATTTTGGCCAATAATTGTACATTAATTTAGTTATATAGTGTTTGATGCCAGCAGTTTTGCATCATAATTTTTTTTTCAAATGCTATGGAAGATGTGTCACTGGCCATGCTCTTTCATCATAGTTTTGTTAATTAACACTATTTGGGACCGTCATGACATTTTTCAAATCTCTGCTGTAATAACACTAGAGCTCCAGAAACCTTTTGTTAAGATTCTCATCTGTGCTCAAGTTGTTTTATTGCCCTTAAGTGATGAATATGCTGTAATAGTAAATTCTATTTCAAATTTCATTAATTGATTGACACTTCTAGATGATACAATAATATATTTGAAAGATTTGGTTTAGTGTTTGTAACCATTGAAATGTTGAAAATGTCTCCTTAGAGAGAGCTCAAACATGTTGGAAGCGGCGTCTCAAGGTGCAACTGCCGCTGTGGGCATTATAGCCATCATTGTTTCCAACCTCATTGCCTTCATAGCGTTGTTGTCCTTTTCTGATGCTGCTCTCGCCTGTCTTGGTGGGATGCTGGACTATCCACAGCTCAGCTTCTCGGTGATGTCCCTGACACTCCTACAACATCTTTGATATATACTTTTTGTAAAGTTATTCAAATACATGTTTATATGTCTGCACTTACTCTTATTTTGCGTTTGTCTGTCTCTCCTTTAGCTTATCTGCTCTTATGTCTTCATGCCTCTCTCCTTCATGATGGGTGTCTCCTGGGAGGACAGTTTCATTGTTGCAGAGCTGATTGGTCTAAAAACATTTCTTAATGAGTTTGTGGCCTATCAGAAGTTATCGGTGTTAATTAAGAGACGGAAAGCAGGAGGGCCAGAGTATGTGGACAATGTAAAGCAGTATATTTCTGTGAGTTTCACTCTTTTTGTTTATTTGATATTCTCATTTTTATTATTTTAACAGTTTGAGCATAGATAAGTAGTTGACTGATTGGTCTAGTTGATGGTGACAGTCACTGGATTATTGGAAGATCTTTATTAGACATTTATAGACATCCATTAGTAGTACTACCTTGTGAAGTTTAATGTACTACACTGTGGAGGGGCGGAAAATAGTTTCTTGTTTTCATAATTGCAGTGCATGAACATGAAAATGCATATGTTGTTGCACAAGTACACATAAAATGTATCAATAAAAGTAGTGAGGGAAAAGTATGACTGCAAATAATATATTCTTTAAGAAAATCAAATTTTCAAATGTTTGCTTGTGAATAAATACATTCATTATTAATGCAGAATACCGAATTCTTTGTTTATGAGGACAATCCCCTTGGGCACTTTTACGGTGTCACTGTAAAATAGTGCAAGTGTAAAGTTTTAATATAAATGAATGAAGTGTTAAAATTGGAAAACTATTTGGGAGAGCTGAAAGGGAATTTGAGGTTGTTGGGTTTTCTTAAATCACCATCTTTTCAGTGTCCCTTAAGCTTTCAAAATCAAACATGTGTATGAAGCCTATTCCAGATGCATTGCTCACCGTAATCTATTTTGTAGACTGAGGAATGTGTGAAATGACTTAAATCATTTTTAATACGTAAAGTCCTTCCATTTTAAGGTAATTACATATTGAATTTATGTATTATGGTGAGAACAAATTTCTTAAAACTATAGCATACCAAAATACATGGGCCATCCAGTAGTGCTTTTTTCTTCAGCATCTACATTTGGTAAAGGAAATATTTACCAACAAAAACTGTTAATAACAGACATAATCTTTCTCCTGTCTTTTCCTTTGCACTTTGACAGTTTTTCTTTTTCAGATTCACTCTGAAACCATTGCAACCTACGCTTTGTGTGGATTTTCCAACTTTGCTTCCTTGGGGATGACAGTGGGAGTGATGGGTGAGTGGAATCTCATGGGCTCTTAATAAGATTGAGCAGTGGCAGAAAACTGAAATCAAGAATATTAAAGAACAGGAAAGTGATGACTGTTGTCGTATGCATCGTATACGTAGTAGTCCTGATCGAATAGAAGTGTTTAATCCTTTCAATCTAATACAAATTTAACACAACACTAGATATATTTGTTGCTCACACACTGTAGAAACTATACACAATAAAAACTATTTTGAGCATGTTTGGCCTGATTTGTATAGCTTTATAGTCAAGAAAAAAGAGGAAAGCAAATATCCAACATTTCTTTTCACTACATCACAGAGCAAGCATTACACAATAGGTCCCGAGTTTCAACGTGTGCGTACTTTGTCAGACAAATTGAGAGAAAAAGCTGTTAAATACTTGTCCTATACCTTCTTCTTATGCCCTGAAGCTCACTAGCTTCTTGATATAGTGAAAATTCTGAGGTTTCAATCAAATACTTAATATTTCCTTTAAGTACAATTATGAATTACAAATACCCTGTTAAATAACAGAGTGTGTCAGTGTTCTGTTTTTTGTTTTGTTTTTTTCATATTACTGTTTTGTATTGTACTCTGTAACCCAAGGAAGTGAACGGTGAATTAAAATCCATCATTCATTCATCTTCATGACCCACCACTGTTGCGGGTCGCGGGGTTGCTGGAGCCTATCCCAGTGGACTTGGGGCATGAGGCAGGGTACACGCCAGGCGCGATCCCAGTGCACCGCAGAACCACATGAAGACAGACAAACATGCACACACTTACACCTACCAGCCAATTCGCCTGAAACACATGTTTTTTGATGTGGGAGGAAGCCGGAGAACCCGGAGAGAACACACAAACTCTGCGCAAACTCTGCACAGAGCGGGACTCGAACCAGGAGCCGCCTTGCTGTGTGGTGACAACGCCACCCACTGCACCACCACACCACCCTTCAATTAAAATTTGTTTCTTCATTTTTCATGTAAAATCTGACTTTACATACACGAACATGAACACTAACATCAACTTCAACATTGTTGTTTTTTCCTTTTCCTTTTGGCTTGTCCCCTTAGACCATGTTAGCCTTTTCCCTATCAGTCTATCTTCTGCATCCTCCTCTGCCTTTATGTCTTCCCTCACTATATCCATCCACCTTCTCTTTGGTCTTTTTCTTGTCTTCTTGTCTGGTAGCCCCCTCCTCAACACCCTTTTACCAATATAGTCACAATCTGTCCTCTGGTCGAGATGTTGTCCTTATGGTTTTGCATGTTTTGTTGTTTATCAACACACAGTTTTATTTTTCCAGTGGGAATGGCTCCAGAGAGAAAGGCTGACATCTCCAGTTGTGGCATCAGATCTCTGATTGCAGGCAGTGTCTCCTGTTTCATGACAGCCTGTGTTGCTGGTGACTACTCATGTTCGAATGCACTTATTTTTCATGTACCTGTAATTGATCCAGTGTAAGGCAAGAATATTCAGCCTTTTAAAAAAAAAATCATAATAAGATCAATTTAAAATAAATTAAATAGATAAATAATTTTTTAATTATGCCGCTAAATTATTATTAAAGACATTACTAAATTATGTCTTTAAAAGTTGGCAAAAGTTTGATCAATAACTGATTTTCTGATTGAGAAATGTGTTCTCCAGGGATGACACGCAGCAGTTTAGTTTTATAATGTAATACACCAAACAGGTAACGGATTTTTTAACCTAATATACAAGAGGATTAATATTATTTCATCAATTGTGTGTTTAATGCTTTTAGGCAAATACTGTATCTTTGATGGTCTTCATTGATCTATTTTGCTGTTCTGTATAAAAGATATTATGTATCTTGTCACTCAAATGTTTTTTTCTCAATTTTTCACGCTAAAATTGCTCTGTGGGTTATAAGGTATGCTGACCGCCGATGACCTTCAGTGCCCATATTTCTTAACCGCAAATTTCAGCAACACAGAAGTGATCAGCAGTTCCCAGCTGGCGGCCTGTTGCACACAACTATTCGACAGGTGTGTGTGTGTGTGTGTGTATGTGTGTGTGTGTGTGTGTGTGTGTCTGCAGTTGTGTGCCTTTGTAGCAAAATGGTGTTTCCATTCTGTGTATTAAGTCAGTTTTACTTAACCAGCTAGATATATTTTAAATGCATATGTTATAAATGCATCAGCATGATTCTACAGCTGGCAGATGTGAAAGATACAGTGATTGATTGTGTGGATGTGTGTTTTACTGGCAGTGTAACGGTACATGGGCCACTGAATGACACAATCGGGGATGGATTCAGCATGAGCAACCTGGTACACTGCTGCAGCCTCACACCCTCAGCTCACTTCAACTGCAGCTTCATCCTTTAAACTGATGCAGATAAGAACATCCGTACATTGCTGCATCAGCTGCTATTGCAAATGGGGGCCTTTTCACTATTACATTATAAAATTTGAGTGATAAGCAAAATAATGATTAAGATTTAGATTTCATGTTTTTGTAAAGATAATTGCATTGCATCAGTTGATGCCTTTATTTTTCAAGGTTTTTATTAACTAAAACCAATATTCATATACAGTACATGTCATGGAGTTATCATGTTTCAGTGTTTTAAGCTCAAATTCAACATGACCTCGTATTGATCATGCCAAAATAATTAATCACAAATGACTTGCTAAAGGTTGTAGCCTCTGGTTATGACTGTTTGACCTTAGCACTGGGAACAACTGTTCATGCAGTTCCATTTACTACTAAAATAAAAAATGTTGTCAATTCACTGCTCATAGAATATCATTAGAAACCTTTTTTAAAAATTCATGGGAAGAGAACACAAATGAAGGGACAGAAAACTCCAAAATATTCACAACTAGTTACAGTATTTATTAACTGGCCATCCATGATGAAAGCATAAAAGAAGTAAGGAGCCTTTTTTCTCAGTGTTTTAGTCAAGTTGTCAATTTTCCTACAATTCATTTGCTGAAATTTCTCTCCCTCTTTGTCAGCAAAATTCAGGCAAATTTTGGAAGTACTGCCCTATGATATTTCTGTGTATATCCTTATTTGCACGATTCCAGCTATTTTGTACGTACACTGTACTCCATGTTTATAAACTTTTTTGTCCTGGATGTGAATGTGTATAATTTAAAACAGCCTGCATTTAGTCCACTATTAAATCGCTACTCTTCAATTTTATTGTGAAATACTTGTAGAAAAATTTCTGGAATTACTTCTCAATAAAAGGATTCTTAAGTAACTTCAGATAGGATTTGGAAAACCGTAGCTAGGGTTGGGGTCATAGTTAAGATTTTTTGATAATACACTTTTTGATTGGTAACCATTGTTTCGATTAGCATGCGCTGGTTTTAATTTTCCTCAGCCTGTTAAAGTGAAAATGCCATTTTCATTTGATTGATTAATCTCTTCACAGAGAACAAGCGGCATAACTAAAGAATTAGTTGTTAGGGCAATTCCTGTCTTGCTGTGAACATTACCATTAGAACATGCATGTAAAGAGCTACTTCAGCAATGTAGTAGAAAGTGATGCATTAATTAACTACTTCTTGCTTCTTTTTTTGGTCATATAACATTCCTTGTTTGTATGCTACTGTGCCCAATATCTAGCTCAACTTCAGGCTGTGTACAACTTACTTGAGACATGATGCCTTTCTCATACTTCCTTCACTTGTCTCTGTGCAGTAAAGAAGTGATAGTACTGTGTATGAAAACTATAACTTGGCCACTGGATGTCACTAGTGTCTTCTTTTTTGTTCGAAGCCTTCTGCTATATTTCATTTGGCTTGCATCAACCACTCAGTTGTACTAGTTTGATTTCCTCACCAAATCACTCTAATTAATACTAAAAAAAGGACACACCAGACGTCCTATCAGACAAAAAGGGTATCAAGGGTGTTCATTTTCAAAATCTACACGTGTGAGAAGAGAATACAGTCAAAGAGTGGGCGAATGACAGTACTTTCATTAAATTCAACACTTGTTAAAGGTCAGATGGCTCCCATCTCTGCAGGCCAGAGGTGTGTTCACATGTGTGAATTTCACACACCCACAGAGAGGGAACATTAAACTCAGCCATCAGATGATGTCACATGAGACATTTTTATGCTGCATGCTACCTTGTGTCTCTCATTCAAATAAAAGTGTACAAATGATAGTCTGTGCTCATTTTCACATTGATGCTGTTCGGTTTATATCAAAATGGGTTTCCTGAAGGCATATAATCTTCTGATCTCCATATATGCACTTGAACAAGTGAACTGTCATGTGCATCATAGCATGGACCATGACATCTAAAATTATAGTAATAAAGAAATGTTATGTGAATAACTCAATCTTTACAGTAATTTTCTGTTTCATTTAAAAAGCTGACATTGTCTCTGAAATAATTGAGAAACCTGTTGTTTAAGGGTAATGCCAGCAGATACAAATAACGTGCATTTTTAAAATATATAGCGTATTCATTTTTTTCATAAATTGTGTACACATATTTTTATAATTGCATTAATTCACTAACAAGATATTTGGCTTGTTATATAAGAATGTATAACAAGCTAAATAACATTTGTACCTGAAATTTTAAGAAATTGTTTTACAGATTTATATTAATTCGTACTTTAATATTCAAATTGTAATTCTGAATGGAAATTTACTTCCATATTCCATTGCATTGGACAGTATCTAGCCTTTTTTTTAAAAATTGCCCACAATGAGAAGGTACGGCAAGGCAACGGAAGCCTTATACATCCTGATTTATGGTGTAATGGTTAGAATGGTAGATTAAATAATTTAGATTGTAAAATTTGTTTTATTTTAATCTATTTGAACAGTTAATTAAAAATATGGGGGATGTCAATTTTCTTTCTTACTGAAGTTACACTGTGTTTCTGCTGTAAAGAAAAACATGTGAATAATGCGACAGGTTTATTTGTGTTGGGATGAGAGGTGCTTTGATCAACGCTGATGCAGATGTTTTAATTAACTTTTTGATGTTTATCTCCACATTATATAACCACTTTAAAATAAAAGAGTCAGCAGCACTGAACAACACTACTCAATGTGTTCAATTGGTAATGGATTGGTAATTATATCAATTATGAAAAATATGTCTGTCAGTTTCATTGTGTATTCTGTTGTGTATTCTGTTTAACATTGTGGGTATTTACAAAATCTAATAAGAATAGTTACACTAAAATACTAAAACTGCTTCACCCAAATTCAACACTAAGAGCTTATACAACGAATGTTGTCTTTGCACTTTACCGCCGCTTTTACTGCAACAGCATGGAGGTAACGCTGAGGATGGAAGTAAACAGAACGCTTGATAGACGATATGAAAAAGAAAAATAGAGAGATGTGGAAAGACAGAAGAGGGTGGATATCAAAAGGCTGAGACTGGTGAACATTGGATTGTCATGTAGCACCACTCCAATTGAAGGAGAGGGACATGAAGTGGAGAGAGAAAGTGAGTGATAGAGATGGAGTTGTCATCAACCAACACTCGAGGGAGCACCTAAAAGAACATTAGGAAGGAAACAGTCCACCGTGATGAAAGATATGGATGAAAGGGGATTAAGCAATAGTAGAAAACAGAATGATTGAAACTAGAGTTTCACACAATTCAGTGATGATGGATGGATGGATGGATGGATGGATGGATGGATGGATGGACGGACGGACGGACAGATAGACGGATGGATGGGTGGATGGAAGGATGGATGGATGGACGGATGAAGGGGCAGACAGATAGATTAGGTGATAGAGTGCCTGACATCTACAGTATATTAAATCATAGCTCCTGCATTTTAGTACATACACACACATATAATATGTGTTTGTCCTTTCACTTCTTACTTTTCTGTTTATGCGTCTCTCCGTATTTATTCATGTAGACTATATTCTCACTTTGCATCACAATGGAAAGATGAATTTTATGGTTTTTTTGTGTGAACAGACATCACAATATCGCGACAGACAAGAGTATCCATAGAGGAAGGATTATGTAGACCTCATTAATAATGTCACAAATTGGTTGGTCTCTGTGTTGAATATTTCAACTGGACAGGAAAGGTTTCAGAAAAAAGCAGAAGCCTCTTGAAGGAGAGGCAAAATGCCTTCAAGCGTTACCTACAAGTCCAGTTGTAGACTTTATTCAACACAGAGCTCTACCATCACCTGGATGACCGACAATGTCCACAGACAAAATGCTACAGGCTAGTTTTCTGTAATGAAGTGTGGCACCATCTTTTCCAAGGCTGAATTGAAGTGGCGTGTGTTTAGCCACATGTGCTCTTCATCCCATGTGCTCTCACGCCTGCTGGGAGAGCTAACAGACACACATGCACAACCAAGTGTGACCAAAAAGCACAGACACACATATGCTTGCTGATTGATGCTGTGCATTTGCTTGCTGTACACTCTTTCCATGTCAGTCTCACACACGCGCGCACACACACACACACACACACACACACACACACACACACACACACACACACACACAGATTAATTCGGTGAAGGCCAGATAGAAATGAACACATGCTGAGATCAGAGCAGCAGACTGCGATCCACATTTCTCCTCTTTTCTTTTTCTTTTTCAGTCTCCCCTTCCCTGTTTCAAATATAGTCTGTTGACAAATATATTAGAAAACCATTCTTCAGTCCCCAGAGACAATTAGATAAATCTGGCAATTTTGGCTGTCCATTTACATCCCATTCAAAGAAAAATGTATTTTCTGTCTTGATCCGACTCCCTCCCCTTTATTTTATTCATGTAGCTAGCTGGGTACGAAGCTCCTTGTTACTCTAATTTAGTGAGCATGCTGCTCTTCTAATAGCCTTGGTGGTCTAAAGATTATCAAGAGCTGTTTATTCTTTTAATTCTATTCAGACGTTACAATTGTACCATTCCTCCACCAGCACTTCTATCCGTCTTTCGTCTTTCCATCAATTCTGGGTCCATTTAGTGTGTCTCATAAACAGCTGCTAAAATATCGATTTTTTGGAGAAGGGATCGAAGATGTGTTTTAAAAGCATATCAAAGAATCCTGTCTTCTTTTTTTTTTTTTTTGAAGGGGGTATTTTGCTTTTAATAGACATGAAGATATGACAGGAAATGGGAAGAGAGGGTGGGGAAAAGATATACAGCGTGGGGCAAAGAGCAGTAATCAAGACCATGGCCACTGCATGAGGACGAAAGCTTCTGTGAAGGGCGGGTGGGGGGTCCATGCCGAAACCATTGCACCCACCATCCCCCAAAGCATCATTTCAATTTCCCCTATTTCATATCCATTGTTCCACACAACTGACAAAGATTTACATGTTTTTCTGTGGTACATGCTTTTGTGAATACGTAATTATGTAACTCTATCATTTGTTGAATTAAACAAGTCTTTATGGCTACTGAGGCAACAGAGATGGAGATGGAGGGCCCTCGAGGATATACTAGGACCTTCTTGTAATGGGGGGAGGCTCTAAGCTAAACTATGCATAAGGCCTACACACTGTGCCCAGTGCAGAGGTCATTACATTCAATATGAGCTACACTAAGAGCAATTTGAATAATATACATATAGAAATATAGAACTGACAATTTAGGCTCTGTGCACAAGAATGCTGAAAGGGTAGAGAAAAGCAAAGTTCTTTCTTGGTCTAATTTGTTTGGAAGCAGCAAGAAGACATAAAAAATTATGAAAACTCTGAACTGACCTGAATAACTCTAAATTTAGTATGATACAGGAAATTACATCTGAAATGAGACGTTACAGCTTGGATGTCCCCAGTTTGGACAGGAGGAGGAAGAATGACAACCACCACCACAAGAGAAACAGTATTATTTTCAGGGAAAAACAGGAAACACTGTAAGGGAGCAGCCATCATACTGACAAAGGTCTAGAGAAGAGTCTCACTGAGTGGAAATCAAAGCATGATCTGAAGATTATAATCAAAGATTTGAATGTAAAAGTTAGGAATGACTCATGGAAAGCTGCCATGAACAGGTTTCTTTGGGTTAACGCGGAGGTGGACTGTCCCGGTGGGAATGAGGTGGACTCGGCCCCACTGCTGCCAGGGACCGGGGGAGACTCTGTGCAGATACCGGGCTGTGAAACTGCCAGTCCGGGTCGTGGCGGTCGCTGGGGCTCCATGAGGCCGTAGGACTGGAACTGCTCCTGCTGCCAGCTGGAGTTAGAACGGACTGGCCGTCCACCTGTGACTGTAACCAGACGCTCCATGAAGAAGTTTAACCGAGATACCTTTCTCCATGACATTGCTGCAGTGAACTGGGATAGAATTAATACGTTTCCAACTATGGATGCTGCCTGGTCCTACTTTAAGTTGACTTTCAGTCAGATCATCAACAATCACGCTCCTCTCATAAAATCTTAAATCAAGGATCGCTTCAGCCCCTGGTTTTCCCGTGACTTAGCCACATTAATCCACAAGAAGAACACCTTATGGCGGAAAGCCTGTTCCTCCCAGTCACCTGTCGACTGGCTTGCCTTTAGGCAGTGCAGGAACACATGCACTCAGGCTGTCAGAAAAGCCAAAGTCACTCATTATCTGGACAAATTTGCATCCTGTGGTTCTGATTCCAAGACATTCTGGAAAACAGTCAAGTCCATGGAAAATAAGCTTGCCCCACCCCGTTTTCCTAGTGCAATGACCTTTGGTGACTCTGTTGTCACTGATAAGTCTCACATGGCTTCACTTCTCAATCAACACTTTGTAAACTCAGTCCATGTCTCTTCTGTCAAGTCCCCCACTACTGCCCCCTCATTTTCTCCTACACCTTCCTGCTCAGGCACCTTCTCCTTGAATCCCATCTTGACCTCGGAGGTTTTAGACGAACTCACCAAACTCGACCCTAACAAGTCAGCTGGATCTAATGGGCTCGACCCCTTGTTTTTAAAAGTTGCTGCTCCTGTCATTGCCACCCCCATCTCGTATCTATTCAACTTATCTCTGGAGCTGTCTGTTTATCCTTCAGATTGGAAATCTGCCTTGGTCTTTCCACTTTTTAAAGGTGGCTCTAGCTCTGATCCCAACTGTTACAGACCTATATCCATCCTGCCGTGCTTGGCCAAGATCCTAGAAAAATTGGTTCATAGACAGCTCAGCCACTTCATTGCTTCTAACGATATTCTGTCCAACCTACAGTCTGGGTTCTGGCCTGGCCACGGGTGCACTACAGCCACTTTGAAGGTTCTGGATGATGTTGTTACCTCCTTGGACTCCAAACAGATCTGCATTGCTGCCTTTATTGACTTATCCAAAGCCTTCAACTCTGTCATCCACTCCATCCTCCTGCAGAGGCTCACTAGCATTGGTCTGTCATCACACTCCTGCAACTGGTTCGCTAGCTACCTAAACAACAGAGTTCAGCAAGTAAAGTCTGTAAATGTCTTGTCTGACCCTCTTCCCATCATGAAAGGGGTGTCTCAAGGTTCCATTCTGGGCCCAACGTTGTTCTCCATCTACATCAACAATGTAGCTAAGTTTGCCGGTAATTCCAAGATTCATCTATATGCTGATGATACCATCTTATACTCAGAGGGCCCTTCTCTTCACTCTGCAGCATCCACACTCCAACTCAGTCTCACTTCTGTCAAGCAGTACTTTCATGGCCTTCATCTCTCACTCAATTCCAAAAAAACCAAATGCATTATTTTTGACCGGAAACATGATTCCACCACTGCCCCTAAAATCCTCTGTGCCGATGGCTCTGAACTGGAGTTTGTGACCAGCTATAAATACCTCGGTCTCTGGTTGGACTCATCCCTCTCCTTCACCACCCACATCAAGCACCTGCAATCAAAAGTCAAAGCTCGCCTGAGCTTCCTCTACCGGAATAAGGCCTCCTTCACCCTTTCAGCCAAACACACACTTGTGAAAATGACCATCCTGCCCATATTTGATTATGGTGATACCATCTATAGGATGGCTTCCCTTTCTACCCTTAGTAAACTCGACACTCTCCACCACTCTGCCATCCATTTTGCCACAGGAGGTCCATTCAGAACTCACCACTGTGACCTGTACAACCTGGTAGACTGGACATCCCTCCACACCAGACTGCTCCACCACTGGCTTCACCTCATTTACAAATCCATACTTGGAAAAACACCTCCCTACCTCTCCTCCCTTCTACACCACTTCCGTCCTGCCCGCAATCTTAGGTCCAGTAAGCTCATCAAACTCTCCATCCCTAAAGCCCGTACTGTCTTTGGTCGCAGTGCCTTTCGATTCGCTGCAGCTAATGATTGGAACAATTTTCAAAACAGCCTCAAACTCACTGTCCCCATATCAGTCACTGGTTTTAAACAAAACCTACATGAAATTGTAGCTGACAGCTGCACTTGTTGAGTGTCTCTCTCTTTCTCTCTCTCTCTTTCTCGGTCTCGTTCTCTTGTCTTGTATTTATTTTTCTTATATTTTCTGTATAGTGTATGTCTTTGTGTTTATTTTAGACTTCCTCCCCACCCCCACACCTCTAAAAGCCACTGCTCTTAGCTCAGGCAGCATTTGTAAATAAGAACCTGTTCTTAATTGCTTGCCTGGTTAAATAAAGGTTAAATAAATAAAATAGTAGCATTGGCTTGTTATATTCATGATGAGTTGATTCAAGAAAAGAAGCAAAGAAAAAGAATGTACATCTGAAATTGCAGCAAAAGCAAAATGACCATGGACAATGCTGTCCCATAGTGGTCAATGCTGTGTGAAATAAAAGTTGTTCTGTATAACCAGTCAGCATCAGTAAATTATCATTTTCCCCCTAGATGCCAATCTAACAAGAGATAAGTGATTTAAGAAGAAGAAACTTACTTTATTAATCCAAATTAATCCCATTTTTTTTGTCTGCATGACAAAATATTTTCCCTGAATCAGTGTATATAAAAATTTTTTTTTAAAAAAGAAGAATTCTCATCATTTAACACTAAAAAAAGGGGGGTCAACTGTTTATGAAATCAATGTACATTTTAGTCTTGCAGCAAAAAATGTTTAAAAATATTTTATTGTATGCATGTGACCATCACTGGTCCTCTCAATTTTTGTTAGAATTTCTTATTATGAGCTAGAAAGGGAAGTGCTGCACCTCTGTGAGTTAAGGGGGAAACCAGAAGGAGACAAGGAGAGAAACACAAACAGGGGGAAGGGCAGATAGGCAGTGCTGTTAGAATGAAAGAAATTTTAGCTGTTTCATTATTTCTCACAACCAACACCTTCCCAATGGTATAAAACACCAGAGTAGTGGAGGTCCTGACAGTAAAGCACAGGCCACCAGAGGAAAAAAAGTGAGGAAGGAACAGATAGATGGCATGAGATTAGTGTGACGTCTGAAGAGAGACTCATCACGTTCTGACGGGACCAAACAATTTCTCAACAATTGGACTCGACCGGAGCTGCTAAACCCTGAACAAACATGCATGTGTGACGGCCCCTCAACCCCCCACGTGCCAGTCTGGTGCCTGGCGAGCCTGGATAGACCAGAGACATGGGCTAAAAAGTGTCAGATAAAGTGATGAGTCTGAAGCTAGAAATCAAAGGTTTGATGTTCAACATTGTTAGTGGGTATGCTCCCATACCCACTAACTGGAGGGTATGGGACCTGGAGGAGAAGGAGAAATTCCGGTTTAACTTTGATGAAGTAATGCATAGCATACCAAGAAGTGAGAGAGTTGTCATTGGAGCAGACTTCAATGGACATGTTGGTGCAGGAAAAAGAGGTGATGAGGAGGTGATGGGCAGGTTTGGTATCCAGGAGAGGAACGCAGAAGGACAGATGGTAGTTGACTTTGCAAAAAGGATGGAAATGGCTATAGTGAATACTTTCTTCCAGAAGATGCAGGAACATAGGGTGACCTATAAGAGTGGAGGTAGGAGCACACAGGTAGACTACATCTTGTGTAGACAGTGTAATCTGAAGGAGATCAGTGACTGCAAAGTAGTGGTAGGCGAGAGTGTAGCCAAAGAACATAGGATGGTGGTGTGTAGGATGACTTTGGTGGTGAGGAAGATGAAGAGGGCAAAGGAAGAGCAGAAGACGAAATGGTGGAAGCTGAAAAAGGAAGAGTGTTGCATGACTTTTTGGAAGGAGTTAAGACAGGCTCTGGGTGGTCAGGAGGTGCTTCCAGATGACTGGACAACTACAGCTAATGTGGTCAGGGAGACAGGTAGGAGAGTACTTGGTGTGTCATCTGGAAGGAAAGTAGATAAGGAGACTTGGTGGTGGAATGAGGACGTACAGGAGTGTATACAGAGAAAGAGGTTAGCTAAGAAGAATTGGGACACTGAGAGGACTGAGGAGAGTAGACAGGAGTACAGGGAGATGCAGCGTAAGGTGAAAGTAGAGGTAGCAAAGGCCAAACAAGAAGCTTATGATGACTTTTGGTGACTGTTGTGGACCAGGAAGTAGCAAAGATTAGTCAGGATGAAGTGAGGAGGGCATTGAAGAGGGTGAAGAGTGGAAACGCAGTTGGTCCTGATGATATACCTGTAGAGGTTTGGAAGTGTCTAGGAGAGGTGGCAGTAGAGTTTCTGACTGGGTTGTT
Source organism: Antennarius striatus (assembly GCF_040054535.1). NCBI lineage: Eukaryota > Metazoa > Chordata > Actinopteri > Lophiiformes > Antennariidae > Antennarius > Antennarius striatus. The sequence goes on from NC_090778.1 coordinate 18,595,466, forward strand.
CAACAGGATCTTAGATAGTAAGAAGATGCCCGAGGAATGGAGGAGAAGTGTGCTGGTGCCCATTTTTAAGAACAAGGGATATGTGCAGAGTTATGGCAACTACAGAGGATTAAAGCTGATGAGCCATGCAATGAAGTTATGGGAAAGAGTAGTGGAAGCTACACTAAGGGCAGAAGTGAGCATTTGTGTGCAGCAGTATGGTTTCATGCCAGAAATGATTACTACAGATGCAGTATTTGCTTTGAGGATGTTGATAGAGAAGTACAGAGAAGGCCAGAGGGAGCTGCATTGTGTTTTTGTAGATCTGGAGAAAGCTTATGACAGGGTGCCCAGAGAGGAACTGTGGTATTGTATGAGGAAGTCTGGAGTGGCAGAGAAGTATGTTAGAACGGTGCAGGACATGTATGAGGACTGTAAGACAGTGGTGAGGTGTGCTGTAGGTGTGACAGAGGAGTTGAAGGTGGAGGTGGGACTGCATCAGGGATCAGCTCTGAGCCCCTTCTTGTTCGCTATGGTGATGGACAGGCTGACAGACAAAGTTAGACAGGAATCTCCATGGACTATGATGTTTGCAGATGACATTGTGATCTGCAATGAGAGCAGGGAACAGGTAGAGGAGAAGCTAGAGAGGTGGAGGTTTGTCCTGGAAAGGAGAGGAATGAAAGTTAGCCGCAGTAAGACAGTGTACATGTGACTGAATGAGAGGGACCCAAGTGGAAGAGTGAGGTTACAGGGAGAAGAGATCAAAAAGGTGGATGATTGTAAGTACTTAGGGTCAACAGTCCAGAGCAATGGAGATGGTGGAAAAGAGGTGAAGAAGCGTGTACAGGCAGGATTGAACGGGTGGAGGAAAGTGTCAGGTGTGATGTGTGATAGAAGAGTTTCAGCTAAAATGAAAGGAAAGGTGTACAAAACTGTGGTGAGACCAGCGATGTTGTTTGGTCTAGAGACAGTGTCACTGAGGAAAAGACAGGACGCAGAGATGAAGATACTGAGGTTCTCTTTCCTGATCCTATCCAGGAAGGATAGGAAGGAAGGATAGGATCAGGAATGAGTACATCAGAGGGACAGCACATGTTAGAGGTTTTGGAGATAAAGTCAGAGAGGCCAGACTGAGAGTGTTTGGACATGTCCAGAGGAGAGATAGTGAATATATTGGTAGAAGGATGCTGAGTTTTGAACTGCCAGGCAGGAGGCCCAGAGGAAGACCAAAGAGGAGGTTTATGGATGTAGTGAAAGAGGACATGAAGGTAGTTGGTGTGAGAGAAGAGGATGCAGAAGACAGGGTTAGATGGAGGCAACTGATTCGCTGTGACGACCCCTGAAGGGAAAAGCCGAAGGAAAAGAAGAAGAAAATTTACAAGAACTAAATATATATCAGATAATATATTGAATTAACTTCAGGTTGGACTAAGGCCAAAATAACAAACGAAATGACCCTACCTGCAAAATAATAATAGTTAACCTAACAGAAAAAAATAACAGGATCTGACCTTCCCTATAAATAAACAGGAGAAAAGAATCAAACAAATTGGCATCCAACCTTACTTCACAAACGAGACTAAACAGTTCATACAAAATAGCATGTGGCTTGTTGGTAGGTGGAGAGGATGCGGATCCGCTGCCTGCTGCCCTACTGCCCACGAACAAATGCCATTTTGGATCCTTAAATCTCCGGTGGAGATATTGGAAAAGCCAGTCACGAGAAGGAACAGGTCATTCCCCCCAATCACTGTCGGGCAATGGCACAGGCTAATCTGTGTATCACAAGGTATACAGAAAATGGAGCAAGGGAACAAACCCAAACCCACACGACGCTAGTCGTCACACAGGTGTTTCAAAGAGACTAAGGCTCCGTCCACACGATGACGGATTTTTTTTCAAATGCAACTTTTTAAAAACATCAAAAACGATTTGCGTCCACACAACATCGTTTTCAAAAAAATGTTCGTCCACACGTAAACGCAGCAGTGCGTTTTCGAAGACAGCTATAAGCATGCCAAACCATGTGGTGGCAGTATTGAGTCAAATTTTATCCAATAGGAATCCTCCATGTTTTGTTGTTACACACGGGCCCAGAAATATGACGTCACAGCGGTTTTTGTCACAGGCAAGACGTCAGCGTTTTTAAAAAGTTGCAGATGCGCCATCCACACAACAACGCGGACCTAGCATTTTTTTAAAAATCCACCTCACCCAGCGTTTTAAAAAAGTTGCTTTTTCGTTCTGGATATCTGCGTTGTCGTGTGGACGGAAGATGTAAACGCAACAAAAAAGTTGCGCTTTCAAAAAATCCGTCATCTCGTGGACGGGGCCTAAGAAACTCACTTTGAAAATATTTTGGACAACAATTTTCTATAGGAAAAACAAGAGTATGCATGCCTTGAAACTAGGCCCTATAATTACAGATTCCTGTTGTCAGTCATACAGTACTTGCAAGAATAGTAGTTGGAACTTAAAAGCAGTCGAGAAGAAACTTATTTTCTGTGAGGTAAGATCCAGGTTATCTCTGCAGTTCAAAGAACAAAATATTTCATATATGTATTATGTAGAAAAAAATAGTCACTTAACAGTGTCTCAAATTATTATAAATTATTTATTTAAAATGTAATTGAAACAGATTTATCAAACATGGAGAAAGATTAACTGAAGTGTCAAAAATCAGTATCACTGTGTCAAGGTTTACTGTAGGACCCAAATGCGAAGCACGTCAGGTAAGGGAAAAAAGAGATTTATTTAACAAAAGAATGTGGAGAGATGGTGGACCAGATGACCGGGCTGAGCAGGTGAGTCGACAGGAGGTAAGTAGTCGAGGCAGGCAGGTGGGCTGGAAGGTGATCAGCAACAGGCAGCAGACCAGAAATGGTAACATGGAGAGAACAGAGTTATCAAAAGTCATGAGTTGAGCTATGAGAGACATGTTGCTGATACTGACTAGCAGTACAAACGAACAGGTGTTTAATGGTGGGAAGCTGGTCCTCATGAAGGTCTGGAGATTGGAAATGGAAGACAGGTGTGCTGCTCTGCTGCCTGGAGTGGCCACGCTCAGGTAGGTGGGACACCGAAGGGGAGAGAGAGAGAGAAGGAGAAACTACAAATCCTGACACACTGATCGGTAATTCATGCTGCACTCTCTGTGGTATAATGTTGCTGTATGTATGGAATATATGGTATATGGCAGTTATTATTATTGTGGCTGGAGCATTAATAAGAGAAAAAATGAACTATATTTATGATGCTATTGTCCTTGTTGTTTCTACAAAATACCCTCATTCTCCTTCAGCGAACACTTCTCATCTCTCGCTCCCCTATACCAGCATACACTCTTCTCCAAATCGGTCCCTGTTAAATTGCCTTATAATTTCATTTCTCCTCCTCCTCATATTCCCTCTTTTTCTTCCCTTGCTGTATTTAAGGTATTCAAATTGGATTTTAAAATGAAACGAATCTCATTTCTCTTAACTGATAGACAATTGTATTGAGAAAGGAAAATAAGGAAGATATTTTATGAGACTGCAAGATGAATAAAAATACTATTAATATTAATATTAAGATAAAAAATGTAACATATAACTAGGAACCTACAACCAACCAGATAGTAAGGATAGTAAGGATAAAATAAGATAGAACTTTATTAATCCCAAAAGAAATTCTGGGTAAAACCAATCAGCCAAAATTTATTTTACCAGCAGTTGAAATACAAGGAAAGAAGAGAAAGAAAAAACGACCTTTTATCCACTAAATAATAACACTGAACAAATTATCCCGTAAATGCTAGGTTCTATTTTTTCTTTCTCGACACAGTGTCAGCCTCAATAATGTATAATTAGGAAGTCTTGGTGTCAATTGAAAAATAAACATGGTTACAGGACATTTGCAAGAGAGTGATAATGCATTCTAATGAACAAGTAACAGTTAGCAGCCAGCTGTACAATTTCTGATCAGGCCCATTAATAAGACTTGATAATTTCCCCATAGACATCCTTTACTTGTTTGTTATGTGTGTGAGTGTGCATAAATGAATGACTAATTTTGATTGTTTAGTTGTCCTTCCATAACATATTGTCGCTCTTCTGCAATTGATGTTACTTATTCGACTTCGTGTGAATGTGTTTGTGTGTGTAAAGAGAGAGTGTTAACTACTGACATTAAACACAAACTAATTCTAACATCTTGCATGTTAGAATTAGTCCGTTGTTCCACGACCAGGACGGAACCTACATTGTTCCTCCTCAATCTGAGGCTCGACAATTGCCCGGACCCTCCTTTCCAGCACCTTGGAGTAAACTTTCCCAGGGAGGCTGAGGAGTGTGATGCCCCTGTAGTTGGCACACACCCTCTGGTCCCCCTTTTTAAAAAGAGGAACCACCACCCCAGTCTGCCACTCTTTCGGGACTGTCCGAGAATTCCACGCAATGTTAAAGAGGCGTGTCATCCACGACAGCCCATCAACACCCAGAGCCTTCAGCATTTCCGGGCGAATGTCATCAGCTCCCGGGGCTTTGCCACCCTGAAGTTGTTTAACTACCTCGGTGACTTCGCCTCTGATCCCCCATCATCCTCCAGCTCTGCCTCTGCAACAGAGGACGGGTCAGTTGGGGTAGTTGGATTCAGGAGTTCCTCAAAGTGTTCCTTCCACCGACCGACAACCGCCTCAGTCGAAGTCAACAGTGTCCCATCTGGACTGGACTGCGTTGGCTAAATTCTAAACTAGTCTACTTTTACATCTTCACCTTCTCCCTTGTGAAAAATACATAACAAACAAAAAGTCTGTTGGAGTTTATCTCCAACAGACTTTTTGTCTCATCTGGGGTACAGCCCAGATGAGACACTAGCTCATTGCAGGGCCACACAAAGCATAACCTTCTATACACGTTCACACTAAGACTGATAAACAATTTGGTGTGACCAATTCACCTAAGCAGCATGTTTTTGGAAGTGGGAGGAAGCCAGAGAGAGAACATAAAAACTTTGTACAGAAAGAAATCTAAAACCCGATACCTTCTTGCTGTGAGGCAACAGTGCTACCCACTGCATCACCGTGCCACCCATTATGTAAATTTAATTTTATATTATTAAATAATGTATCAAAAAACAAGATGTCTGTAATTAATTCTCAAAGACAGTACAGTTACGAGCAAATCTGTGAGTTGCTGCAAAGGGAACTATTTCTTTTCATTTTGAATTGTCCCATTAAGGGTCGCCACAGTGTGTCATCGTTATCTTCTGCATCCTCCTCTCTAACACTAACTGCCCTTGTGTCTTCCCTCACTGCATCCATCCATCTTCTCTTTGGTCTTCCTCTTGCCGTCTTGCCTTTATACTCACCTCGAACTCTAACTTTGTCTCCTTTGCTCCAAATGGAACACAAACTACAAATCACCAATTGAAGCAAACCAGTGACGACTATGTACTAGCCACAAGTGAAGACGTAGTACAGGATAAAAAGAATTTTGCATAAAAAATACATGCCTTCAACTGAGAATATTATCTCATGTGACATTCACAAAGGCATCAACGCAGGAATTTACCAAACAACTGTGTGTGTGTGTGTGTGTGTGTGTGTGTGTGTGTGTGTGTGTGTGTGTGTGTGTGTGTGTGTGTGTGTGTGTGTGTGTGTGTGTGTGTGTGTGTGTGAGAGAGAGAGAGAGAGAGAGTTAAAACATTTACAGTCCTTCTCATCTCCGCTGGAGGATCTCATTTCCCTTCAGTCCCTTCTCGTCTTGTCCTGGTGGTTTCCTGATGGTGACCTTTTATTTCATATCCTGCCTCATGAATTAAAGGCATTAACTCACACACACACACTCACTAACAGGTGCCGGCACTCGTAAATTAACATGTATGATTCTGGTCGCATTTTCAGGTAAAAATGCTCCCTGATCACCAAAAGACGACCAGCAGTAATCTCCTTGATGAAGAACACATCACAGTAATTGAGTGCCAGAGAGTAAACCCTGAGCAGCTGGCTGGGACTGATCAACCTCCTCAAAGTTCAAAGAGCTAGGCTAACCTGGACAGAACAGATACACTGCTGTCCTTTGTTGTTTGATTGCAGCCTTTTCCAGTCTGTTTATTCTTTTAATATTAACTAGAGCTGCAGAACAAGGTTTTCTGACATTCAAGGGGTGCCAGGGTGCCGCTAAAGCACTTTGCACAGCTTGTCAAATTACCTTCCTAATGGCCAGCTTGTCAAGTTTTCTCATTTTTGCAGCAAAAGAAAGGACAAGTAGGGAGGAGCAGTCCATTTTTTCCCTTGTCATAGCAGAATCACTCACCCATCTAATTATATTGTACCTTTGCTTTCCATTATTCTAAATTCTGCTGTTCAAGTACAATGCACTTAAATTCAAGTAGCAATGAATTGGTAGTTTGGGAATGGGATTTTGAAAGAGACCAGTTGTATTGTGGACCAGTCAATCACAAGTCTGTACTCTTTTACGAGACAAATCCATCAGTGCTAGTGACTCATACATAGGAGGTAAAGGACCAGATCAATTTTGAGATTGCATCTTCAGACTTCAGACTTATTTTTGTCTTCTTATATTTTAATCTGCATCATCACATCTTTGAATTATTAAAATGTCTGTGTAAACTCACACAGCAAAAAACATTCCACAGTATGCTTCACCTACTTGTTTAGCAAGTGTTAAAAATATTGTGAGGTAGGCACGGTGGCGCAGTGGGTAGCGCTGTCGTTACACAGCAAGGCGGTTCCCGGTTCAAGTCCTACTCTGTGTGGAGTTTGCAGGTTTGCTCTCCGGCTTCCTCCCACCTCAAAAAACAGTCAGCTTAGGTGAATTGATGATACAAAATTCCCTGCAGCCAGTGTGCGTCCGTGATTGACTGTTTACGTGTAGCTCCGTGGTGCACAGGTGTTACACCTGGAGTGTACCCCACCTCACGTCCCCCGATCAGCTGGGATAGGCTCCAGCACCCTGCGACCCGTGACAGTGGACGAAGCGGCTATTTGACAAATGAAAAATATTGTGGTTAGATTGCCTGACAGTCGATCCATTGCAAATGTAAACAAATTCATGCATTTGGTGTGATGGCACTGCAGAATCTATGTAGAATCTATGGAAAGCACAAAAGTATCTACTCCGTGAAATCAATCTGACCGATCTGAATCACCCATTTCATTTACACCAATATCCCCTCAGTGTCCTGAACCATGACTCCTGAGCGAGGCAATGGTCCTCTGCTTGACACCACACATTTTTGGTCACCTCTCTTTCTTTGGAAAAGGAGATGGTGACACAGTTGCTCTTGCCACTGGAGGTGCACCATCCTGAGGCTATCCTGAGGTTATCCTGGTATTCCAGCCTACAGAAGAGGCTCTTCACAAGAAACCAGAAGCCGTTTTCATTTCAACACTATTTTCTAGGTGAGTATGCCAAGTGGATATCTTAGAGCCACAGGCACTGTGGTCATTTACACCACATTTTAAACCATATTATTCACTGTAATAATTTCAAACAGACACTATACACAGTACTATGACCTCTTGCAAGCATGAAACACCCTGCCACAAACATGAATATACTAGATACACCAATACAACCCTTCACACGTCCTCCCAGATACACTATGACACTCATATTATTACCATATTTACTCAAATACACACACACAGCAGTTGCTCACAATCAATGTAATTGTCTTTCAAACATACTTAGTATTATAGTGTGTATAAAAACAAGTTTATAAATAAAAACAATATTACTCACAAAATAGAGATGTATATTAAGTAATCACATGCAAAGACAAAAAGACTAGTTTTTTCTATTTTTTGCCAAAAATACAAATCATTTGCTCATTTTGATGGAGACCTAAAAGAGATGTTGAGCTGTGTAAGTGGATTTTTCATTAATAAATGTAATGGGGGAAGAAAATTGCATCTGCTACAGCAGGAAGAGCATTACGGCTGCTTGTGTACTTTTTCATGGGCCTGTACACCAAACATGTAGGGCCCGCCCGTTCCCCAGACCTGAATCCAATTGAGCACATCTGGGACATCATGTCTTGCTCCATCCACCAAAGCCAAGTTGCACCACAGACTGTCCAGGAGTTGGGGGATGCTTTAGTCCAGGTCTGGGAGGAGGTCCCTCAGGAGAACATCCATTGCCTCATCAGGAGCATGCCCAGGCATCGTAGGGAGGGCACACACACTACTGAGCCTCATTTTGACTTTTTTAAAGGATATTACATCAAAGTTGGATCAGCCTGTAGTGTTTTTCCACTTTAATTTTGAGAATAACTCCAAATCCAGACCTCCATGGATTGATACATTTGATTTTCATTGATAATTTTTGTGTGATTTTGTTGTCAGTACATTCATTCAAATATAGAAAGAACAAAGTATTAAATAAAAATATATCATTCATTCAGATCTATAATGCGTTACTTTAGTGCTCCCTTAATTTTTTTGAGCACTGTATATACAAGTATTAGAGAAAAGTCTCCTCTACTCACTTCCAATCTACAATTTGGAAGGGTACATCCAAACTCCGGCACGGTGGCACAGTGGTTAGTGTTGCTGCCTCACAACACAGCGGACTCGGGTTCGAGTCCCACTCTGTGTGGAGTTTGCATGCTCTCCCCGTGTCTGCGTGGGTTCTCTCTGGGTTCTCCGGCTTCCTCCCACCTCCAAAAGCATGCGCTGCAGGTTGATTAGCCGTTCCAAATTGCCCGTAGGAATGAGTGTGTGAGCATGGTTGTGTGTCTTTTTTGTGTGGCTCCGCGATGCACTGGCGTCGTGCCTGGAGTGTCCCCCGCCTCACGCCCTATGCTGCCGAGATAGGCTCCGGCTCTCCGTGACCAGCTGCGGCGGATATAGCGGTGGTAATCTGAAGATGACTGACATCCAAACTCACATGGGATTTAAAAAGGTTTTTTGTCCTACTGCTACTTCAGTTTGAGACATAAGAGGAAGACACACATTGAGGAAATAATATTGCAAATGGAAAGCTATGAGGGCATTACGGCGCTTTCTCATGCTGCCTCTGAAAGATGTCCTTTATCATGACCAAGGTTTGAAGACATAAAAATTCAGATTTTCTCACAAGTCAATCAGCAGTCCAGCTTTTCAGTTAACCCTCAATCCATGGTGCACATGTGAAGCACGTACGAAGTAATTATTATTGTCTTAGTAAGCTTTATGCTTCAAGCCGTTAAATCCCACTCTCCACATCTGTTCCATTAATGTTTCCTGGAACTGACAGCCTATAGCTACAACATTTTGGAGTGATTGTCCAGTGATGTAGTGTTTCAGATCTTTGAAGTGGGGTTACATTGATCTGTTTTTTTCTACCGCTGATTCAAAAGGGCAGTACATTGCAACATCTAGCACAAATGTGTTATATACTAAAGATCTACTTCATAAATAGCAACTGGAGCTATAAAATGAATGCAGAAAAATACTTTAAAATGTGTTCCTCTGAAATACAGTGGAGCTGAAGTAAAAAAAATCACAAATGCTTCATATTATTTTTTTATGTTATCTGACAAAATATTTTTCAGAACTAAAACACAGACTCAAGACTGAGAACTAACCCTGAAATCCCACCTATTTGTCCGTCAAGCAGCTGAATCTATGATTAAATGATGTAATTCCACCATTCAAGAGTTTGTCCAGGTTTGTCAAAGATCTTGTGCTCTTTATGGGTGCTGAAAGTTGACATCAGCTTATTTTTAACATGAGAAGCTATCCTATCTTAAGTTCCACTTGCTTTTGATCAATCAGTGATCAATAGTTGCAGTGTTTTAATTTTGCTCTGAACTAATAGTTTTGATTCACCCGAATTTAATTTTAGTTAATTGTATTATTTATTTTATAAACCTGCAATCACATAGAACTAAGCATCACAAACAAATGTTATTTGATGTATCAAAAATGAACAGCACTTCACAATTCTACTTCAGTGTTAGAGACGTATGCGCTATTATGCATTATTTACCTTTTCTTCATCCTTTTGATTCGTACAACTGAACCTGATTATAAACTGTCCTCCTTACAATATGTGCAGCGTGTGATTTGTTGGGAGGGCATAGGGGATTACACCCCCCCCCACGTTTTCACATCTCTGCCTCTGCTGAATGAATTTTTTCTTCTGGGGTTTAAAGGTGAGCCAAAGTTTAGACCACTGAGATATTCCACCGCACTTATGTGAATGACACTCTGATGTGCTTGCTTGTGATCAAAATTCCAAAATACCACTTTGTTTGATTACTGTGTTTTATTTCCATTAAGTTTCTCTGTTAACTTGACCAACGGTTACCATCAAATAGCCACAGTCAATGTCAAAAGTCAAAAAAGTGTTTCCGGGCAGAAAATTTGTGCTCAGGTACAGTCGTATTCAAAATAATAGCAGTCCAACATGAATAACCTGTTTTTGGTAGAAATTATATTACTGCATGGCAAATAATTTACCAGTTGCTGTAGTAGGGTCATAGAAAACCAACAGAGCCAACATTCATGATATGTATGCTCCTGAGTCTGTGTAATTGAATAATGAATTGAACGGGCGTGTTAAAAAAAATAGCAGTGTGGAGTTCAATTAGTGAAGTCATTCAATCTGTGAAAAAACGGGTGACAATCAGGTGGCCCTTATTTAAGAATGAAGCCAGCACATGTTGTTCATGCATTTCTCTCTGAAAACCTGAGAAAAATGGGTCGTTCCAGACATTGTTCAGAAGAAAAACGTACTTTGATTAAAATGTTGATTAATGACTAACTTTTCAACCTGACCCGAATTTTTGGTAGTCTCAATGTTTGTGAGTGTCCCCATGCACATAAATACATTGTGTGTTCGTTTCCTGATCAGACGCTTGCAGAGATGTGGATAAAAGGACAAAACACTACAGATAACGCATCAACCGAAAACCTAAAAGGCCACATGAATTTGCATTTTGCGGCAATCAGAGCAAACTGCTCACTTATTCTTATATTTGTTGTGTTATTTTAAAGGGGTCCTATTATGAAAATAATAGTTCGTACAGGCTAGGGTAGCTTTTTGCGGTAATGTCCGAGCTCAGAGCTATACACTGAAAGTTCCTCACAAACTGTTCAACTCAGTTAGCATTTTGCTAACTAGTTAGGTCCACTTCAGTTGTATGTGTGTGTGTGTGTGTGTGTGTGTGTGTGTGTGTGTGTGTGTGTGTGTGTATGTGTGTGTGTGTGTGTGTGTGTGTGTGTGTGTGTGTGTGTGTGTGTGTGTGTGTGTGTGTGTGTGTGTGTGTGTGTGTGTGGTTCGTGATCAGGTTACGGTACCAGTGTGTGATAACGACCTGGATCAGAGCTACATGCTGAATGTTCCTCACATGCTGCTGAAGTCAGCTAACATTCAGTCAGGTGTGTGTGTGTGTGTCCGCCCAAGGCTTTCCCCAGCATCACAGCGAACACATAACCAGTTGCACATTGATTACTAATTCAGAACAATTGCTTTCATTCACCAATTTTTGGTGAATGAAAGCAGCTATAGCTCTTCTAAGTGATCAGAGAGCTGCGTGTATCCACAGTTTAGAGGGGGGAAGGGGGTGGAGATAGGGAGCTGAGAACTACGCCCCATTAAGTTCTTGGGGCGTAAGAGAATTTATTAATATTCAATCAAAGATATTGAGGATCCCTTTGTGGCAAGACATTTCAAACACAGTATAGTTGGGACATCTGGCAGCAGAATGACATCAAGTAAAAAAAGCATAATATGGGACCTTTAACATGCTGTGAAATCTATGAGGTTAATGTTACGTTTTACAGTCTGTTCGCATTAAACTAAATCCTCCCCCCATGTTCACGGGATCGGCCTCTTCCACCGTCCTGAAGCCCAACTAGGTCTCAGGGCAGCACAGAAAATGAAATGTTTCATGCCTTTTTAAGTTTATATTAAATATTATTAAATATTAATATTATTAAAAATTATTATTAAATATTAAATATGAATGTTCCACTGTTTGGAATTTAGGTTCAGAGGGCCTACCATTAGCCTGAAAAAGAATTAGGCCCGTTGACTGCTTTTTTCATGATTAAAAAAACAACAAATCACATTGTGGAGATGCATTATGTACCGTATATAATGAGTGTTTATGGCAGTATAATTTCTGCATCCACAGAGACAGCAGCCTATTTCTTTCACTCACTCTTGTCACCAAATATTTATTCCACCTTTATCTCCTTATGGATTGCGTTTCTTCCCCTCCTTTCCTGGTCTTTCATCACATCTAGCCTCATTAGCAGATAACAAGCTATCCACATGCATAGCAGGGTCCTAATTTAGACGTTCAACCTGATTAGTCCATAATAATGTGAGACAAGCTACCTGAATTGCACACTGGGGTAGGACAAAAACATGTATATGCCTTCCTGTATGAATACATTATAAGCATGTAAAGATACACTTTCTATAAATTCAAAAGTGTTTGCTCATAAACTAGTTTGTGTCACAAGTTATTACTATTTCATTTTAAAGAGCAGAGCTACTTTCAATAACTATTACAGTATACAGTATGTATGCTTACACAGCACACCACTGTAATGAATAAAACCATTAAAAACCTATTAAAGCATAGTGCGACACAGTCTATTTCGTCCCCCTATTTATTCAAACTTTTGTAATACAAATCTCAATTTACAATACATGGAAACATCAGCAACAAGCCTGTCAGTTGTTTTATTTGTCAAAGCATTAAAGTTAATTATAAAACTCTCAGAACAATCCAATTTCAAAATACATGAATTTGGGACAAAGCATCAAATAGTTGGTATATACAGTACATTCATCAAAGACAAATACAGAGAGAGAGCTCTACAACAAACAGAAATTACCACAACTCATGGCCTCCCCTTTATTCTTCCCTCATATTCTCTGGGAAAGTTTATTTAAGATCCTTGCTGCCTGTGGACATTCAATCATTTTTCAGTCAGAAGTAATAGATGTACTGAATTAATATGAAAGGCTGGCAATTTATTTCAGCAATCAGACTATGAATCTCCTCCTTCCCTTTTCTTATCTCATGTACTTTGCCCCTCCTTTAAGAGTTAAATATAATCAAGGATAGGTGCATTTTCAATCTATAATTGCTTACTTTTCTTGGGAGACACGCAGAAAAGGTGACTGAAATAATTTAATGACAACTCACATATAAGCAGATGTGATGTATTGCAACAAGCTATTTATTTACACATTTTGCTCTCCCAATGTGAAACAGAGTAGTGTGTTAATTATTCCTTTGTAAAAATACCCTTGATTCATTATATGTAGGGAAAAACATTTAAGGTCAGAGCTGCACATTAGAATACCTGCCTGAACTTTTTCCCTTTTTATAATCTCTGCTAAAAGGCAGTATGCATCACTGCTAAAGCACTTTCTCTTTATTGCCTACTTCCTAGTTATTTTATTTTTTCCTGTCTCTCACTCTTTGCTCGAGGTCTTGGAGCACTTTCTCGTTGACAGCTTCTGCTTTGGTCACCACAGCTTTTCTGCCCTCTGATTTAACCACAATAGTCATATCACAGCACATGTCCACCAGTTCCTCCTGACATCTCCTCATCCCAGTGTCAAACTCACCTCTCCGGGCTGGATCACGCTTCATAGCCACCTTCTCTGCCACCGAGAAGCCCAGGAGGTCTGTTAGAACCTCATTCGACAGTTCTACATCCAGGTATGCCGTTCCATCAGATATTGTAGCACAAACAGACCAAAGACCATTGTTGCTACTTAGTTTCCCCAGGAGAGTCACAATGAAAGCTTTGACGTGGATTTCTGTTGATTGGAAGTCTGATTTGGACATCCTTTCTGCCAGAAAGCACAAATATGTAAAGGGCGGAGAAGTTAGAGTAACAGCATGGGCTGTGTTATGACTCGGTGGATCTACTTTCACAGATAATCTACTGAATCCTACACAGCTTGAAGTGTCACTGGGAAGCCAACAACTGGAGCTGGATGTCTCCAGTTTCTTTGTAGGGCTCTCTCCATCTCTACGAGATACACCAGGAACAGGGAACTGATTTGGTCCTCCAGTCTCTATGTCTTCCTCCATGACATTACTCTCACCATTAGCAACAAATTCTAATTCACATAATGGCTCCATAGCTGCAGGGGAGGAGAGAGATGAGGAAACTGCTGGAGCTAGCTGCCCTTTAACTCCTCCACTACAGCCTCCATAGTCACTTTTCTGCATCAGGCACCCAGAGTTTTTATGCTTAAAATGTGCAGCTTGGGGTTTTGTTACTGGGTCAAGGTTTCCCACTATCACAGTCTTCTGTGGCACACCTGTGCGAATGCGGTCATTAGAATTTGTTCCTTCCTGATCATGAACACCATCATTCTTGTCAAGAGGAAGAGCTTCAAAGTCTTCATCAGGAAAGTCTTCATCTACCATATTGTGATCTGAGATCTCTTGTTGAAGCAGGTGACCAGAAGGTAAGTGATCAGAATCCTCTCGCTCACATCTGTTATATAAGAAAGAAAGGAGAAATAAAACTCCACAGTAGAAATTAAAAGGCTGACATAATTACCTAATAACTCATAACTAGTAAATCTTATATTTGATTGTAATCTTATTTTACATCTTATTTTACATCTAACATTATAAATTTTACATCTAACATTATAAATACCTCTGTCAAGAGAGAAAAATTTAGTTGACTATTAGAATAATTATAATTTAATGAATCCAGGTACAAAATATTAATTGTGTTTCTGTATTTTTTTTTCCGAAATTTTTTTAAAATTACAAGGACCTGAATGTTTGTGTGTGTGTGTGTGTATATAATATGCATGTCTTCCCCATGTCTGTGTGGGTTCTCTCCGGGTTCTTCAGGTTCCTCCCACCTCCAACAACATGCACTTCAGGCGGATTGGTCAGTTTCAAATTGCCCACAGGTGTAAGTGTGCGGATGACTGGTTGTCTGTCTACATGTGGCTCTGCAGTGCACTGGCATCGCACCCGGAGTGTACCCTGCCTCACGGCCCCAGTCAGCTGGGATAGGCACCAGCACCACACAACCCGAGGCATTGGAAGAAGGAGGTATAGAAAATGGATAGGTGTGTGTGTGTGTGTGTGTGTGTGTGTGTGTGTGTGTCTCAGTGGGTAGTGCTGTTGTCTCACAGCAAGAAGGTCCGTCCGGAGTGTCTCCCCGCCTAATGACCAATAGTCTTTTTCTAGTTAGTAAGCTGTGTATAACCTACCATAAATATCTAAATTAAGTGTATAATTGATTTTCAGCTTTCATTGATTTTGACTGCATCAGCAAGTTTATGCTTTAGTACACTGTATTTTGAAAGAAATCGATACAATATGTGATTCTATTCAGCAATAAAAGTCTCCTGTCAATGTCAATTGAAAATGTGTGATCGGTGTCTCTCATCAAATCCAAGACGTAACACATCACAAAAAAACCGCAGTAGTCAAAGGCTAAATGGTGACATTTTAAAAAGAAAAAAAAGACAATACATTATTCATAATTTTAACGTGGAACTGAAAAGTTCCTCCATCAAACTGTTAAAGCATCCTGTTCTTCACTCCTAACCTGAAAGAGGGCGTCGAGACAAAGTGGCTAGCAGAGGAGCTTCCTTGGGGGGATTGCATGGACATCTCACTATGTGTTCCATAACCACTGGCTTGGGCTGGCCTAATAGGAACCTTCTCCATCTCCTCCTGGGCCTTCAGACTTGCTACCAATTCTGCATCATCAAATTCTAGGTCCTGCACTTCTTGGTTTCCTAAAATGCAAACAGGTATATTGTGGCACATAGTTGTACCGGCATTTTTCGATCAGATTGTATTTGTTTTTTGACTGAAGACAATTCAAGACAAGTTGGTTCTGGGTTATTTAGGTTGATATATCTAAAGGTATTAAAACTTGCTACAATGAAGTGCTAACCTTGTTGCTGAGTTGGTGGGGGCTCCACTGCCACCCGCTGCTGGTGATCCACCTCAGGAACCCCCAGTGTACGACTCAGCACCCTGCCCTGTCAGCATAAAATAGGAATGTATCAACAGCTCTGTACCAATTTTGTTGTTCGTAAGACCAGGTGATATTTATAGGTTTTTACTCAATAAAAAAAATTAATGAGTTGGTTTAAGTCTGCTTTGGACATAACTAGAAACCCATAGTGTACCTGATTATTCCGGTCCACCAGGTCCTCTACCTCACCACCCAAGACTTTGATGTTGGAGGGTCCCAACAGAAGCACCCCAAGTCTACAAACCATTGGCCCTCGCAACTGCAGCTTCGCACCAGGCCTGATGGTTACAGGATGAAGTAAGACCATTCAAAAACATTATGTGGTAACATGGGTATGAACTTTTATTTCATTTCATTGCTTGATATCATGACATTCCTACTTAAAATATATTGTATAGTAATCTATATGTAAATAACATTCCTATTTATCCTTGCGTAAAGTTACTTCGAACACAAACTGGAAACAGTTCAGATAGAACTTTCCAAACTTTAGAAAGGCAGAATTATTAGCAGAAATGAGGTATCTCATCACAGTGCTTTACAGAGCAAGTCTTAACCTGAGAGCTGTGCTGAGTGCAGGGATGGGCTGATACTCCATGGCCTCCAAGCTCTGGACTCCATCTGTCACCTGCTCAACAGAGACAGGTTTTTGACTCCAGATCACCCAAGAAGGAAATGATGTGAAAGTTAAAGTACAGTTTAGACATTGTTAGATTTATCTCCTGTTACTGATGGCACTGCCACATCTTATTTGCTGTTTCAGGAATTCGAAAACTTGAAAAACAAATTTGGAATGGCATGAGAACAGCCACATTTGAACCTACAGCTGTAAGTCATTTTTGTCAAAGCATGACTGCTTGATTAAAATGAAACAAAATGAACATGGAAATAACTGTTTCCTATTCTCTCATTATAATTTGGTATATATGTACAAATCTGCTCCATTACCCTGCATTTTGGCAAGGGCACCAGTGGTTTCTCACTGTCGAGGGTCTTTATTCTTACTCAAAAGGAAAAAAAGAATCAAGTTAAAAAAAATCCATTGCAACGTTTCTAAGCAACACCAGCTACTAGAGAAACCAGAACAGTGACAAGTGTAATTCTTAAGGTGAAAATTAGTCTGTTCCTTACATTCCAGCACAATACTTTTACTTGTGATCTCCACTCTGAACCAGTTAAGAAGAAAAGCATAAGACTCAATCCGAGTTCAATCAAACACCAAGATAACTGGTTCGAAAATTAGGATTGAATAGTTTATTTATAATAAGGGACAGACCAATTATCAGCTTGGATGATGATCAGATGATATGTGGCATCATTAGGTGGTTGTTTTGTGTTTTATTTGTTTTAACATATGAATCTTCAAATACACTATATTGCCAAAAGTATTCGCTCACCCATTCAAATAATCAGAATCAGGCACTCCAATGACTTCTATGACGACAGGTGTATAAAATCAAGCACCTAAGCCTGTAGACTGCTTTTACAAGCATTGAGAATGTGTCGCTTTCAGAAGCTCACTGAATTCCAGCGTGGAACTGTGATAGGATGCCACCTGTGCAGCAAAACCAGAAGAAAATGGAAGTGTGTGGAAATGACAGAAACTCAGCCACAAAGCGGTAGGCCATACAAACTGACAAAGTGAGGTCAGCAGATGCCGAGGCTCATAGTGCTCCAACTTTCTGCAGAGTATTTACACCTTTGGCCATGGACGTGATTTTAACACGTGAATTCAATCATTTGGATAGCTTAGCAAATACTTTTGGCCTTAAAATGCAAATAAATTTGCATAAAAATGGAAAAACTCAAGTGAAGTTCCTGAAATTATACAAAAGTCGATTTGATTTGATTTCTGTCAATTATATCACTTTGTTCTAAAAATATCTGACACAAAGAGTTTCACAGCAAATCTACTAGCAAATCATAACTAAAACCCCCCACAAATGTTAATTTTTAAACTAAGCAGTTCATTAATTTGACACAACAGGAAATAGCATAGATTCACATTAATACTTTTAATAAAATCAGGAAATCTACATTGCCCTTTGGTCTCACAAAAATCCTCTGTATAAAGTGCAACAAATTATTTTACTCTCATTTGTTGTGAATGAAAAATTGGTAACCAAAATCCATAAATGTGCCAGTGCACAGACAGTTACAGAACTTTGAGTGTGGCTGTTCATTCAGTTATGTGACAGTATTTGAAATTACTGTAATAACTTTTCTAAAGCATAACATTGAAATTCAAGGGATACAGTATTTTCCGCACTATAAGGGGCACTGGACTATGAGGCGCACCCTCAAAAATTTGTTTGTTTTATAATTCATTTCATATATAAGGCGCACCGGATTATAAGGCGCACACAATAAAAAATAAATAAAATTTATTTGATAAACTGCAGCAGCTGTAGTTGCGCAATCTGTCCACTAGATTGAGCCGCGCTGCTCAGGCAGTCATGATTGCATTCATGACTTCTTGACTACCTTTGAATGGCCCCTATTGTTATGTCAATAAGCCATTCTGAGCCTCATGAAGGACACCTGATCACTTGGTCACTTTGCCATCTTAGAAAGAAGACAACACGCATATTAAAAAACCTGACATAAAAACTGGTTAAATTCATTACGAGTGCAGTCAGTGCAAACAGAGCGGATTATTTCCTGATCTGAAGTTAGAAGCAGATATTTAAGCTCCGATGTTCATCTTTGTTTATTAATTAAATATTGTTTCGATCGATCGGTAGTCCAGTCGGAGGTGAGGTGCAGCTATTTGCTGCTGTGTGTCATAAACAATTTTTTAACTAGTTTTTAATGTCTGGCTGCTAATTTACTGGCAAATATGATGCTGTTTTACTCCTAGAACTGAATCTCACCGCACGTCGCTGCAGACAGAAAACACAAGCCTGAATGCGCCCCTCCGCCGCCCGCCCAGAGCTATCAACTACATTTGTAAATCAATGCAGCACACCCGTTGGCACCTTTGTCTAGCAGTGACTGCTCTTGTAATTTCAGAAAAGGCTGAAAGTTCAGCTTTGAGGGTCTTTCATTCACCTTCATGCCAGTTTCTCCGTGTGTTTCCACAGACTAATAGAATGGACCGTCACTAGATTCCAGCACAATGGCATTTTTAGGACCAATTAAGTTTAAAGTGGGTTATTTACGTCGCCAAATAGTTAGAAAATACTGAGATCAGTCAGTCAGTCAAACATTATTAATAGAATTGTTGAAAGTTCCTTATGTTTTGCTCCTTTATCACCGGTGCTCCTACAGTCTGCTCTACCATCTGAGAGCAGCTCAGTCAGAGCCGGGACTTCGGTGACGCCCCTTGACTACCGTTGTTAGGGGGCGTGGGCCCGAGTGCCTTGTGAGGGTGCGCCTCTGGTGGCGGAGTGCGGCATGACTGGCGGCCAGACTGCCGTCTTTTTTTCAGCGATCATTGTTTTTAACCAATGAATATTAATCCATATATAAGACACACCGGATTATAAGGCGCACTACGGGTTTATGAGAAAATTTTAGGCTTTTAGATGCACCTTGTAGTGCGGAAAAATATGGTATTTTTTTTCCACATCCACTCATAATTCATAAGGTCTCTCACCTGCAACAGTAGCATACGGGTTGATTTAGCTTCCCAGGGCCTCTGGGTTGCCTGTGTGACAGCAGAGACGTCATCATTTGTACAATCGGTGCCTCTCAGCTTCTGCAGCTGACCGTATGCAGGCTGGCTGACATCCAGAAAAGAGTCGACCTGAAGCAGATGGGTTACCTTTTCTGTGAATCTTTTTCTGTGATATTTCTTAAACATCTAGTAAATTGATTGGTGCAACATTTTACATCACAATTGGTAAACAGGATTGCACTTGAGAATTTCTTGGCTTGTTAAGTTCCCACTTTAAGATGAATCATCTTCTTCTTTTCCTTTCGGTTTTTCCCTTCAGGGGTCGCCACAGCAAATCGATTGCCTCCATCTAACCCTGTCTTCTGCATCCTCTTCTCTCACACCAGCTACCTTTATGTCCTCTTTCACTACATCCATAAACCTCCTCTTTGGTCTTCCTCTAGGCCTCCTGCCTGGCAGTTCAAAACTCAGCATCCTTCTACCAATATATTCACTATCTCTCCTCTGGACATGTCCAAACCATCTCAGTCTGGCCTCTCTGACTTTATCTCCAAAACCTCTAACATGTGCTGTCCCTCTGATGTACCCATTCCTATCCTTCCTGGTCACTCCCAGAGAGAACCTCAGCATCTTCATCTCTGCTACCTCCAGCTCGGTCTCCTCCTCAGTGACACTGTCTCTAGACCAAACAACATCGCTGGTATCACCAGTTTTGTACACATTTCCTTTCATTTTAGCGTAATTATCTGGTTTCGATATGAGCTACACATGAAATTGTGGCTGCCACCTTTATGTAGATTTGAAATAAAATTACATGTAATTTCTGCTGCATTTCTATTCCATCTAACAATGAGTTTTAACACCACATTCTAACTTCAATCGTCTCTTCTTCCCTTTCATTGCACAATAGACCATATTCATGCTGCAACAACTAAGTGTATGGTTCTAACTATTTTATGTATCTGTCATTTACTAAATCATAACATACTGATTGTAGCATAGTGAATAGAAAATAACTGACTGTGCTACCCACGGAATATCGTCCTCCACCTGCTGTTTGCTGTGTATACAAGTTCAGTTATTTATACATTCATTTTAGGATGACTTTCGGGAGTTTTGGGATTTAGCCAGCTCTGACAAGTTTGTAACTTTCACTTTGTAACAGAAATCTTTTCCAACTCAAAATCCAATAGCATACTGGACATTAAAGCCATGACATGATAAATAATAGCATTGAATCTGTACTTGGATGCAAAAGGTTCCATTGAGTTCAGTCTTCTGAGCTGCAGGGAGCCCTTCAGGGAGAACAGGGTGGTCTAAGTCCCTCAGGTCTGTCAACAGCCACTGGTCCAGTGCCTACAGTTAAACATCATGTAATGAGACATTTCCCTCTGCAACAATTATTTGACCACTATTCTATAGTTCACATTCTGTAGCATATGACAATTATAAAATCCACAGCCAGGATGTGTGTGTGAATAGGCCATGAAATTATATTCTAAAAGTAACCTCATTAAACCAACACGAGCAACATTGAGTCAGATTCAAAATTGAGATTGAAAATATTTTGGAAAAATTATTCAGCAGAGCCCTACAGACGTCACAGGGATGTTGAGGCATTGTGACTCAAGAGTTTAATTAAATCCCTGTAGATCTTTGTCCCCTCTTACTCATCACAAGAACATACCAGTCTCCACCATTTAAGATGTCGTCTTCCTAGTTTTGGTGACCACTAAGTAAACATTATCGTCATGTTCATACAACCATTAAGAGAACACATTTATGATATTTAAATTAAAAAATGGTGGTCATGGGGATACACAGCTGTTCAACAATATTTAGGTACACTGTGAGCACAAACGGTATGTAAAGGCAGAAAAACGTACCCCACTCATAACGCCACCACCAGCTGGTACAGCTGATACTTGGCAGGATGGAGTCATGTTGTTTACTCAAAAAATGGCTTGCTGTCAACATGTTGAAACCAAGACTCATCAGACCAAAGGTTCATTCATTCTTTAATCATGCCCTTTAATCACAGCCCGTTGTGGCATGATATTCTTGTTATCATTGAACAGCAGCAGACCGCCGTAAAGCAGACTTTTAATTGCTTATATTAGTTGCTTATACATGTTGGACACGTATAGACAATATGTACGGTATCTCGCGCCTTCAAGTGTGCACAGCCTTTTTACTTTAGTTTTTATATTGGTTAATCATGCAACAATATCTTCTAATACAAACAAGAAAGAAAAACCATTTGCTGCTTCGACATTATTCAGTTCAGTCTGGTTCACTCCTTCTGAAGTGTCATACACCATAAAACTAGATACATTAACCGTATGGAAAAAATGATCTTCAGTTTATTGTCCCCCGTGGGGGAAATTACCTTTCCATTCTACACACTGGTTGTTAGTCATGTATATACATATGTAGGTACAGGGCCGTGTGATGGGAAGGTAGAGTGGTGGGCAGCAACGTCTTGGTACGCCCAATGAGCAGTTTATAGAGGGGTGGCGTCTTTCTCAAGGGCACCTCGGCAGTGCTTGGGAGGTGAACTGCAACCTCCCACTGCCAGTTCACACTCCAAAATGTTTTTGCCCGGCATGGATGATGAACCGGCAATCCTCCGGTCCCCAGCCCAAGACCCCAACCCTTGCTCTCCTATTGCTTGAACAATTATCATACATCAGAATGGCAGATTCCTTTTGCCATTGAATTTAAAACAATACTACACAGCTGTGGTAATACAGTAGTTGAAACTGTAAGGATCTTGTACAAGAGACTACATTAACACTTGAATATGGCATCTGGGGTTTAAAGAAAATGCAAAAATCAGCATGTCATCAAGTAGAAAGGGAGCACATTTAATCACCAGAGTTCAGTGGGTAGCTGGAAAATCATATAGGGCATTCACATCCAACACCTAAGACCATTTTAGAAATGAGACATCCACCCGTCCATATTTTACTGACTACTCCGTCAGACATTGTGCCTACCTGTTGGTTGATTTGCTGCTGAGATAGATGGCCAGCTCCTCCTGCCTCTTCCTGCAGCCACTCCACACAGGCTTTCAGCCAGGTGAAGGGGACCTGGACATACCAGGAGGACTGGAGCCAGGCCTGGGTAGCAAGCACCACTGCCTGGATGTCAGGGGCCATCTCTAATTTTGT
Organism: Antennarius striatus; assembly: GCF_040054535.1. Taxonomy (NCBI): domain Eukaryota; kingdom Metazoa; phylum Chordata; class Actinopteri; order Lophiiformes; family Antennariidae; genus Antennarius; species Antennarius striatus. The sequence continues at coordinate 18,618,222 of NC_090778.1, forward strand.
GTGTATTTGACTCAGTTCACCTGCTCCACTATCAGCTCCTCTTACAAAAAAAAGATTTGATCACTTGTTTTTAAAACTGCTAATTCCAAATAAACAATTGCCAAGATTATTTATTCACATTCAATTGCATTCAGCGCACAATTACACATTGCCAATTGCACATTGAGTAAAATAGGCTTCATTTCCAAACTGAAATACTTACAGTATTCACTGTTCATCAATTATTTGATGAAAAGGCTAATCAAGTCTCCAGTTTCACTGTGATGCAGACATATAACAGGTTCAAATGTTAAATCTAATTTAACTTGTGGCTTATCACTCTGTATGTGTGGAGTTTGACTGTTCAGGGTTCGTCTTCTCCTTGTTTTTCCTCATCAACTTGACCATCTTTATGGTCATTTGCTGAACACTATGGTTTGATCAAACAACCGGGACAGGCTATTTTTCCTGTGATCGCATCCATACATAAGCCCGTAGATGGTCACGTCTGTGTAGTATAGAGGGAAAAAGAGAGAATGGGTGACGTATCTAGGCAGGGGTAGCATGTAACGACACACAAAACCTGAAAGGATTACCTGAAAGTCATAGAGGTAGCCTTCTTGTCGGTGTACCTACTGCTAAAATTAGCAGACGCGCCAAAAGTTGTCTCTAGCTTTACAAGGAGTGTTGGTGTCACTGCTCCTACGTTGTCTTTATTGAATCCTACATGCACCAAAAATCTTAACAATCAGGCTTGCGTACGTCGTTTTAAACATCAAATTAAAAACTTGCCTTTGATATTACACCCTAGACCCATGTTTAACTGAGACAGCAGCAGTCACTTACAACGCAACAAGACCCGGAAATCGGGTGTTTCTCTCAGCTTTTTGAAACGCCTTGTCAATGTGATTGACGACTTTTACGACCAATCACGACTCTCCTTTTGATGAAATGTGCTTCCCGTGCAACCAATCCTCGACGTTAGACGGACCTGTAACAGTCCAAGTTTGGTAGAGAAGGAAAGGGGACGATCGAGGTTTTGAACTACAGGTTTGTATTTTGATGATATTTTTTTCCGTTTTCATCCCACTGTGAAGCCAAAACAGCTGAAGGGCACCGATACTTTACAAGTAATGTGTCTTTATCAGTCCATTTTTCACTATATTGTGTTTATTGAATTGTTGCTTAATTAGCTGACAAGTCTTATTCCCCTTGTGTTCAATCGAATTCAAAGCAACATGGCGATTTTAGCGACCTGCTAGCGTGGTGACTCAGGTTTGTCTGTTTATCGATCATTGACAGCATTTTCTCGGCATAGATCAGCAACACATCACGAGGTCCTTGTAGTGTATGCTACTTGTATAGAATTGAAGGTTTGTACAGCAAATATTACTCGAAACCACAACGACGAAGCTTGTAGCTAGCGCGTTTCCCTCCAGGCTAACGCCTAACATGAACCAGACGGCTTAGCACAGCTAGCGGCCGTCAACCTGGTCTCAATGGAGCTCGATTATCTAATGTTGTGTTTGCTCCTTGTCAGAGTTTAATAACCACTTACGTGCTGGTGCCAGTGAGATCAGTGTCCGTAACCAGGGGAATGGCAGTAATGTTCGTTTTTAGTATGCAGGTGACGTTTTTCACGTGATTTTGCAAGTAAACTTCAAAGCACTTCGAAACGTTGCACAAATAATAGTTTTTGAGATGTAACAACTACTACGTAACATATGCAGATTTCCACACGATTTTCGAATTTAAATTGCAATGGCAGTGATTCAAACGTAAATGTAAGGATAAGTATGTTATAACTGGCGTAAAATCAGTATCAATTTTCGAACTTTACTAAGGGTGAGCCTGTTTCCACATTACATTTTAGTACTGTGAGTCAACTACACTGTAATCTTCTTCTCAGATAGGTTACAGCAGCTGTTTGTTCTTTAGATCCGCCTATCAACACGCCCTTGTCCCCGGAATAAATATCAATGAGAGTGGGTTCTGTGCCAGATTTGCTTTGGATTTTGGTTCTTGATAAACCAGATGTTTAGCATGCTGCTTGATGTGACTTATCCCCTCTTCTACTATGCTGACAGGTCACCACAACTTCAGGGCCCTGCTTTTTGCTTTTTTTGTGCCTGTTTTCTGGACCAAGGTGCCCACCACATCTCTTCAATTGTCAGAGGACCATGGAGACAGAAATTGATCAGCAAGAAGAATCTTCTTTCAGCAACACAGAGACTAATGGTATACACAGACACACACACACACACACACACACACACACACATATATATATATATATGACTAAGTGTGAAGTTTATGTTCATTGTTAGTTTTATTTCCAGAATTTTAAGTTAATCAACAGGTTTTGACAAATCTTTATAAACATACACAATTCGATGCAGCGCAGAAGATGAGTGTTCTCAGTTGAAGAGTTGCAGTGTAACGTTGAGCATATTAATTAGAGCTCAGGCTCTGAAAAATAATTTTCCAAGATGCAGATCTTACACTTTGTGTTCCACACACAAAAATGAATTTGAACCTCAAGCCATATCTGCTTGTCTCCTTTCTGAAAAGAAATTCTTTTCTTTTTTTTAATGTATAAAGCTAAGTCTTCAGTTTGGTACAGTTATTTGTAGATGCCTTACATGATAGCAGTCACAAAAGAGAAGATTTTTTTTTCTGCTTCACTGGTTTCTGTGATCTTTTTTTAATTATTGTTATGGAATTGATTTTGGGTTTTTTTCTCTTTATTCCAGGTAAGCGTCCTGCTGAGGATGCAGATGAGCAGAAATCATTTAAGCGCTCCAGGAACTCGGACGAAATGGTAGAACTTCGCATCCTCCTGCAGAGCAAAGTAAATTAACTCTCCTATTATTTGAAGTTGCATGTGATTGAAGTGGGTTTAAAAGATGGATGGATGCATTTTTTTTGACTGAATTATCTTTTGCTCTTCTGTTCTACATCTCTGCCTTCTGTAATAGTTAATATGTACTGTGTATTAGTGATATTTATATGATCTATGATATTATTTGCATAATTATTTGAAATCTCTTTTTGTGTGTGATAATTGCAGCACCATTTTTAACATATTATAATTTTTTGGTTTAGTTTTTTAAGTAGTGTCTATATTTTAAGAATGCAGGAGCTGTGATTGGGAAGGGTGGCAAAAACATCAAAGCCCTCCGTACAGACGTGAGTACATTCATTTTATATAATCGGAACATTTTTTTTTGTTTTTTAATCTTATTTATTTTTTCTCTTTCTCCCTCCACTGGTATTCCGCACCTCAAATTTACCCAGCTTCACAATAAGATAGCAGTTTTGTTTAATTTATTTTTTTAAGTATTGGCTGAAAATTTGTTTTGGTATTTGGTATTGTTTTAGGTCTTTTTTGGGGGGGGGTTAACAAAGGGTGTGGTTAGCTGATGATTGATTTTAGCTTTTTGTTCATCAGATATCCAGGGAAACCCTTTGTGGTTGGTTTTAAACTATTTGTTTTTCAGGTGGGCATCACTAAGTTGCCCAAGTTAAACTGACCCTTGTCTTAAAAGTCCAGTTTCGCGTCAGTTTTTTTCTCCGTATCAATAATGATGCTGTAACAGTATATTGAAACAAAACTAATGCTCTTAATGATTTTTGTATTTATGGGGACAGTGAGGTGTTCATGGGGCCACTTACTACACCAGCTAACATTTTTACAAATGTTAAGGCAACTAGACCCATATCTAATTCATTTAATGTCATTGCCTCGTTATAAAGCCCTTCAATTTGTTCGACCCATCTTTCTCACTGTCCATAGTGTATTCCCCAACATTAAACTCTTCATGTTGTTAATATGCCGTTACCCATTTTCCAATGTTATATTTTCTCCTTTTCTCTCTTTGACAAACCAATCTCTGAGAGAATCAAATTAAAGTCACATTTGAACAGTGTAGAGCCTGTATATTAAAAATGTATTCCTCTTCCCTCTTCCCTCTCCCTTGTTTTTTATTATTTTACTGTTGACTTTTTTGCCCACTTCCTCCTCTGTTGCCCATGTTCTGGATGGCCCCTCCTGCGCCCGCCCACCTGACACCTTGGTTGGCCCTGCCCATAATCGTGCCCTGTCCCTAAATGGGCGCCTTACTTGATTGACATCTGTGCTCGAATGGCCCTGGCCCCTGCCCATTCCACGCCCAGTACAATGCCAGTGTGTCAGTCCCAGACAGCAGTGGGCCTGAGCGGTATGTCCCTAAGCTCCTCCCTCTCACTGCCTGACTACAAGTCAAAGAAACAAGAAGAGATAAATAATAATCATCCTGCCTCTGTGAAGTCACTGTATTTTAACCTACCTGTTCTCACAGTATTTTAGCCTGAGTCAAATACCTGAATGCGATCATGTCCAAATCTGCCTGTTGAGCGTGTAAAAGCCATGTCAACATCCTTTTATTACAATTTTTAAGTCACCTCAACACTGAAACTTAGGCTGGTGTTATCAGGGTTTTTCCACAGTCTGCCACTGTCCTTTTAAATCTTTCCTATTATCTGTGCAAAATCTCTTTTTTTTTTCTTTAATTTTTTGATGAGTATCTATCCTGTCTTTCGCGTTTTCACCTCCTTGCCCCGTCAGAGTGAATATACTGATGTTCTTATTTTTCATTAGATTCATATGCTCACCTGCTTTCCGCAACATTCCATTCTTTCCTTGTGATGGTCCCATTGTAATGATAGAATCAGATTGTCCATTCTGAAATGCAAATGCCAAGCTAGGACTCGTGTTGTTTGTGTGCTTGTGCTTCTTCTTTCCTGTCTTCTGCTTCATCTGAATTTGTTTGGCTGCTCAAGCCATTGGAAGTAGAGATAATATCTCTTTTTTTCCACTCACTTTCATTCTTTGGTTTATTTTTATTACGTCTACCATCCCCTTAAAAATTATCAATTCCATTGGTGGCAGACATAATCTTTCATGGTATAATCTTCTTTATCAGCCTGTCTTAGCCGTCTACCGTTCTACTTTTATGTACAAAAAGCATTTAAGTTCTCTTGATCTGTAAAGTCATTGCTTATTTTATTTTATCAGCAGGTGGGTGCAGACAACAAACTTATTTTCAGCTTGTTGTACAAATGAAGCCTCAAAATTGTTGTCAAAGACAAATTTGTAAGATAGGATGCTTCACAGTACCTAAATTGTGAGAGACGATAACTATGCCATTCCTGATCTTTCAAAGTTGTATTTGGCATCCTTTTTGGGGTTGTTTTTATCAAAGTCTTTGGGGTGTGCATCCACCAAACTACTTCAGGACTTTCAAGTTCTTTCTGGCACCAGTGGTGCTTATTCCTGCCAGATCTTCCTCTGGCTTCACCTTCCCCATCTTGCCCCGTCAGTGGTCCCCAAATGCTATAACTTTTCTTTGGGTCTTTTTTTTGTCTCTCTTCTTCCTTTCTCTGGATAAAATATTATTTTTCTTTTTTATTGTATAGTTTAGGTACCAGCTTTTTCCAGTCACAGTGTTGAAGTACCAATGACATACTGTAAAACCCTTAAAAACAAATGGACCTCAACTTTTCACATAACTCCATTACAGTAGTCTTTATGTATGGCAAAACGGGGGGTGTCATGATTATGCTGATTTTAAAAATGTTCTCTTTCCTCTTGGGATATCTTACCGGTACCCTCAACCCCACATTTTCTGTGTACTGCCCTGTCATTGGTGGGTGAAATATGAAGCATCCTAAGCATCAGCGCCGACATTGAGACCGTTGGAGAAATCCTGCTAAAGATTATCCCGACACTGGAAGAGGTAAAGACTTGTTGACTTTGCTTTTCTTTTTGGTTTACATCACAGAATGTGTACTGTTACTGCCAAGGGGTCCGCAAGTCCAATATCTAAAAGCTGATTTCCAGATAGATTTCCAGTGCATGAGTTTGATGACTAAAAAAATACAGGCACATGCCGTCTCCAAATCCTGTCACATATCTGTCATTGGTCATGAATGTTGAAAGGAAGCTAATTTCAACATTCAGCTTCAAGAGGTCATAATTTTACAAAATTATGAGTTAGAAATATATGCAGACATACGATCGTCTGTGTGTCTTTGATAGATGGTTTTTCCAGAATTAAAAGAAACACATCTTGTGTAGGCTTGGTTCTGTCCGAGATCAAAACAGGTTGTGTTGAAGTCTGAATAATATTCTCCCTCAGTACCAGCAGTACAATGGCATGGATTTTGACTGTGAGCTGCGTCTACTGATCCACCAAAGCCTCGCAGGCTCCATCATTGGAGTGAAGGGAGCTAAGATTAAGGAGCTCCGTGAGGTATGTTCATGCAGCGGATGAGGAGATTTGTGTAGTGAATTTTGAACAACAAATTCAGGTGTGAATAATGTACTGCATGCATTCTCGCAGCCTTCTGTCGGGTAGTTAATTGAAACAATATACAGTATTTTCCGCACTATAGGATGCACTGGACTATAAGGCGCACCTTAAATGAATTACCTATTTTAAACCATTTTCATATATAAGGCGCACTGGATTATAAGGTGCATTGAAGGTGCACCATTCATTGAAGGTGCACCTTCAATGAATGGACTATTTCAAAACTTTTTTCACAAATGACGTCCACTGGATGATAAGGCGAACCATCGGTGGGTTTTTGAGAAAAAGGCTTTTAAGTGCGCCTTAAAGCGCGGAAAATACTGTACACACCTTGAAATGACTTGGGCCTAGCTGGAATCACCATACAGAAAGCAACTTTCTCTTGTGAAATATTTTTTTAAATTATTTGTGTTTGATTGTAAACAATTTTATTTGGTATGTGTTGGAGTAATTATTGTACCTCAAGAGATGGGGGTGGGTCTAATGTAAAATGACACAGAAGCACCAGTAATTTGAAGGGTAAAATGTTTAGAGTTTCTACATTATAATCAACTGCTGTGTCATTTGGTGGCTTTTCTTTATCCTCCCCTGTGCTCCTCTTAAATGCCCTTACCTAATGTGCCATCAGAACACAAAGACCAGCATCAAGTTGTTTCAGGAGTGCTGCCCTCAGTCGACAGACCGGGTGGTACTGGTTGGCGGAAAAATGGAGAGAGTAGTGGAGTGTATCAAGACTATGCTGGAGCTTATTGCCGATGTAAGTATTTAACAGTGGTTTATGGGCATTTTTTATATCTTAAATTGAGACTTATCAGTTTTCCGTTAAATTGTTTTTCTGATAAAAATGACTTAAGTACAGGAAATTGAAAGTGTTGACCAGAGTAGGACAGATAAATGATGTTAATATGCCGTGTCACATCTTTGAATTTTGCTTTTTATTGCCATTTCATCAAAATAGATTTTATGTTAGAAACAATTATTTTTTTTAGATTCACCTTTATTCCCAGCAAATACATGCAATACATGCCTCTGCGCAGATCAGAATGTCCCTCTCTCTCCTCCTCATTAGGCTCCAATAAAGGGCCGCGCACAGCCCTATGACCCTAATTTCTACGATGAAACGTATGAATACGGTGGTTTCACCGCGTTGTTTGAAGAAAGGGGAGGTGGTCGCAGGCTTATGGGAGGATTCCCTGTGCGAGGGAGTAGGTCCAGCGCTGGAGACCGTGGGTTCGAACGAATGTCCTCAAGCAGAGGGGCGCGGGGACCCATGCCTCATTCCCGCCGCGATTATGATGAGATGAGTCCCCGTCGTGGTCCTCCTCCACCACACCAAAGTAGGGTTTCCAGGCCAAGTGTCCGTGCACGGAACATGTCTATGGGACACCCACACAGAGGGTAAGACAAGATAAGCATGAATCATTACTGTCTGTGATTTTCGTTTCTCTGTCATCACTAGGCTCTTATTTGTGTTTCTTTGGCCTAAGTGTTTTCCCTCTAAAACATTTTACCTTACAAAAGGTATGATCATGGTGCCAAATGCAAACAAGTTTGTTTGTTTTTTTCACCTCAGCATTATGGGGCTAAATAATCACATGTTCCCATTCATCAGTTTGTAGTTGAGTCTTTTGCTTCTGTGAAGTTTTTAAGATATAATGTTATTTTAGAGTTACTATGCTCTGTTTAGTGGTCCATGCAGTTCAGATTCTCTTGGAGAGAACTTGTTCTTTTCCTTCTGTCTATACTGTACAAAGCTTAGTCTTTTTCAATGGGCTTAGGGTGTTTCGACCAGTTTCATCAGTCCTGCTTTACATTGTGTAAGTCATACGATGAACTGAGTCCAGTTATTGTATGTAATCCACAGTCACTTTGTATTACTCTTAAAACATTTGTATTCATGGTTATCATTCCATTAATTTTATGTGCTCATCAATGTATGTCTTGGTGTGTGTCTGTTCTTTTCCCATTTCCATCCTGCCCACAGAGAAGACCGTTACTATGACTCATACCGTGGCTCAGATGAGAGGTCAAAGTAAGTTTCTGTCCCCCGAACCTTTGCCTGAACCCTTTAGTATATTTTAACAGGGATACTTCGACATTCTGAAACTGTAATTTTATTTTCTTCATTTGCTTGTAAATTAGATGGAGCTCTGTAATGGTAATTCACTAAAGCAAAGATCCTCATTGATACCACTGGGTAGTGCTTCATATCGAGCGGCATTTTACCCTTTGGTCTTTTGAAATTTTGGCTAGATTTTAAACATATAAAATAATTTATGATGGATCAATAGTAAATTATAAGTGTTGAGGTATTCCTACATGTCCCACACTTCCTTGCCTTACTAGTTCATTTTTGCAGTTTTTTAAAAATATTACTAGCTACCCACTGCATAATAAAACACTTCCTTACTCATTTTGCCTTGTCTTTTACTTCCTTACTTTTTAGAAATTCATTGATTTAGCAACTCTTGGATTCAGTTGCCCTAGTCTGCATACATCCTTTACCCAGATCCCCACTCATTTATATCCACTGCACTTATTTGAGGTGCTTTTTAATGTTTTATGACTTTCTTTCCTGTAAGAAATAACCCATCTAACATGGTATTCACACCCAGAATTTTCCAGGTTTAGAGAGAGTATTGGTGGTGGTTTGTATGAGAGTCATGTGCTGATGTGACACTGATATTTGACAGTTGAGCCCTGGAAAAAATCGCATGCTTTCATGAACTGGCTTCAGTGTAACCATGTAGCAGACATACCTTACAGTAGTTAGCATGGTTAGCTGTACATGCAAATGAGTGGTATATCGCCCACCCGTTCAAAGTGACACAAGCCAGTGTCATGGATTATAACAATGCCATTTTGCATCGGTGAAAGTATTTGGTTGTAATCTGTGTACAGGTGTTTCGGTAATAGAGTCATGGCAGTGAAGTCCATATATCTGTCCAGCTAAGTTGCAATTTTCGAATTTTATGATAAATACTTAAACGTCTATGATTATGATAAGAACCACTTAAGTTGACCACAAAAATGTTTGATACAGGGTTTTGTTTTATTTTTGTCCCGGTTTCCAATCTAGAATTTATTATCATTATCATTTATTATCATATCAACTAATTGGGTGAAATACATGTTTAACACTGATTACCCTAAGGTAGATGAGGTGAATTAACATATAAATAGTTTGATCTGGAATTTAAACAGATCTCTTTGAATAGCAAATAAATACATTTGATGTGCATATATACATTAAAAAATGGAAAGCTTTGTACCCCCAAAACAAGAAAATTCTCTTATGATCTCAGGTTCAAATACTTAAGTGTGCTGTATATCCATGTTGTTAAATAGTCCCAAGTGGGAATTATGTTCACATATGCCCAGGTTATTTTCCCAAAAAAAGGTTGCTGAATTGAGCTAAATCAATTGAATGGTTATGTTGAATCAAAATAACCCTTAAACTGTATGGAACAAACAGATGACCTTAGATGAGCATCAGCTGTCCACATTTACAGAAGATAATGGTGGTATCATCAAATTCACATAAAAATAACTTTGGTGGAAAAATATGCAAAAATATACTGCAACCTTCTGTTACTCTTGGAAATTAGGGGTTAATTTTTGACATTCCTGTTTCATCCTAGCTTATGAGACCAATATATAACAGATGAATACTGGACAATGAAAGCAACAAGTGTTAGGGACTCAATTTGAGGCTATGGTTTGACATGGCATGAAGAAACAAATCCAAAAACATTTTTTAAGCTGTAGAGGGAAATCAGCAGCACTTGGCTCTGATCATCACCACCACCACCTGTCACTTCTCTCACTGTAACACTGTCAGAACTGTTCCTGTTACTGTGTGGGAAGATGGCTGTGAGGAAATGTGTTTATACTGTAATCTTGCTCAGCGTGTGTGCAGTTTGACCTAGACCAGAAATTTCCTCTGAATGTTGTCCAGGTTTTTATTCTAAACAATTTGTTTTTCTTCAAACCCAACATTTCTGTCTGCCTCTTTTTTTCTCCATCTTCCTTTCCATGTCCCAACCCCCCACCTCTTGATGTCCCTCTATGCCTATGACATGCTTTCGTCACCAGTGAGAGAAGAGGCAGACCGGATCGCTATAGCGATAACATGGTTAGTGACCCTTTGCTAAATACATGCAGCTCTTGATTAAGCATCTCATTGGCAGTATCCTCGGGGTAGCATTGGTTGGTCCCATTAAAACACAATATGTGCTAAGTGTCCATTGTGTTGTAATGATAATTATAGTTTATGGACAGTGTGACCATGGCTGGTCATTCATGCACATCCGTGTGCACACATTCATTTGAACCCTGACATGCATTCAAGTTACTGTTGGCATAGTGCAAGTCTTCCCACCAAATGACCATAATAACCACAGCTGGAGACACCCCATAATAATCAGCTGTAATTGCCCTCTTACTGTGTACTGTTCACGGTCAGCCTGTTTTTCGTGCAAAGAGATTGAGGATGTTGGGGGTGGGGAAGGTGGTGGTGGCCATGGTTGGTTGCTAGGCAATAATAACGCGTTGTTGACAGACTGGAAGGTCTTGCTCGCTCGCTCTCCCTTCCTCACTTTCTCTTTCTCGGCTGGCAGGATACTGCCTGCCGTTGCTTAGCAACAGCATTTTGAATTGCCTGTTGCCCTGGTGACAGCAGCAGGTGAAAATGGAGGCTGATGGAGATGCAAGAAGAGATGAGAAAGGAGAATGGAGGGAGGGGAGAAGGAGGAGTCTGGCTGATGGCTCAAAACTGGGTGGCTTGTAGTTTAGTGTACTCCGTGGATGAGGCGGCTATATCATCCATACATGATAGTATGGCTTACTATTCTGTCTGTTCTTTCGGAATATAGAAAGAAGGAATATGGCGGCTGTACTTAATTTGACATGTTTGTGTTTTGTTTTTTTTACAGAGCGGAGGAGGATATGGTAAGTACTAAAACCTATTTTTTGTGTCATCATATGGATGAGCTTTCAAGGCTGCTGGGGGGGGTCCTGATGTGCAGGCCTCTCTTTTTGATTTGCTGCTGCTTGCAGCATTTTGTCTGAATGTCATGTTTTCATAGCCAAAATGACAGTATGTGCAGTGACAACCTGGCTGGAAGGACAGTGCATTTCAGTATTTGTCGGATTGTGAGTTGCAGCAATATTGTGATTTCTTTGCGACTTGGATGATATTTCACTTAAAGTATCTTTTTTTTTCAATAAATTTGGACAATAACAACTTGGTCTAATTGTTAAATACTTGCGAAGATCTGGTCTTATCTATATGATGAGTACAATATTTTTTTTTCAATTTCTTTTGCTTTAAAATGTCGCGGAAATACCTTGTCTTAATGCTCATTACTGTCCATGATTTTGTTCTGCTCAGACAACAGTTCCTCCTGGGATAGCTACCAGTCAGGTCAGTCGCGACATTGTTTCAGTATGCAAATGGTGTGCATGTGTTAAACTATGGCAACCAAGTTCCTTTTTTTTTCTTTTCTTTTTTTTATCGACACACACTAATGTATGTATGTACACTAATCTTTTTTTTAATTTTTGATTGAGTCTTTATTTCTGCCCTCTCTTCTGCCATCAGGTGGTCGTGGCTCTTATAATGACATGGCGGGACCTGTCATCACCACACAAGTGACGATCCCTAAAGACGTGAGTAAATGATAACAGCTACATGCAGATACACCAAAGACATATACGTCTCCCCACCCACTGTACTGTTGTGTTAAAAGTTACGTTTAGGTCAGGATGATCAAAAAGCCAGCATTACCTATGTGATTATGTCATCTACACACTTATTATTGCATAAAGGCCATTTTGGCTTGTGTGTGGAAGCTAGATTTACAGCACAGTGTTCAGGTCCATGTCATTTACACCAAGACGTATATTTTCCAGAACAGTTTATGTTTTTTACTGTGTGCTTCTGTTTCACATTGTAAGCCTCATGTGTATCCTTAGTGGCTAAAATGTTTTTCTGCTTGCCTTTTTTCATTACCTTCTCCATCCCTCTCCTTCTCTTTTGGGTACTACACCAACAGTTGGCTGGTTCCATCATTGGTAAAGGAGGTCAACGGATCAAACAGATCCGCCACGAATCTGGAGCTTCCATCAAGATTGATGAACCACTGGAAGGTTCTGAGGACCGAATCATCACCATCACTGGCACCAAGGATCAGATCCAAAATGCCCAGTTCCTTCTACAGAACAGGCAAGTTTTGACACACTCGCTGTGTCACATGGTCTTCTGTTTTCTAGATGTATGGAGTTATTGGTAGATTTTGAGCTTATAAATAAGCATTTCTGAAATTGTATAATACCATTAACCCAGTTTTTGTTGAGGTATGCAGCTCTGGTGCTTGCTGTCTCCACTAATTCCTTTCCTTTCTTCTTCCCAATACAACCTGCATCTAGTTCAAACCTTCCTTTTGCATGAAATGGCTGTAAAAGAATAGATAAAATTAATCAGTGTACATAGTTTGTAAAGGGACAGTGTGATTGTTTTTTTGATCACATTTAGCCCTTAAATATGATTTTATAAAGAAAATGTCAATTTGTCTTCTGAGCCGTTTCACTGTGAAGCAGGGAGTGGATTGACTCTTCCCTTGGCTGCTGCTGTGTGGAAGACTAGTGATTTTGTTGTTTATAGTTAGATGAACCAACAACAAATCACAGTCTGCCAAATAGCATGGGCCCCACCTCTTCTGTCTCCCTTGGCACGCCGTAAGCACGTATAATACACACTTCCACTTCCTTTTTGATGCTATCCAAGATTAGGTTTAATGCTAATACTGCTTGCCACCATGGTCTCATTGCCACGGTAACTAACCACGCCCCCTCTTCCCCTCCTTCAGTTTGCTCCACCTGCTTGGACACAAGGACTGTTCATACCTTTTTTTTTTAACCTTGGCTCCTTCCTCACTTTCACTGTATTTAGTTCACCTTTCCCTCTTCCCGCACTTTCTGTTCTTTATTAATACTTCCGTCTCCAGCTATTACATAGCTATATATATATATATATATATATATATATATATATATATATATATATATATATATATATATATATATATATATATATATATATATATATATATATATATATATATATATATATATATATATATATATATACTGCTGTTTATCTATGAATTGTATTTTCCTCGTCAGTTTGAATAATTCTTCCACTCTTGTTTTATTTCAGTGTAAAGCAGTTCTCGGGCCATTTGATGTAGACCCGGGAGACTCGGATTGAAGCAGACACAGATTGCCCCACATCCCCACCCCACTCCATCCCCTCAACCTTTTTTCTCCTGTCCAGCGTATCCCCTTTAGACTATTACTTTGAATTGTGGATGTTTTACATTTGTTTTTGGTTATTTTCTTAAATTTTATTTTATTTTTTGTATTTTTTAATTAAACAACTGCCCAACATTCCTGTGCATAAAAGAAAATATAGTTGGTATTCTTAAAACAGTAGTCGCTTACTATATCAGTTTGTTTTTTTTCAAAATCTCACCTCACATCTATCAAAATATTTAGTCTTCTGACAGGTGAAAATCCACATAACCTTTAATTGTTGATAGTTTGGGGGTTTTTTTTATCATTTGGATGTGTATGTTTGTGTTTCCAGTTGAAATCTGTTTCATTTGTACACATGGATGAACATGTAAGTGTGTGTGGGTTGGTGTGCTTTTTGTTCTTATCCGTCTGAAAAAAACGCTCAGTTGTACTACATTAACATTGGCAACATGCAGAATGTAAGCTATGCTTCTTTTCATATTGAACCAACTTTGTTTTAAAAGACGTGGAAAATTTTACTCTTCCAAATGGATTTTGCAACCTTAGGTTTGGAGTCTTCTACACACAGGATAGTATGAATTTGTAAGAATATCCATAGTTGTGGGATTAAACAACAATTTGAGTCATGCTTCACAAACGGAAATGTGTAGCTAGACATTTGTTTTGACATTTCATTGCAGGTTTGAAAAATATTGAATTTATCTACTTTGTCCCTACAATTGTTTGCTGTCCACGCTGTAGACTCAACATTGTCAAATAGTAAAATGAATAAAGATGGTGCCACTTTATACTGAACTATTTTGCTTTTTAATTTTTTTGTATGGAACATTGTAGCTGGATCAGTCTTTAGTGCATAGAGATTAGCCATGGCTTCATGATTTATATTTTTTTCTTCATTGTTAAAGGATTGCAAATACGATTGATATTTTTGTTTAAAATATATCAATGTATACATTTTTGTTTGGCGAGCTTTTTCAGTTTGATAAATTACTTTGTATCACATTATGAAAACCACTGTTTGATTGGCAGGCGTTAACTTTAAATCATGTTCATTGGTTAGTGGTTCATCGGATGTATTTGTACCTAAAATCATGTCATACATGAGCAAACTTGCCCAGAACATAAACGACCCATATATCTTGGAGACAATTCGAAATCCATGACAGCATAAACAAGTCAGCAGAAGATACCTTTTCTGAGATTTGTCTGTAATTGCGAGATCTGGAGAAGTGTCTTGGTAAACACTTGAAAGATTTATAGCAGTCGAGCTAGTTAAAGTAAGGCTCAAAAATTCGATTTCTGATGTAATCTAGCTTGATGTCAGATGGTGATGGTCCGCTTTGTTTTGGCGCCCCCTGGACTTGGTGGGCGTTCCCATGGGAACCACTGCTCCGGAGCCTGCTTCAAACATGGAAAAACTACCTGACTGATGACGTTTGGCACACTCAAGTGCTTCGAAACGGTAAGCGCTCCATTCACCGGGTGAAGCAGTTTAGTGGTCCGAATCAATGGATGATCCAAGACACCGACGAGTCCCAGATGTGTTAGAATGGATGAAACAGTATGCTGCGTATCTTGTCAATATCCCTTGAATAGATCAGAAAAGCGTGCGGATTGCTGATAGTTTGCGTCGTAATTGCTTTACAATGGATTCCACCGGAGATCTCAAGTCTGGGAAAATTTTGAACTGGTGCCGCCGAACAAAGTAGATTTTAAATTTCTGAGAAACTTTTTTTCAGGGTCTGTTGCTCAAAGAAAATAATAAACCACACACATGTCATTTTCAATTTGCAGGTGAATTATTAGCTTTGTACAGCAACAAGTCGTCACCAATGATGAGGTGTTACCGAGCCAGACATGAGGATGAAGCCGGTGATGCTGTGATGACGTCTCAGAATTCCAACTTTTATCTCACAACATACCTTATTTTTTTCCAGTGACGCTAAACATCCTATGTAAGCCACGCACACGCAGGAATGGTTATGGAAAAATAGACTCTTTTTTTTTTCTTTTCATTTGACTCTATTCTCTGTTTAATGTCCATTGACAAATACAGTAAACACACTGTACACAAAAAAACTGGTTTTCTTGGTCGGCGTCAACCCGGAAGTTCGGGCCCCTAGCCGAGTTGGCTCCGGTCTCTACATTTGTCCATGTCTCTCACTCACGGAGCCGTTTTGGCTTCGTCAAACACAGCGTTTTATATTCTCTGATTGTAACGGACCTCACGTTGTCGTGTGGGGAATCCCGATGCTTTATTCACCAGGACCGAACTCCCCAAGCCAGCGTCTACCCGGATGGCCGGACCGTAACGCCGAAGCGGCCTTCACCTTGGCGTTCTTGTGTCCCACACACACGGAGCCGTTACGGCTTCGTCGGACACAGAGCAGCTTTCTTGTGACAGCAAAGAAAACAAACAAACTAAGTCTGATATTATTGTTTTATTGTGGAACTTTCACGGGTTCCCGTTAGTTCACATATAATGCAAACACACTGTACACATAAAGGCTTTGCTACTTTAATCGAATACATGTAAAATAAGCCTTTTACCATTTTATTTACTATCTATCTTGCTCCATCGAACAAGGTAGCTATTTATTCTTTTAATATGTTTGTCATGAAATCGTATTGTTTTATCGTGGAATGTCCACGGGGTCCCGCTAGTATGTATATATTGATGTTAAATATACATGCATGAACATGTCATCTCTTATTGCTTTATTGAACCCTGCAAGGACCAATGATCATAAAACAATTTCTTATAATGTATGGCTACAATATAGCAAGCAAGGATTAACACATTGAATTAGATTATATTCGGTTTTATTCAGACAATACATGCAATACAGGAAACGTCAAAGCGCTGTTTCCTGGTGTTATCGACCGTTGTGTGGTTGCAGTACAGTCACCCTGCCAAAGAGGGCGCCCATGTTCCCAATGAATGAGGCGCCGAGTAATGAAACAGTTTTCGGCACAATTGTTGCAAACGGTTCGAAGCCCCACGGGGCGCCATTCAGACCTCACTAGTCACGGACAAACGCCATCCATCAGCACTGCGTTAAAATGCCCGGTTGGGATGTGGCGGAAAGACCAGCGGCCACGATCACGTGACGCCCAATAAGAAGACCGGAAGCGGAAAACATTTTTGTTCCATTGGTGCTGCTTTATTAGTCATTGAAATAAAAGAATTGATGCTCACAATGTAATCGATGTACATTTTGATGTTATGTACAAATATTTTTTTTAAAAATAAAATAATGTGATTTTCCAGTTTCCGATTTTATCGTTTGTCAGCCTGTGACTTACCAGGACGAACGTTCTCATTGGTCAAAACCTGGATATCAGCTCGCGGAAATACTACCACGTGTACCAGACCTTGGACTGTACCGGTCCTGTGTCCACTGGTAAGTTTAGATGGACATCTGTTAGTATTGGAATACAATAATCAGTTATCCATAAATAATAAATTTGCATTATATGCGTTCGCATTACTCCAAAATTTTGTGAACGCTCAGTCGTGGCTGTGTTAGTAGCGATAGGTTTTATTACAATGTTCTTCAATCATGTCTCAGATTATACATAACCTCAATTTCAAGTTTCACCCTTATCACTCGATCTGACACTATTTTCACCTCTAAGACACTCTTAACTAACTCTTCTTTTAAAATGATCACTACTCCATTTCTCTTGACATCAACACCATAGTGAATTAATTTGAATCCTGCTCCTTAGCTTCTACACTTACTGCTTTTCCACCTGCTCTTCTGCACACGCAGTAAATCTTCCTCCTGATCATCAGGTCAGCCAACTCCCTCGCTTTTACTATCATAGTGCCACATTGAATGTCAGCATTTTCAGATCTTGGGACTTTCCTCTTCTCTTTCCGTCTGAGAATCCACTGATCACCTCTTCTTTGTCTTCGATGCCCTGTAGGTTAATGGTAGCTGTGGTGGATGTTTTGAACCTGGGCTACATGCGATCTAGTATAAAAATTCTTTAGATTAATGTTCATATTTGTTTTGCAAAGTTTTACTCTGGATGTCCCTCCTGCCATGACCCTCTTCATTTATCCGGGTTTGGGACTGGCCTACAGTTGATACTGACTTATGCCCAGTAGGGCTACTTTTTTTTTTTTGTTATGCCCCTTCCATTTCAAATGTCTTATTGTAACCTAAATGATAAAGGAAGTGATATTATGTCTAAAATGACTTTCACTTATTTCCACATCAGGCATATTTCTTCTCATCATGAATTCATCGCTGTCTCCCCGTGAGTCCGGACAATTCATAGCTGAGCGGAGCCAGGATGTGTTTGTGGAAGCGCAGGGAGTGCAGAAGGTGGCAGAGATTCTGTACAAGCTGAGACACAGTGACAGTCTGACTGCCAGTGGTTGGAAGAAGGCAAATCCTTTGGCTCCGGCACCAACTTCTGATGAGGGGAGTCATGCGATGTTAGTGTTGTGTTCAGTGGCAGAAAACCAATGTGACATTAAAGAAGTGCACAGTTCGTGTCTTCTTCCTGGAAAGAAGTGAATGATGTGTTGACATGTTGTCTTGAATTTTCCCAAAAAACATTTTTTAAATTAAATTAGTAAATATAGGCTATCCTATGATCATTTCTTTTGTAAGGCAGTGAATGTGAAACTTACATCCAGTGACCAACAATGTTCCAGTATTCAGCTGTCTGAAAAATCTTAAAAGAAAGCCTGCTAATTTGACTAATTTGCCATTTCAATTTCCATTATTCAAGACCTAATCAGTTTGCAGCTAATTTTTTCATTAGAAGACATACAGTATGATATACTTAGCGATATAGTGCAGGATCATTATCTCAGTTGCTGAATTAGCTCCAAATTGACAAACCAATAATGTAAAAATGATCTTGCATGTATTCAATGAGGATTAAAAAACCTGAAGAATATGCCCTAATAATATCACGTCATGAATCCCTTTTGGATTGTGAATGTTTTTAAGTATATTTCACTTATTTCTCTACTTTCTCTTCAAGTAAAACTTCAAAATCATGAGATTTAATTGTAATGGACTATGGTACGTTTTTAGACTATGGTATGTTCATCCATTTTTTTGAAGACTACATGATCACAACCGCCTTGTTCTCAGCTGCTTATCCACTTTCCTGGTCATGCTTCATATCAAGCTTTTCTGTCTTTAATATTGTCATTCCATGCTTTCTCGTGACATTTAAGACATTTTGGTGGAGCTGTCAGATTTCCAAGGTATTTCTGCTTTGTAGATAATTTCTGTTTTTCTACATTACAGGCCTTGAACTGGATTTTTGTGGTTGACACCATGAACTTTTCTTTTTGGCCAGTGAAAGAAACTCAACAGTGTGAGGTGACCTACAAAGGGACCACCTACACTGGATACATGACTCTGTGTGCTGCTATCACCAGAGCCTTGGATGAAGGTGAGAGCATCCAAATCAATGATGTGTGGGTGGGCTCAGCATTTATTGTTGGTTTAATATGAAAATACCTCTAAAGTACACAGAGACGTCATAGCCAATCCAAAATGTGGTGGGTAACATTTATGCAGAACAACATAACCTTAGACAGAAAATCAACCAGGTGCTACAAAAAAAAAAAAAAAAGCACTTTCAGTGCTAGAGAGACAAACATAAGGTTGTGTTTTAACTGTGTAATATGAAAGCTTCTTCTATCAGCTTGATCATTTAAAAGAGGGATGTATGTAGATTTTATTTTTTTGATGTCTCCACTTTTTCCTTCTTTCTGTGTGCTGTTGTCGTGTATTGCCTTTACGGGTGAGTCCTTTACTTTAATAGGAACTGTTTGAAAATTGCTTGTAGCTCTCCATGTACCTTTGAATCACTCATAATGAGCATGAACATCCCCACTTTTGAATCAATTATGTCTCATATGGAATAGTGCTCTCAGTATGTGGTCACTCTGGCCCTTGCAGTTACAAGAGATTATCTCAGAATAGCACAGGTAGCTTTTTCAAATAGAGGGTTGACAACCAATCAACCCTGTAGATCATAAAAAAATAGTCTCCTATGGAGTTTCATTTTATTCACATCAGAACTTGTTCTTCCTGTAATGTAAAAATGTATTTTCAGTCATGTTATTATGCAATCATCAGCTACCTACTGACTTAAGGTGTATCACATGGAGGTCCATGGAGAAATTGCAGCAACACTTGGGAAGATCGTCCCATCTTACAAAATGGCCAAAAAAGAGCATTGAAGATGAACCCTGCCCTGAAATGTCAGTCACCACCACCACCCAACAGGAGGCAGCTGACAAGACCCATGACATGATGATGACAGATGGACAAAAACTAGGATGGTACAATTCCACAGAACTGCATATCTTCCAGGAACATGTTGATGTTGTTATTCATAAAGAAGTCCAAAGGATCACCGTATGGGCCTGCTGGGCCCTGAAAATCCTTGAACCTGAAGAGATACGGATTTAGTACAGCATTTCAAGGCACAGTCTTGCTTTTTTGTGGCGAATCTAACAGATTTCTCCAGCAAATCATAAGCAGACTTGGGACCGACACTGTTCAACACAAGCAAAAGAGCTTTCTGAAGTTTCAGGTATCATCATCTGTGGGTTCCAACAAAGTCAATTTGTTGAGGTTGATAGGCAAGATGGTGGTATTTGTCTTTTGGGATGGAAAGGCGGCTCTGCTGGTGTGCTGACCCATAAAGGACTGCAACATTAGAAGACCCAACCTCTGAAAAACAAACAGTTTAAATAAGTCTATGCTCCCTCTTTACATATGAGCATGCATAACTTAAAAACTTGGCACAAAGATTAGTAATGCTGAAATAGCAGTAGCACATTATGTATGAAGTACGTGACGTGTTACTTGCGTACACACATTTTTGGGAAAAATTTGAATGCAGAAAAATTACTGATAAGGAAGTTTTTTTAAAAAAAAATTTTTCTTTGAGTAAAATAAAGGATGTGGATACTTGTTCCATCACTGTCCACAGGTATACCCATCACTGATCCAAAGTACTTCTCTCAGATGAGTATGGAGGAGTTGGCACATGTTCTTCGATCAGACAATGAAACAACCATGCCAATGCTTCAGCAGCGCCACCAGGTACTGGTCTGTGTCTGTGGTTGAAATGTTTTGACCGTATTCATAATTCAGACATTGTTTCAATAAATATACATTTTATTATTACTTATGTGTTAGAGCATTATATATTATTTTATGTTTAAAATTTTTAATAATCTTATTTGTGACATGTATAATAAGAAGCTGCTTCTGTGTGAAGTCAACCACTCAGCTTTCATATTATGTATGTAACAAAACAAACGCAATGCTTTCCAATGTAAAGACACTCATATATGGTTAGAGCAAATGCATGCAGCATCTCATCTCTGAGCTGTATTACATTCTTACAGAGTATGTAGTGTCAGATGATGTTTTGATTCCTTATATTTACAGTTGTGTTCAAAATAATAGCAGTCCCACATCACTAGCGAGATAAATTGCTGTTTTTGTTAGAACTTCAACTTCTACAATTAAAGTAAGTTTCTACAAGGTTTAGTAAAGGCATACAAAACCAACAGACCCATCAGGAATGACCTGCATGCTGCTGATTCTGTGAAACTAAGTCATTTACCAAAAGAGGTGTGTTCAAAAAAATATCACTGCGGAGTTCAGTTAGTAACGTCATTGATTATGTGGAAAAAATAGGTGTTAAACAGGTGGCCCTATTTATGAATCTAGGCAACTGATACCGCATATGCTGGCTGTGCATTTGTCCTTGAAAACACAGTAAAATGGGTCGTTCAAGGCTTTGGTCAGAAGAAGAGTGTTCTGACCAATGTTAATAGAAGAGGGGAAAATATATAAAGAAGTGCAAAAAATGAAAGGCTGTCCAGCTGACATATCAAATGCTTTAAAATGGCAGCTAAAATCAGGCAAAGAAGGAATAAAAAAGGACTGTTTGAATGGATCGGAGTATAACCAAAATGGCAAAGGCTCAGCCAATGATCAGCGCCAGGAGGATTAAAGAATATCTAAGGTTGCCTGTGAGTACTGTTACAATCAGATGATGTCTATGTGAAGCCAAGCTATCAGCAAGAAGCCCCTGCAAAGTCCCATTGTAAACCATGGTTAAGCAACTAAATATTAGTTTTAGATTCTCATGAAAGTTCAGTCTTCAAGCATTTCTTAGTTTATACTGTACAATTTTGAGTTTGTAAATAAAGATGCCCACATTCATATTATTATGAACATAACTGTATATATGACAGCTGTGTTAATACAGTAATACATAAATGTTGAACCATTACTTCTTCCAAGTTACATCTCTATTCTTTTAATGCATCCCGGCATTTATTTTGATGATATCTCAGTATAAATCTGTACACTTTTAATCTGCATTTTAAACTTGCTTTGTTACAAATGGAAGTTTTAATTACATTACTGTTATACTCCCACCATCATGAAAGTTTAATTTAAACAGATTTCTTATGCAATTTCTCTAACAAGGTTCTGACAGAAGGTGGTCGGGTTTTGTTAGAACACGGAGGAAGCTTCCGGAGTTTCATTGGCCAAGCCGGGAACAATGCTCGAAAGATGGTGGAACTGATCGTGGAGAAGATCCCCTCCTACAGGGATGAAGCTACCTATGAGGTTAGACTCCGACATGGTTCATGTTAAATATGTTGTATATGGACATCTCATGTCGCTGGGATAGGTTCCAGCAACCCCCGTGACCTGCAAAAGCAGAAGAAGTGGTTTGAAAAATGAACCGCATGTTTGCCAAATATTTTCCTGGCAAATTTTTATTGGTAAAGAATTAGCTTTTGAGTTTTTAGCACGGCAATGCATGCACTGCTTGGTTGTACCAATATTTAAATGTTGATGGAAGTATAAAACATCAACTATCTTAGAGGTACATAAGATGTGTTTTACGATGTGAGATAAATCAGAGACTTCGAGATTAATTGTGATGCAAGGGCCCCATCTTCTGGCCAAAGACAGTATGGCATTGCTATTTTAATTTGCAGACAGATACAGAAAATTGTATTCTGGGCACATGCAGTGATGCCTAAATGCTAGCTTTGTGCAAGAACTATATTATTAAAATAATTAAAATAATGGCCTAAGATTAAATTGTCAGGTGAATGAAAACCACATACTGCGTGATTAAAGTATGGCACAACTGTTGCTTCTTTTAGGGTATGAGAGTTTCTTTTTTCAAGCGAGCTCAGATCCTGGTGGCAGATTTCTGGGGCATCATGGAGGTGAGAGGAGAGGGGAACATCACTGACATGGACTGGCTCACCATGTTTGCAGACTACAGGGTCCCGCAAGCTCTCGTCTACCTCGGCGCACTACGATACTCTGATGCGCTGATGCAAGCACTTATGGATGGTGAGACAGAATTTGAATTTCAATTGATTGCGGCGTGCACATGCACTGTGTGTGTGTGTGTGTGTGTGTGTGTGCGCGTGTGCGTGTGTGTGTGTGTGTGTGTGTATACTATGCACCATGTGTTTGTCTACCATTTTTTTAGGGGAGCTGCTGAATTCAGGGGACAGGAGAGAGGTTGAGATCCGAGGTTGTTCGATTTGGTCTGTTGAGCTGATCAAAGATCATCTTTGCAAACTGGTGCAGGAGCGAGACGGACAGACGTGCAGCATCAACTCTGCAATCATTGACTTCTACCTGTGGCCTTATGCCAAGCAGCACCACAAAGAGATGTCTCACATTCCTATACACCACACACGCTGTGTTTACTATTGATGCGCTGTCTGATAGTACTACATAACAGTTTGTGGCACCTCAGTATGGATTCTTGGCACTCGTACCTTTCCTTGGCAAAAAGCCAATCATTTTATTTCTCAGTGCCAGATATACTGTTTATGCAAATCATGTTTTACTGTATTCAAAATAGGTGTCAAGATTTAATGTAGCTTGTTATTCTGTGTGGGCAGCAGCATTACTTGTCACTTACAGGCAGTTACAATGTTTACTTTTAATGTTGTACATAACCTCAAAGAGTGCTGCTGTAATGGAGGGCAAATGATTATATACTGTTTGCAACAAGATACAACAGTATTATGCAACATTTTGAGTTTTTAAACCAATGAAACTGAAGATAAAACATTTTTGATTTGATAGTGTATGTTTATTTTATAAAAGAAATAAATGGATTTTTTGAATTTATATTGTCTTTCACATCAGCACTGTTTCCCCTAAGAATGTCTGCACTTGTTTAACAGTCATTTTCTTTGTGTCTGCCAAGGTTCTTTGATGTTGGTTTGTTTCCCCCTTTAAGTGAGCAGAATTTCACAAAACTACATGGTGGCTATTTATGAAACTTGGTAGAAAAGACTTGCATGTGAATTGAAGAATCCTCTTAAATAGTAGAATGAATTCATACAAATGGACAGACAAGATTTAAGAAATGCTTATTTCTATCAGCATAGACTATCATTCACACTTACATTACTTTATTGATTGAAATTTAAGTTTTTGGGGGAGTTGAGCATAAATCAATACGTGAACACTGAATTGTGGAACAGAAACAGGAGGACACTTTTTTTTTTGTCAATAATATTTAACTCACATCGACCTGTGATCTGGTTCAAAGTAATTCCAGGTCTTTCCAATTCCAAGACTCTGTCTAAGAAATGTTTAAAGTGAAAACAGTATTTGGAGGTATTTGTAATATATGATTTTTTTAGGGGGGATGTTTAAAAGTTAGTAATATTCAGCATAAAATATTTAATATGTAAAACATGCGGATCCCCGAAGAATATAATAAAGGTGTGTGACAATGTAACAGATAGTACATTAAATTAATCATTAATACAAAACTTTTTTTAAATCTTAATCGTTTATTTATTGACATTATTAGTTTCCAGCCAAATACTCTGCAGTTAAATTCCTATTTTGCTTCTTTAAAAAAAATCTTTTTAACATGTTTGTTGTAACGAAGTAAAGAAAAAGAAGAAGAAACGAGTCCACCCATCTAGGAAGTTTATCGTTGCGGGGCAACGGCGGAGGTTTCCATGGTAACGGAGTTGCAAACATACGGCAGCAGGGACCAAGTCAGAAGCCTTGAGACAAACAACGGAGCGCAAAGAGAACAGAGATATATAACCCCAATATCATCCTGCTTCTTCCTGTAAAATGTAGAACTGGAATATTTTTATTTTCCAAAGTTACACCTCGTGGAGTCGTGAGCACCTTCTGACCACATTTTTGGGGGGCAGTTCAGCGACATGAGCGAGGTTTGCGTCAAAGTAGCGGTCCGTGTCCGTCCATTGCTGCCCAAAGAAGTCCTTCATAAGCACAAGGAGTGTGTGCGGTTGGTACCGGGTTCCTCCCGGGTGGTGCTGGATTTGGATCGAGTCTTCTCCTTCGACTATGCCTTTGGACAGAACGCCAGTCAGGAGGAGGTTTACGAGTCCTGCGTCCAGCCACTGGTGCGGTCGCTGGTGGCCGGATACAATGCCACCGTGTTCTGCTACGGCCAGACCGGCTCAGGGAAGACCTACACCCTGGGAGGGGAGAATCTGGGTGTGTTAATACATGATGCTAGATTGTTGTTAACTAACTATATACAGTATATATTAATATATATTAATATACTGAGTATCACCAGGCCTATCTTAATGTTAATTTCTCTTATCTATAACATTAATTTGATGACTCTCCTCTAGATGATAAGGGTGGAATTACTGAATATGTGGCCCAGGATGTGTTCCTGTTTCTTGGGGAGAAAGTGAGGAATGGTGATGGTGTAGAAGCTAAACTGCGGGTTTCGTATCTGGAGCTGTACATGGAGGAACTACGAGATCTGCTGGAGCTGCATACCATTCACAAAGAGCTGCACATCAGAGACGATGACAAGGGGAACACAGGTACTGTAGCCCCATGAAAAAATGTTTCTGACTGGTAAGCAGATGTGACAAAATTAGTATTTCACTCACAATTCCCCATTGATTACGTTAGGATTGAGCCCATACTTTAAAATTAAAAAAAAATAAAAATTACATGTTTTTTCACAAGAACGTCAGTTTTGTTACTTATCAAATTTCCAGCTATTTCTTTCTAACAAACCTGTTTAAAGATATTCTTTGCAGAATTTGAAAGGTGAACTTTGTTAATACACGGAAGCTGTGAGCCAGAAATGTAGTTTTCACCATTAGTATTTAAATAATTGAAAAATGAGATTCAACATCACCTACGTTGATGTAGATTTATTTTCCTCCAGGTGATCCAGGTAATCTAGGTAAGGTTAATTCTTCTTCCTCTGTCGTATGTCATTAGACCTCCAGCTCCGTTGCAGCAAGCCAGTCCAGTGTGTCACTGTCTAAGTCTATTAAGCCACAGTCTCCATTTGGTGGCCGGTATATGGAGCAGCTTGTAGTCACATGCTCCAGATTCTGTGGTGTAGCCCCACATTTGCAGTGGGCACTCTCTGTGAGACCGCACTTCTGCATTGCTGCACCAAAGCGTCCCACACTGGTCCTCAAGCGATTGAGGGTTGTCCACTCCTTACGGGGGAGATGCTGGCCAGGAACATCTATTGGGTCCTCAATGAATAGATGAAGCCGTGATGGTATGGCTGCCTTCCACTGTCGTATACAGCTGTGAGGTCCAGGAAGACAGCACCAGCCTTCTGTCCTGCCTTGAAGCTTTCCTCTATGTCGTAGCACAGAAGGGTCACCTGGTCTGTTGTCGACCTACCGCTACGAAAGCCAGCTTGTTCTTTGGGCAGCTGGGGGTCGATGACAGGGGTGAGGCATGCCAGGATGAGGCATTCCAGGAGTTTAAATGGAACACACAGGAGGGAAATGGGTCGTTATCCCTTAGGGTCATTACTTGGCTTGTTTGGCTTCGGCAGGGCAATCACCTTGGCACGGCACCAGATATTTGGCAGCTGTGAGTACTGGAGGCATGCAGAAAGGAAGGAACGGAGCCAGTCATTTGGCTTCTTGCCTTGATGCTTTAAGTACGCCGGGTGGACGCCTTCTAAGCCTGGTGCCTTGCCAGTCTTTAGGCGTTGTATGGCCAGATCCATCTCATGAGCCATGAAGTTGGTCGACAGGTTGTTGTTGCATTCTGGGGCTCTGAGCAGCTCTTGGACTCTTTCTGATGTTTTTCTAGTGAAGTCCTTGTCTGCATTGGGGAAGCGGCCATTACTCAGCTGGAGCGATGCGATGGAATCTGCGGTGATGGGGCATTGTGCTGGAATTGTTGATCTTCCTGTCAGTTTGTTCAGAGTCTGCCACCCCTGTCGGCTTGAGTGTGTGAAGTTGATTGATTCCACCATTTCAATCCAGGGTTGCCTACGCATGTCGTTCAACCTGCAGAATAGGTCATCTGCTGCTTTGTCCCTGCCTACAGTGGTTTGTGCTTCTGAATGGGCATGAAGAAGGTGTTCACATTCCTCGTCCTAGCAGGGAATGTGCGCTTGTGTACACCGCGGGGGATGTTTTTCTTGGCGGCGGCCAGCACCATAACACAGTAAGAGCCGTAGGCGTTGTTCAGGTTATTAGGGTGCGGGTGTGGTAGATCAGGAGCTGCCATGTTCAGTTGTTTAGTGAAGCCTGCCCAGTTAGCTTTCGAGAAGTTCCACCTCTTGTCATCTCTCCCTGGCACAGGCTGGACCAACGTTAGAATGGTGATGAGTGACGGAAGATGGTGTGACTGAGGGAACATGTCCAGGATGTGTCTCACAGGGAGGGACTGGTTGTTACGGCATTTCACAAATGCCAGGTCTGGATTGGTGGTGCTGTTCCATCGTGCAGAGAATGTGCATGGTTCCTTTGGGTCGTACAGGAGTGTGGCATCTAACGTGGAGGCCCGGTCTACCAGGAAGTCCCCATCAGCATCCGTGATGCTGTAACCCCAGTCTGTATGGTGGCTATTGAAGTCGCCAGTGTACACGGCTGGGGCTGGGACTTCTGGCAGGGACGATGGGATCAGTCTGCTGGGTGGTGGTTTGTAGACGTTGACGATAGTGGTGTCTTGTACTTTAGTGGCAATCCATTCGGTCTCTGTGTCTTCTGGGGATTGTCCAGTGGCTGACCAAGCCATGTCTTTGCGGACAAATGTGGCAAAGCTATGTTGTTTATTGGTGGTGTGGCCGGCTAAAATGTACCCAGGGAGCCTCAGGATGTTCTTGTTTTCCTGGTGTGTCTCCTGCAGGGTGATCACTGTCACATTGTTTTTGCTGGCTACTTGCTCAAGGATGTTGATCTTGGCAGTGGTGAGACCTTCGACATTGAGCTGGAGAAGCACTAGTGCTGGAGCTGTGGTTGGTAGATGTCGTGAAGACATTAGTTTCACTTAAGAGCATGCAACCTTGCAACTACTCTTTGGCTACTTGCAGGGGCGGCCACGTGGAGGCTGTCTTCTTCTGCCCCAGGTTAATTCTGGTGCAACTGCACTCACTTTTGGGTTTCAAGATGTTTTATCTCTCAGGGGGGTATGAGTAATGGTTTTCCAGAATCACTTAGAAATTTCCTAATGCAAGAAAATTTTAAGATATTAATAGATTATAGGTATTAGAAGTTATGGGTTGACTTACCACCCATTTAGAAAAGTGACAGAATCTTGATTGTGTGGTTGTGTTTGTTTTTTCAGTGGTGATGGGAGCCAAAGAGATGGTTGTTGCCTCAGCAGAGGAGCTGCTAAGCGTTGTAGAGATGGGCAATGCTCTCCGCCACACTGGCACCACTGGGATGAATGAGCACTCTAGCCGCTCTCACGCCATCCTCATGCTTCAGCTTATCCAGCGTTGCCCCAGCAACTCCTTAAAATTAATCAGTTCGTCCAAACTCTGTCTGGTTGACTTGGCAGGCTCGGAGCGAGCTGGAAAAACTGGAAATACTGGTATGCGACTTAAAGAGTCTGCTCATATCAACACAGGCCTGCTTGCGCTGGGGAACGTCATCCGTGCCCTATCCGACCCAGGTCGGAACCGTGGCCGTAACCGCTGCAACAGTGCATACATACCATACCGTGATGCCAAGATTACCCGACTCCTTCGGGATTCACTGGGAGGAACCGCTCATACGCTTATGGTTGCATGTGTGAGCCCTTCTGACCACAGTTTAACTGAGACTCTGAGTGTCCTGCAGTTTGCATCCAATACTAGGCACATTTATAACCAT
Organism: Antennarius striatus; assembly: GCF_040054535.1. Lineage (NCBI taxonomy): Eukaryota > Metazoa > Chordata > Actinopteri > Lophiiformes > Antennariidae > Antennarius > Antennarius striatus. The sequence goes on from NC_090778.1 coordinate 18,647,016, forward strand.
CCCACAGATAAATCCACACCTATTGACAACAAATCATGTCTCACAAATTGGGACTCTAGTGAGACTCAACATGGTGAGCTTGAGTATCAAGTACAAACATTGAGAGAGCTACTGAAAGAGAAGGAGAGAGAGGTAGCAATAGAAAGGGAGAGGACAGGTAGAAAACATGAAGAGGAACACAACTTCAAACAGCCCAGTCATATGATGATGTCTGATCCAGAACAGAAGGTAAAACAAAGTGAGCTATCACAATACTACATTTTGGCACAAGAAGCCTCAGTGCTGCTTGCAGACGTCTCTGGCTCCATTTCAAGTAATTCCTTCAGACAGCGATGGCAGGATTGGCAGGAGAGACTGGCTGCAGTGGATCACTCACATCAAGCTGAGACAAACTGTTCAGAGGACGATGGAGACCAACACGATCATGCCACCGTATTGACCCTCAAAGAAGAGCTCAGCAAATTCAAGGTAAGCCGATCAATACATCACTTCTGAGAATCTCTGTTCTGTCTGGTCCATCTTATGAGACATTCAAAGAAAAACTGCAGGGAATTCCACACAAGTGTGTGTTGCTGTTGTGGTTATTATTTTTTGATTATTCTTGTATGTTGTTATATTTGTTTATGCTGTTGTATTGTATTTGTGACCTGCAAGGGACTACAGATGCAAATGAACTTGAAGCTACAATCTGGTACGGTACATCAAGTCAAGTGGCAACAAATGTTTAAACTGTACACTGTCCCTTTCAAACAATTTAAAAATACAGTTAAAATGAATTAAAATTATTAACAAAAAAAGCAAAGAACAAAAACATATAGAGTCAAATAAATTTTTGGCTTTGAGTATTGTTTGTGTTGTTTGTGTTGTGTCTCTTCTGTCAAATAAATTGCACAATTTTTTGAGTGGGGAGAAATGAACCAACCTCCTCTCTCTGTCTGTGATTCTCAGGAAGCCCAGGCTTTGAAGCAACAGCTACTGGAGCAGAAGGATGCAGAGCTGAGACACATCCAAAATGACATGGAGACAATTCTTCAAGAGAAAAAAACTCATCTCCAGGCCTTACAAGAGGAAAGGGACCGAAATCGTATAATGGTGAGAAGATTCCTGAGTGTGTCTCTCCAGTAATGATAGTGCAGGTCTGTCATTTGCAGTTTAATTGGGAGGCTGCTTGGAAATTTAGTGCAATTTCTGCTGCATAATACTGTGTGAATTCTTTCAGACTGAAAAACTGGTGGACCAAGAGATCATCATCGGTCATCTTAGCAGCCACCCCCTGACCGTTGGGGATGGTACCCCAGAAGCAGCAGTTGAAGCAGAGACTTCTGGGAACGCAGGCAAGAGACCCCACAGTGTCCCTCTTATCAGACACAGCTGTAGACACGGACCCACCAGGAGGGTAGGTAGTTCCACTGAATGCTGTGTGTGCAGAATCTCTTGCGTGATTAATGATTTTACAAATTTTGAATTCTATATCTTATATCTTTTTCTCGTCTTAAGATAACTTCTAAGCAAAGTTTCTGCATTTATTAATATATGCATGTCTACACCTATGATTATAGATTCGCACCAGTCCTCCAACCTGTTCAATGGACAGGATGATGGCAGCCTTTAAGGTGCGCAGTAATCTCCTGCTGGCTGAGTCTAATGAAAAGAATAAGGTTTACTGTCCATTCATTGAGCAGCAAACAGAGATTAAAGACAGGGATCAAGAGAACGAGGTGCAGGAGGACGCCTTCGTTGGTAAAATGGAGTTAAGGTAAAATGGTGACACAACTTCCGACAAAAAGATAAGAGCTGTGGGCAGTATGTAATCATCAGTAAAGTCCAGTTGAATCATCAGATGTGAATGTATTCACTTTTTCTCTTTTAGTAAAGTTTGCATGTGCATTGCAGATGTAGTGTGTATCTCAGAAATACAGCAAGAACTGAATTTAGTTTCACACACAAAAAATTCATTCTGAAAATAGTTTTTTTTGGTTAATCTGAAATTATCATCCTAATTATATGTTGTGATGATATTCCAGGCATTCTTTGAACCGAACATGGACCAGCCAACAGAACACAGACAAAAACACTGGAACATCTAATGGAAGTCATTCAGTTCAACAGTCTCAAAAAGCCACAGGTAAAATTTTCAAAAGTCAAACTTTCTTTATTTGTCATTATACACATACACAGACAGTACAACGAAATTTCAAAGGCCAGATGGGGTGCTATTCCAGAGCTGCTGCACCCCGGGCGCGCCGCCACTACGGTCCAACATGACCTAATATTACGTAGATGCATGTTGTTGTTTTTTTTCTGATAATGGGGGAAACCAGAGAACCTGGAGGAAACCCATTCAGACACGGAGAGAACATGCAAACTCTTCACAGAAAGGCCATGTTGGAAATGATGGGGTTTGAACGCCTGACCTTCTTGCTGTGAGGCAGCAGTGCTAACCACTACGCCACCGTGCCGCCTTTTGTGTCCTTTTGTTTTGATCATGGAATGCTGACCTGTTTCAGATCTCTTTTTAGTGACTTTATAGGGAGTTAATTTAAATAGTGAAAAAGCAATTGTCACTACATCTTCAGATTGCAAGGAACCAGGAACCAAGAGAATCCATGTTGTGCAAAGCCCTATGAAGAAAAGAACAGGAGCCTGTGCTATTCAGAGAATGATCCGAGATCTGTCAGTCAATATATGCATGAAGGAGGAACTGATCAAAGAGATTGACAAAACTGGTAGGATTTTATATGACATACACAAATGTAAGTTGTTTTTTTGTGTCACATTTAAACTAAGGACTTTTGGGTTTCTCATTCTTCTTTTGGCTGAATTTGGACAACAGCATAACAGTAGTGTCATCATTTTTCAGTCCTTTGAGCAAATAATATGTGAATCATGATGTCATTTCTTCTTTAAACGTTTCTATTTATTTACCATTGTTGTTCGCAATGTTTACATGTCTAAATGTGTGTGTCTGAACTGACAGAAAAGAAAACGCAGGCAATGGTCAGATATGGCAGGTACAGCACTAACAGCAGAGAGGCTGGCGTGTTGGAAAGGTTGTCTATGCAAAGCCAGCAGGTCCAAGCAGAAGTGTTCCGCAGCCTCCAGCACATGAGAGGGCAGAGAGCTCAGCTCCAGACCAGTCTGAAGCAGCAGAGGGAGAACAGCAATGATAACCAACAACTTTACAAAACCGAGGTTGACTGTTTGACTTTTGTTAATTGATTGAAATAACAAAAGAGATAAACACATATTGTGTTAACTGTTATGTCGTATGTGTTGATATGAATTTTTAAAAGCCTTTCATTTGTTTGATGGCACAAAATCATCAAATGTTATTGTTTTTAATCACTATGATCATCGACTCTTTCTGGTACACACATAAAAATTTTGTGAAGATGCACTAGTTAAGCATTTTGTTAAAGAAGGGTAGAACAATTACTTCTACTAACATATCTTTGTTTTGTCTTTGATATTCCTTCTTTATTATAGCATTAATGTCTAACTAGGTTAACTGAAGGTATCTACTTTTCCATTTACAAACTAGTCTTTTGAAAAATCCAAAATCTTACGACACTCAACATGGGAACATTATCAGGAATCATCAAAGGAAAAGGTAAAACAAATGTGTGTGACATAAATCCTTTGCACTCGTACCCTCATCCTATAAAGTCTCTGACCTTTTTTTCTCTTACTATTCTCCTTGTGTCTCTTTGTACTTCCTCATAACTCCAGCAGCTGCATGAAGATACTTGGCTGGAGGATGAAGAGGAGCGTGTGCTCCAGAGGAGGGCAGAGCTCCAGGTGCTGGAGGAGGAGCTGAAAAGGAGAGAAGAGGTGCTACTTCACAGGGAGGCCTACCTGCAACAGAAAAACAACCTGGAGACAAAGAAGCTCCGTTCCAGTCAGGTCAGCACACGTACTGTATGCACAAACATACACATGTGATGGTGACCTGTGTGGTTTTAAATGAGCTTTTCATTGTGCCTCTGCTGAGATAGCTTAATGATACAATTACAAGGTGGTAATAACATTCATGAATGAGGACAACCTGCAGAGTTTTCTTTTTTAAACGATTTCTTTTCAGGCTCTGAGTCGGGACCTGTTACGTTCGTCAATGCAGTTGGATTCTCTGGAAGAGCAACTGCGGAGAAGCAGCACTAGAAGGCAGTCTGAAGGAGTCACCATAAAAGAACTGCAGGAAGAGAGAGACATGCTTCAAAAGAGAAGAGACATTCTAGACGCCCAGCTAAAGGACAACAGATTGCTTACTGCGGAGGTCAGAACAAAAAGAGCACTGTCTATATAAATGTAAATGTGGGTGATATCCACTGACCTATTATTAATCCTCATTTCATGATGCACTTTATTGTTCATTAGTGCGCCTCTTTTTTCTATTTGTGCTCCTTGGGTACTATATGTTTTCATGCAGGAGGAGAATTTAATTCTTCAGCTGGAGGAAGCCATTGAATCTTTGGATGCAGTTCTTGAGTTCAAAAACCGCTCCATCCGAGACAGACAAAAGAAGCTGTCAATCACTGATTCTTCCCCATGCCAATCACAAAATGCTGAATCCACCCATGTCATCAGGAAGTTGAAAGAGCTTTCTGCACCTGATGCGTCAAAGCTGCTGGTTAAATATTTCAACAAGGTAAAATAAAAATCAGTACTTATATTGTATACAGGTAGTGCTCAACCTACAAACACAAGCTGAATTGTTCATAAGTTGGTTTTTATTCAAGTTCAATCTACAATTGAAGTAATTTAAATGCTGTTACCACTGTAAACACGAAAGTACTATTTCTTAAAACTTACCAGAAACAATAACAGGACATAAAAACATTTTCAAAAAATACAGGTCTAGGTTGTGTCACGTTAAGTCATTCTTGATTATATGTCACTTTTCATAAAGAAATACACGGAAAAATATAATTCAAGTTTACGTCATTTCACTCTACTTCTTTCCTCATGTTCTTGAATGCTTCCCACTGTGTACTTAATTTTCTTGCTGTGATTACTAATCATATATGAATTATATTAATTTCCCTCAAAATGTGGTTGCACTAGTTAATACTGTTTAGATCATGATTATCTCTAATCAACTTAATTATTTTACATGATTCTTTATTTTTGTCCACATGAGGGAAGGGTAAACAAACATACATTGTTCATGCAGTATATTTGCAGTTTTTGGGTTATAAAATGTGTTTTTGTGTCCTTTATGTCATAATCAAACTCCACAGGTCATTTGTCTTCGTGAGGTTGAGAATCAATTAAGTTTGCATTGTGAAGAGTTAGAGCTCCAAGTTGGAGAGCAAGAGGTGATGCTGAGGGAGATGGAGATGGCTATGCAGCGCCTGACCCTGGATGCAGACCGTAGGCTCACTGAGCAGCACCGAGAGCATCAGAACAACATCCGGCTACTTCTACAGAAAATTAAAGGTGAAAATATTTCGATCAAAATAGGAAAAATTTGAAATTAAATTGTAATGTTATTTCCACAATATTTGTACAGCAACTGTTTTATGAATGTGGATATTTAATTTACTTTTTTCATTGTGTGTTTGTGTGTGTGTGTGTGTGTGTGTGTGTGTGTGTGTGTGTGTGTGTGTGTGTGTGTGTGTGTGTGTCTGTGTGTATATGTGTATGTGTGCTTGCAGAGGATGTTTCAGAAGAAGCACAACAGGCTATCCAAGACAGACTGCATCATCTGGAAAGAGAGCTGTTTTTCTACAAATCCTCCAGCCGGCAGCTTAAAAAGAAACTCAAAGAGTATCTTCATGACACGCCACACATTGCTGATCAACCATCAAACTCTCTAAAAACCATACAAACGCATGATGTACAGATCTGCACTAGCCTAAACAAACCCAAGATACACAGTGAAGAGGCCCAGACCGGTAACAGCATTGCAAAAACATACACTAACATACAAGCCGAGCCAACAGAAAAGATGACACACAGTGATTCCCGTATGAAGAGACATTCACAGCAAGTCTCTTGCCATTCTTTATCTTCTGACCTCCAAACATGTAAGACATATGCACCGGAAAGTCCTCAGACACACACACAGTCCCCGAGGGAAGGAGCTGGGGAGAGGTTACAGATGACACCAGTCCGTTTGTGTCTCAGACAGCTGAAGCAGATCCCTCCACCTGACCTGCAGGTCTCTGGTGTCGCCACAAGGAGGCGCCAGTCGGTTATGGACACCAGCACTGAATCAATACTCGTGGACTCCATAGAGGTTCAAAGGAAGAGAAACCAATAATTTTGCATACCTTCCTCAATATTTTGTTGCTTTATGTATTTTAGTTGCTTGGCCTGTTAGTTATCTGTTATTCTATGCATATCAGCTTTCAGCAGCATGTACAGCAGAATCCATGTAGGAACCAAAAAGCAAAGGGAAATCTGTGACAATGATACCAAACTTTCACTGAATATGAAAATACCTGTGCTCCCACCATCTGAAAGAAATTGGGAAAGTTTTCATGCACTTTTACACTAATTACAGTAATTTATTTAAGGATCGAATGACTTAGAGTTAGCTAACACGTGTCCATAATACTGTTAACAGATTTTGTGAACTGAAGAGAAAAAAATGTCTCTGGTCAATCTTTACTGTAAACTAGCTTGTTTTCTTGCCGTAACACTGTTTTCCTTGCTGGTCATCGAGTACTCTTGTCATTGCAATGGTCTGACAGTTCAGAAGAGAGGCTGTTGAGTTGTCAGCTGATGAATAAATTGTGCAGAGAACTATTTCTATTTTTCAGACTTTTGCTTCAGCTCTTAGTAAATCCTAATACAACATTCTTCGTTCCATGTCTCTGTGGTTAAAAGTTCTTATTCTTGACAATTTTTTTTTGTGATTGTTAAAAATACTTGTTAAAATATCAAATCAGTTCAGTCAATAGCATGATAATAAGCATCTTTATATGTTTAGTGTCAGAGTGGGGTGTCAAATACAAGATGCACTTTGCTGTTATTATTTCTCAAGTTATGCGGCTCAATTTATGTTCCTCAGCACTAAAGCTATTCATTAACTGGTTGTATGAGTTTAAAACTCACGTAATATTATGTGTGTCAATCATTGTTTTGATGAATATAATCCCACTGTTCAATGTAAAGAGAAATGTCTTGTCTTCCACCTTTAATTTTTTGATCTGTGTAGCACTAAAAGTGACCATATGGCAAAATATATGTATTTCACAGCAGTGATATATAAGGGGCTGTAATGTTTTTACACACTGGAATTTATTTACATGTGCAAAGCATACCATTTGTTAAAAATAAATATCTCTTCCCAATACAGTGGCCGTTGAATGTATGTATCTGTGAAAATCAAGTAATTTAATCAACCAAATCATTTTACACAATTGGCTAGTAAAAAGGATTGACTGTCACTCATCTCTATTCCAAGAAGAGATATAATCATTACTGGCCTGGCCCCCTTTGGCAAATCCTTAAGTCAGAAATCTATTTTACTTTTGACCCCTTTTTTAAATTTGATCATCACATCAATAAATAGACTAGTTACTTTAGAAATATTACAAAAGTCAAGGCAATGATCAAGCTACCACTGTCAGCCTCTGACCTTAAATGTATCATTCACAGCTTTATTTTTTCCATCTGGACGTGTCAAAACTGTTTTGCCTTGGCTAAGCTTCAGCTGGTCCAGACTTCAATAGCTATACCGTACTTTTAACAGGAAGACATTGAAAGTCTCATGTTACTCCAAATTAAACTCTCTACTGGATGTCTGTCAAATTTACAATTGACTTCAAGATTATTAGGACCCCTAATCCATGGATGGCTGGATGGATGGATGGATGGATGGATGGATGGATGGCTGGATGGATGGATGGATCATCCAAACAAGCAAGCCCAAATTACATAGTCCTCACACATATTGAAATATAGAATCAACACAACCAATGGACGATAATATATCAATGAAATCTAAATCCATCATCATCCCATTGTTTTCTAGGTGTCACTACTGTACCTATTTAATGCCAGGTTTGTACTTTTTGGCCCCGTCGGGCTGCCGTACTCCGCTCGTAGCACTCCAGCCCTGCGCGACCGACAGTAGCTGTACGAACACATTTAACTCCAGTCCTCCACAACTTTTCCACGGAGTCCTGCCGTCTGAAAACAGACCAGATCGTGTATCAAGAAGACAAGGTGATTGTGAGTCCACTCCTGTGGGTTTTACCTTCATTCCTCATTACTTTTACACTTGTTTCTGAGCTAACTGCCCGGCTAAGCGTGGTACCGATACCACGGCTAACCGTGTACTGCTATGTAATGCTATCTTATCTGGCTGTCGCTCTGCAGGTGGAATCGCATTAAATGTGTCATCACTACTGACTGCTTTAATTAAACACACTCGCCATACATGTGTTAAATAGGACTGCTGACCTTTCGTGTAAAAACGGTCAGACTAGACCACAATCAGATGCTTCATCATCACCGAGGTTCAAGCCGTCTGATCCCACTGTGTTGCTCTTCTGCCACCAGTTGTCATTCTCTGTTCAAATGGCATCGCCTGCGATGATCAACGTCCCCACCACCGCCTCCCGCTTCGCCCTGCTCCAGATCGACTCGGATTCGGACTCTGAAGGCTTTGAAACAGGGAAGACTAGCACGAAAGGCTCCTCAGGGAAGCACCGGCAAGGAAAAGACGGAGCCGCCGGGGTTAAAGCCGCTCACTGCAACGACAAGAAGAAAGACAAGAAGAAGAAGAAGAAAGAGCAGCAGCAGACTGAGGCCAACGAGGTGAGCTCCAGGAGCATCTCTGCATCCCATTCACCTCACCTGCACCCAGCACTCATCATGGCAGCTGTCTGCAGACCAGACTTCCATCTAGATGTAGAAATACTTTTCATATCAAATTCCATAAAAGGGTAACTCAGTGTCCTTTTCATGAGAATGTAGTGCAGGTAATGAATTTGTGCCTTGAACTCACACCTTCTGCTTTGCGTGTAGGTTATGATTTGTCTTATCTTTTACATATTTTTTAAGTACAAATGGGAAGTTCGCTGGTTTGCTTCTCAATGGGAATTTGCAAACTAATGTTGCAGTTTTGGATGATTGGTCTAATTAAATACAAGATGTTTGTGGGGTATTTGCCGATTATTTTTTAATTTGGGTTATCTAAAGTGATTGAAAATTACAGTCATTGAGATATTAATTGTTCACAATGTAAAAAGTTCGATATACATCCCTGTTGCATTTGTGAAAAACACCTATGTAACCTAGACACACAGACAGTAAAGAGCCCACACCCACTCCAAAAACAGAATCCTTAGATACAGACATATGATAAGTGATCATAAACCTGAGAGAAAACAGATATGATAGAGCTCCACAGGAAACTATAATCTAGCTGTACTTTTTGTTCACACATACGCTGACGGCATCTGTAGATAACAGTATGGTTCAATAGTAGTTCATAATAGGAGTAATAATGGTCATGTAGGTGTCTGGATTGATCTCTTATGTCTCTCTGTATCAGTTACGTAATTTAGCATTCAAGAAGATTCCTCAGAAATCTTGTGCCCCGCCTCCTTGTATGACCCTGTCAGGGATAGCGGGCGAGCTTCTCACTCCTGCTGCAGTGGATCGCAATACACCTTCAGAGGGCTGGCAGCAGTGGAAACAGAGGGATGAACAGGTCAGTAAACGAGTGGCAGCTTAACCGTTCTGTAGATGACGTTTTACCATTCATTACCCAATCACAACCTTCATACCAAGAAAGTGTGGAGCCTCTGTAAAACATAAATAGGTAGAATGTGATCATCTTAAAATCTTGCTTGACATACAGGCAGCTGAAAACAGATCAAACTCAATTTAACAAGCATTCGTCCTTCTTCAACTTGTTTGCAAAATGTTTGCATTTCAGAAAGGAAAAACTCTGGGAAAGGTGTAGAATGCTCAGTGACACCTGTTTATCTTTATTGTATTTCCCTGATAATAAAGCGTTACCAGTTGTTTAATGGTTTAGACAGGTGTATCATGTCAGTCTCAGGTGCATTCCTCATCTGTTTCCTTCCTGCCTCCGTAGATGACATCCGAACTTTATGAAGCCGACTTGGAAAAAGCCTTAATTTTAAGTAAACTGGAGTATGAACAACATAAACAGGTAAACTGACTTACACACACAAACACACACCCACAGACTTGTCAGAGGAAACAACTGTGTTATCTGTTTGTAGGCTGGAAGCCCCTGAACCTGAATCTCCTTTTAGTTAGCTCCTAACTGCTTCTAGCTGCTGCCCACATCCTGTGGTTGTAGGCTGTACCTGTAATGTTGTCCTGATTTTCCACAGATCACTGCTTATTCCATGATGTTATTTTCCAAACAGTGACAGGATTCAGGAAGTGAACTAATAATACAAGTTTGCTAAGATAATGTCAGGGGTCCTTAAGGAAGAAAAAAAAATCTTGGTAAAATCAAAATGGTGGAAATGCTGTGGTGCCAAATAGAATATACAGCACTTTTCAGTATCCATTGAGCTATGGCTTCACATTTTGTGTAATTAAATCCAAAAAGGACAACAGTGTACGCTTATTTTTTAAAATCGTATTCAGCCATTTGTGTTAAAAAACAACAAATTTGGTCATGACGATTTGCTTTCACTCGGCATCAGAACACAAACGCACCCTCTCCAAAGTCACGAGGAGCGAAAGAGGGCGGTGGGAAGAAAGATAAAAAGAAGAATCAGCAAGCAAAAGACAAAAAGACAGTTTCACTCCAGGACTTCCAGGCTGAAGGCAATGCAGGTAAGAGAAAGATTTTGAGCCATTTCATTTCATCCAGGCTCCAGAACAATATTTAAGCAGCTTCGTGTTTGCTTTGTCTCTACAGAAGTGTTCAGTAGGAAACAAGAAAAAGAGGTGAAGCTTTTTTTCATTTTTTTGTCCCTAAAGTCATTATCTGTGTGATTTAGGAAAGATATATTGATTACCTCTAAATAATATGGAAAAGAGTTCATTTGGGTTTAAATCTTAGGTACTGTATATTGTGACATTTCCTTGCTGTAACACTGAGCTCGTTTCCATCCAGGAGACGAGAGCAGGAACATTGGGAGTCGGGCAGGAGGAGCGTTTTTTTAACAAACTGGAGGATGATGTCAGTCGAATTATCCAACAGGAAAAGAGACGCGAGCAATACAGCAACAGCCAGGCCCCAGAAATCAACACCTCCACAGAGCATGAACCGGTGAGTAGACTGGATGGTACATGAAATTACATAATTGTATACATAAAATTTTACACGTTATATTTTGGTCCTTTTATTTGGGTTGTTAGGGAAAGAGCAGAAAAGTAATACACATTGACAAAGAATTTCCTTTTCTTGACATTTTTTTACATATAAAAGTTTCCATTGCTGATCATCAATAGTCATGAGACTAGAATGCAGTGAATTATGGATAAATTAAAAACTTATTGGAGATGTGAGATAGGACAAACTCATTTCTTGTGTTGTCTTGGTCTTTTTTTTTGGCTGTATTTTGTTGAATTTTTCCCTAAAAGTGTATGTCTCCCTGTCTTCAGTTCCGCTCCACACTCTATGTTCAGGTCACTCATTCTGTGTATGCAGCTGTCTCTGATTTCCAGTGATTGAATAAATGCAGAATTTAAAAGTATAAATTTGTCCTGATCTGCTTTCCCCGATTTTCTCTCTTTTAGGACCCCAGAGCAGAGCAGCTGAAATATGAGCTGGAAAAGAAAGACCAGGAAATTGATAAGCTAAAGAAGACTATCACACAGTGGGAGGTCAGCTAACACAAAATGTCCTGGTCTGTCAGAAGTGTGCAAAAAAAATTTGTATGAGAATATATGTATATATTTGTAGACACATTTCTTTCAACTAGAAGAAGGACTAGAAGGTATGGTATCGTGAGTCATGGTCATATTTTAAGTACAGCAGCGTACAGCTAACCGTCAGTTTTTGTTGTAAGATCAGGATGAGGCTACAAGCCTTTTAACTGGTAAGCAGGTAGCTGGAACCTCGCTTAAGTTAAAGTCGAATATTTGTATTATGTTCACCTCTCCCATGAACTGGAGACCTGCCTTTAGACATTTTGGTAATTTGTTTTTTGGCTGTTTAAAATATTGAACATTTAACTTATTCTCAAATGACCAAATTTATTAGTTGAGACATTAAATCACAACATTTAAAACCTTAAGTTGGGTTTCTACAGTATAGAAAAATACTGCAGCTGTGGATATGAGTATTTAATGTTGTCAAGTAGGCTTTGTTTCTTCATTCAAATACTTAACAAAAGATAGTATTGGTAGATGCTACCATGCACCTTACAATCTGCCAGAAGGTCCAGGCACATGGTCTCAGCTGTGTGCTCAATCAATTTCTTTTCATCAATAAGCTTTTATCAACCTATAATGAATTGCCCGTTTGGTGATAGATAGATAGATAGATAGATATATTGACGCTTATTATATTGTGCTTTTTTCTTTGGAAAATATATTAAAGAATGAACATTTAGGTATACTGTATTTTTTATCAAAGTTATTATTTCAGCTCTTAAATTCTATATATTATTTTAGCAATTACATGGAAAAACAACTTAAGCATCACCTGCTTCTCAGTTACCTTTCCATAGGCTTGTTCTGCTCCACCTTGTTCTATTTAACCCTCCATGGTCTGTTGTCTTTGTTTTTTTATCAGGAAGGCTTTTTTATGCACTTAGTCAAAACAAAATCTATATTTTCCAACCTTTCATTTTCACAAAAGAACATGATGCATATGGGTAGAAAGGTTGATGGCTTATCAAATCGATCAAAGCCAGCATGTAACACCTAACATCACACCACTCAGAGACACTTACAAATCTAAATCAGCGATGTAAGCAGTCTTTAAATGAGAGGTCAAACCACTATCAATACTTACGGTGGGTCATAACACCAGAGGACATTACCAATCACTTTTATTTGAAGAGAGCCATGAATGATATCCAGTTCTCCATTCATCACGGATGAAGTCATTCTCTTTGTTTGGAATGGATGGATGGATGGAAGGATTTAAACATATAATAATTATAAATAAACAATAATTATGCTTGTGTGTGAGCTACATCTGCAGAAGTAGAAAGTTAACATTTAAAAAAAGATTTTCTCTCGTCAACCCTGCAGGGGAAGTACAAGGAAGTAAAAGCGAGAAATTCCCAGCTGCTTAAAATGCTCCAACAGGGAGAGAGTGAGTCAACCATCACACACGTTACAGAAACACTGCTTTACTTTCCATCTCTTTCCTTTTTGTCAGATTTTTTTTATCATGTCTATGTTCTCATCTGCAGTGAAAGATAAAGCAGAAATCCTCCTGCAGGTAGAAGAACTACTTCATATTAAAGAAGAACTGTCATCACAGGTGAGTGACAATGAAGTAGAGCTTACAGGAGGAATGGGGGGAGCATTTGTATGATTGTGTGCATTTGATTATTTAGGTAACATTACTACATGGTGCTCTCGAACAAGAAAGGTCCAAAGTGAAAGGACTGCAGACAGAACAACCAAAACACCAGGTAAGATTTCAAATACATGAAACCAGATCAGTTTGAACTGCTGTCCTACATTATTCTGTGATGTGATTCATTGTGTGGAATTATCTGTGTATTAGCTGACATTCAATGGAATGTCTGAAAAGTTTCAGCTTATGTTACATCCCCAGCACAGAAGTCCAGTCATAAGGACGAGAATTTGGTTTAATACCAGATTATATAATAATACTAGAGTTTTCCAGATTGTAATTTTATTGACCTTTTAAATTAGCTGACAGAAACACTAACTGTACAGTACTTCTGACTAATTGTGTTCTCTATGGGCTTCTTGGTTGACAGGGAAACAAGAAAGGGAAGAAAGGCTCAGAGACGGATCCATGAAAGGCTCAAAAGAAAAATACCTTAAAACAAAATAATGAAGAAAAACAAAAAAAATGACTGATTGCAACCAGGGTTGTTTTTTTTTTTAGCTCATAATCCATAAAAGAATAATATGCATGCAGGTGTAATACAGACATGTACTGTCCAAACACAGGATGCATTACATGGCAGTTGGTTCTGCTTCCCATCGATAGCACATGCTGTTTCCGGTTATGAACTGTTTGTGAGGTTTAATGCCAAATGTGATATCTATGGTTCTTTGATTTGTTTTTTCTCGCTGTCAAGTAAATAAATTACTTTTTCAGTGAAAAAAAATTGTGTCAATTTTTTTGTGTGCATTTTCACAAATGTTGAAATTTTAGGGAAGTGGCTTGCCTGAAAAAAAAAAGGTACATAATGCTCCCCCCATTATACTGTATTTCAAAGAAATGCTCTTCATCAAAGTAATTAGTAATCAAAAACAAGGTCTTTAAGGTTTTCCTGACCTACACCAAAGCAGGCATGAACACTAGATGGCAGCTTGACCTCCCCAGTAACATCAGTTTGTAGAACAGTCACAAAATTTTCCAATAATATACTGTACAACATACTGGGTAATTAAACGGTCAAATTATACTGATTCTTTAGTATTCACTTATTATTTACCTTCGATTCTCAACTGAAATCCATCGGCATGTTCAGCTCCACACTGTAAAACATCAAACGTGACGGCAATTCTGTCTGATTTATTGAATTTTAAACGGTAACTTTCAGGCACCTCTTCAGCACAATAACCATGTGAGGGTGCCTCTGCTTCCCATGCCTGCCTGGGTCAGACACCTTTTGCATTAACTGACACACGGTGCACGTATTTCAAGATCAGATTTGTGTGCATATGATCCACTTGACAATCTAAATGTGTTTTTCAGTTGCTCCCTGACTGAGGGGGTTTTAATCTCTGGTGCTGTTTGTGTGTCAGCGTGTGCAACTGTGTCTGGATGTGTGAGATATGAGAGTAGCCAAGGGGTTTTTCTGGATTAGAAGCTCCTAAAATATTCTGGTTGAGGTTTGGCGATGAGTCACAGGACAGAAACAGCTCTACAGCGATGAGTGTCGCGTTTGGCAGAAAAGTATGGGGGGTGCTATGCTCTCAGTCATCTGTTTGTCTTCTGGTGATGCTTTTAGGAAACATGAACCACAAAGCTTTGACCCAATCCGACCTTCAGTATGAAACTGACTAGCGGAGCTAAACCTGCATCAAAGCAACTCAAAGCATTAAAACCCTTGATCTCCGATCGGAGATTGAAAGGAGGTTGATCAGATCAATATACACAAAACATGACTTTAAATTACTTAATTTAAAGATACTAGCTTAGGAGGAAGTTAAAGCAAGACAGTGCAGGTCTTTTTTCTTTTAGTCTCACCAAGAGAAAACCATCTGCTGTCATCTGAAAGGAAAATGAGGTAAAATATATAGAATTTGCCAAGAAAGCGGAAAATTAAAGTGATAGATCTTACTACAATTTCATTATTTTATTAGATTATCATTTTCAAAAATGTTTTTCCTTTTGAGATGAACCTATTAAATCAACTACTGTACTTGAGTTGTAGGAAACTAGAAGGTATTTGTTAATGTTTACATTTATCATGTCATCACACAAGATCGATGTTAATGTTGCTGGTTTCAGAGAGAGCGTACTCAGGGCTGGCATTCATAGTGAAAACTTATACAGCACCTGGCATTGTGGCTGACCACATATTCAGGTATAAACAGAGTACTAAACAAATATTTCCAAAATTGCCATACGATGCTGCAGTTTAAGGCATATGTGTCAACTTTAGGCACATGATGTGCCTCTCTACCTCCGTGGCCATGTCAGCGATGCTCCTTCTCACATCCAGTGACAACACGTTCTCATCATTTGATGGCAGCTCCAACACATCAAACTGAGAGCTCAGTAGGTCTGCTTTCATGTAATGTCCCCTTCGAGCCACTAGCCTCTGGTAAAGCAGATCATGGTCACCGTGTAGGAAGATAAAAAAGACATCAGGAACGGGAGGCCGGATATCTTGGTCAGGACTGGAGGAGGGGAGAACTTTGGAGCCATGGAGGAGGATTTGTCTGTACTGGTGCTTCAGGGCGGAGCATGTCACCAGAGCATCAGAGCCTGAAGACCTTTCACTGAAACAAGAGCAACATACATGCAGAAAATGAGCGAAACCATTAGTTGTGTAGAAATATCTGCTGTGCTTTAATGTCTAAAAAACTGAAACTTGAACTCTGGAGTGAACTCTGGTGACTAACAGCAAAAGGAAAGAAGGATAAACTGAAAAAAAAACCCCAGATGGAATAGTTGTGGAAAAAAATCTCACTCAGACATTTCTCCCTGCTTTTCATCTCAATTATTAAAACCACCTCTGACACTTTTGACATTTTTTCTACAATTTCATATCCCCATATTTACCTCACTGCTGTGCTCTAAAGCTCCCTCTCACCCAAAAACTCTACTGTCCATTTGCACAGACAAATCAGTTTGAATTTCTAAAAGATTGATTCTTACCTCACAATGATGTCATGCAGTTTGAGAAGCCAAGGTAATCTGTCCTGAGGAGACATAAGAAGTAATGATTTTATTTTTTCCACTAACATTGTTTCTGTAGAGATAGTTTTAAGCTAGTGACTACAACGGTGTCCACATAATACAAATCCAACATTCACACTTTTAGCTCTGTATTGGCCTGAGTCAGCTCCTGATGACAATACTTGCTCTGCTATTGCAGGCACACAGTTGGTTGAAACTTATTATGAAAGTCTGTAATTTGAGGTAATTCTTTGATAACTCAAACTAACATTTAATAAAATGCCAGTTCTAACCATTTTTAAAAAAGGAAATTAAATCCTGAAGCAGAAAAGGAACTGTCACTCTAGTATGCCTTTGCCTTTAAGCACAACTGATTAGGTAAAACTAATCAGCCATCAGAGGCGTAATCCATGCACCACAGATTATTGTAGGACAGATGTATTGAAATATGGTGGGGAAAAAAATAGAGAAATCTTCTCCTCTCCTGTAAAAATACTACATTAGAGCATTGAAATAAGTTTAAAAAAGAAGCTGTGATGTTGTGCTAACAATGTATCTGATATAATTTTCTGTCTATTAGACTTTTAGAACCCAATTAGGGAATCAAACTGTGGCTAGAGTGACAGACATAGCAAAGCAAGAACACCTTGCATTGTAATCAGAAATAGAGTCCAGTCCTAACTGGTTTCACCCAACTGGAGTCACTTCAATGTCTTGTGAGGAGCTGAACTCAAATGAGGAGTCACATTTTCTCTAATTCCATTTGCTTCTGCCATCCAAAACCTGACAACTCTTACTTGCAAAAAAGTCACATTTTTGCCCAACAGTGACAGTAATTCCAAATGTATATTTATGATTCACCTCATGCTTCATTCTGACACTGCCAAGGACACTTTATTTTTAAAATATGCCAAAACATTTGTCAGAACAAGTTCAAGTGTGATACTCCATGCAGTTCAAAGTATTTTTCCCAGGGAGATGTCTTCAGCTACTGCCACCTAAATGTGTGCTGCCAAATGCTGGCAGGTATTTACTCTGCTTGCAAGCATGTAAACTAAACTTCTAAATGTAAGTTGCTAAATATTTGGTGATCTCTTTTTTATCTTTATCAACACGGGCAGAGAAAAGACAACTATTAAAAAATTAGATCTTTGTAGAATATGTTGAAAAGCTCAGTTTTCCCCCTGCTGCTTTTACCGTCTGCTGGAGTGCAGCTCCTCCATTCCTCTGGCAGTAAGTCAGATGATCATTTTTATGATGACTACTGAAGGAAATGATCACTGTGTCAATGACTGACATCCAATGACAGACACCTTAATGACACACATACACCTGGGCTGACCTGATCTGTGAGCGGTTCACCACGAGCCATCTTCTCGATGTTTTCCTGTGGGTGGAAGTCATCTCCTTCATGCAGGGGCCAGCCCAGCTGATGAGTGAACACAAGTGTTAAGTATAATTATGAACAAAAACATAACGATGTTTGATTGCGTGTCTATATGAAGCCAATTACCTTTTCTGATAAAAAGGCCCCTAAAGTGCTTCTGTGTATAAAAATACAGAATACAGTGCAATAAAATAAATGATAGAAAAAGCTACAAAAAGACCAGTGATCTGATCAATTACTAAAAGTCAATACAGTACTTGTTATGTTTACACTGTGGTGTTTAAATATTTCATAAATTCTTTTACTAATCCACCAGAAAAGATGAATCAACAACTATATTTGTAATTAAGGAATAATGAAAACAAACTAAAAACAGTTTTTATGTTTTTTAAATTATTTTGTCCTGAGTCTTATTCATTTAAAGGTATTCCTTTTTGGACATTGTATTCAAGGTAATTGTGATGATTATTTTATTTCTTACGGACAGAATATTCAACACCTATAATCCAGTCACCTATAATGAGAAGGGTTAGTTGCAGTGTAACTGATAATGATATGTGTGTCATCACATTTATAGATGAAACTGGTTATACAGTACTTTCCACAGCCTGAGACTCCCATTAGGATATAGATCATCCTCTCTGTGACACAACTACCTCAAAGAAGGTCCAGTCCTGAAATTGAAATAATGATGAAAACACTTATACAGCAGACGACACACACGTCTCTTAAACTGATGTAGATATGCTCACGTCGCCTACCTGAAATGAACGGACGGGCTTCCGTAGCTGGGGGGTCACAGCCCTGAACAGGTGCAGTCTGAGCCAACTTAGCTTTATGCTAATTTATGATGCCAAATAGCATAACTTGCTATTGCTTGGCTGAGGGTATAGTAACATGAATATTTTGTTTTTACACTAAAACTCACTTTAATATAAAAAAAAAAAAACGGAGGTACGTGAGACAAATAGGATAAAAAGGCGACGTAATTCCACATTATTGATTATTTCTTCTTCGTGTTCTTTTTCTTCTTCGTCCTCCTTTCCTTTTTCCGCCTCCTCTTCTTCTTCTACATCTAATGCCCGCTGGTAATGTTATGTTTGGTAATAGATGTGTATTGCTGCCACCACCTGGCCTGGAGTGGAGAAGACATTTTGCAGAGAATACAAAAACAAAACAGATTATTTTAGGTATACGTACTAGTTTTTTCATTGTACTTTCACAGTAATTTATTGTAATTTCTTGATGTTTTTCATAAGCAGACAATAATAAGACCTGTTGATGTCTGAAGAAGATCATTTGCCGTGACAGAGCCAGATAGCACCTAAAACGACACTAGAGGGCCCCTGAAAGAAGCAGAACCTCAAGGAGAGCCTGATCCAGAGAGAATACCAGAACCGGTACCAAAGCTGGTGTCACGTTACCTTTTGATGTCTATATTGATTATATTATTGTTACTGTCGTTGGTTGGGGAAAGGGTCACATGTCCTTACAATTAAAGAAACCCAATAAAAACTATTCTCTATTTACACACTTAAACACACACAGAAAAATACACATTTCCATGTTTTTGCCAGCACTAATAAACAGTCGATCATGATAACGCGAGTGATTGTTTTCTTTTGGTTAATTATGAATTAAAGTATTAAAAGAAAGAGTATTTCACAGGGCGGATGATTTCTATATATAACACCACAAATAACTAGATAACTAGAATTTAATGGAATAATCATGAAATCAGGAAGTGAAAGAACGAATGAGAGAGAGAGAGAGAGAGAGAGAGAGAGAGAGAGAGAGAGAGAGAGAGAGAGAGAGAGAGAGAGAGAGAGAGAGAGAGAGAGAGAGAGAGAGAGAGAAACCAACCTCCCTCCTGTAGATCTATTAGTGTGTAGGCAGGAGACGGATGCGACCAAAGCTCTCCTCCCTCCCGCTCTGTTTGATCCATCCATCCATCCATCCTTACATCCACCCGGTCATCCATCTCTCCATCACCCCATTCATTTCGGAGGGCGTCACAGGTGTCGAGACGAACCGACCAAACGACGCATACATGCGTGCGTGTGTGTGCATGAGCGCTCCGTCTTTGTGCGTCTGCTCTCCCCTGCTTGCATCCGTCGGCATGAGGAGCTGAAACAGAACCGACAGGAGGATGAAAATGCTCCGGTTTCGCAGTCCAAGTATTCGCTCCTTGGACCAGGAGGTCCACTGCACAATCCGGCTGCTGGACGACTCCGAGATCTCCTGCAGCATTCAGGTAGAGGCAAGCCTCATCCACCTAACCCACTTCATGTATTGTTCTGTGTTTATTGCAAATATCACGAGGATGCAGCATTAATATAGGATGTAACATGAAATAGTCAATAGGTAATAACCTCTACCTAGTATGGGTAGTATCCTTATTTTCATCAATGACCTTTTGAACCTATTGTTCCTGTAGTCTTGGGCTGCTCTGAAATTGCTGTTGCATGTGTTGTCCCATGCTGCATGAGACAGTAATGAGAACAAAAAAGGCAGTGATTTGATCTATTTGACCCAAATGGAGCTTGTGGCAATGTTAACTATATGGTGTTTGAGTGATCATGATCATTTTATTTCTAACCAGCTAGCATCACGTGACCAATCAGAGAGCAGAAACTCATCCCCTGTATAAAGCTGAAAACATGATTTATGTATTGATTTACTCTAAACTACTTAGAGATAATTGTAGGGATCTCGACTATGGACAAAGTCACATAAACAGCACAAAAGTGCTTTATTCACTTCTTTTCCCCATTCTAATTATTTGTGATGTAACCTTCCCAGACTCTGACCTGTAGAGGACAGTCTGATAATGAGCATCGCTGGTAACACAGCCTTAGCCTCAGCGCTGTCATCTCAGACATGTCCTGGATTTGAACCTGCTGGATGGTGGGACTTTCGAATGCTCTGCATCCATGTATTTTCTCTGCGTGCTCAGCCTTCCTCTCATGGTGATTGACTGTCACTCACCATTTATAGTCATAGTCATAGTCAACTTTATTGTCAAATGTACCATATACGTACGACATACAGCACAGATGAAATTACAGTTCTTTGTCATGCCTGGGTCACCACTGTGTCACTCTCACTCACAGTCTGCCAAAACTGGCTTCAGGATAGGTGCAAATGTGTTCATGGTTAATAGAAAAATGGGGCATCTTGAGCCAACAAGGAACTGAAGGCTCATTATTTTCAGTTGTCGTTGGGGTTGAAGTTTTTCTTCCCTTGCATTAACGAATGAGTCCCCGTGTGGCTCCTGGGCCCTTCCGGCCCTTCTGGGCTGTGGCTGGTGTCGGGTCTCATGTTGACTTGAAGATTCATGCAAAATCCAAGGAATCTGCTGAATTATAACTCATAGATATAGAACACACAGTGAATACAAATGTGTGGATTGTGACAGCACGAAGACTTTGTGCTGTTAAATTCCATTTAGAATTTCGCCAAACCCTTCAAAGCAGCACCAACTTGTTGACGACCCAGGCAGCCGAACAAAGACGAATGAACGCAGCTTCCAGCAGCATCTCCTGTCATCCTGAGCCACCCTCAGTAGAAGTTGGCAGCTGCCTTGACCACTTGCCTGAAACAAAGAGACCCAAAAACACTGGCTGGCTGTCAGACGACCTGTCGCCAATCCTCTACATGAGGAGGATTTGTGATTTCCAAATCAGCGTAAAATGCACTAAGATTGGGGGGGAGAAAGGCAGTGGGAGGTTGTACCTGTTTCTTTGTTCTGTGTTTCCATGTATGCCTGTGTTCTTGTGCCTTTGAGAGTACGGAAGTGTGTTCAGCTATGTGTTCACATGTGAGAATATTAAAGTGTGCCCTTCCCAGGTACAGGGTGGTGACGTGCTTGTGTGCTTTTAGCAGTGAGTGTGTTCATTTGTGCCAGATAAGGAAATGGACATATAAATTTCTAGTTGACTGCATCTTCCAGGGCTTTCTTTAATGGCTTTGTGTTCCTGTGCTGAGCTGTTCCTTCCTACATATTTCATGACATCCTGTGCTCCTTCCATCTCGTACATTATCTACTTATTTTTTTCTCTGCATCGTCGGTTGCTGTCCCTCTTTTATAGTCTTCAATTCTTTTCAACACCATGGAGAAACTGAACAGTTTGTTTGATGTAGATCTGGAATGCCTTTATTTCTCTAACTTTCCTTGATGGAGTCTGCTCTTGACCACATATAAAGCATAAGGTCACAATTTTTGAAACAATGCAGGTTATTCTGATTAAATGTAACTTCTCCTTAAAATTATTCATCTTTTTGTCATTGCAAAATAACAAGGGGTCTGGACTAATGTCACAATGTAGACAATGTAAGTTTGCATAAAATATGTAAATAGGACAATGAGAGCAAAGTAACTGAAAGATAAAGTGCTAGATAAGAATGAGTCCTCTCATATTTTCATTTGACTGGATAATAGTCTTCTGTATAAAGTCAGCACTGGTCAAGGGATGTTCTGAACTCTTCAAATGTTACTAAGCATAGAAAGGTTTCAGGACTGTCAGACATTCAGAAGCACACGATGTAAGGTGCTGACCAGTGTCGGATCTTGCTTTATATACTTTGGTTGTCAAGTATCTCACTCAACCAGAGCTGTATTGTGGTTGTTTCCTTAAATAATTTGTTTATCAATATGTCTTGATAAATTTTCAGTAATTTGATATGATCAGAAATCTTTTCTGTAAAAATTCCATTTTAAAAATAAACTAACTTTACAAAAACAAACATTACAAGAGAAATACAAAATAATCATATAATAATAAGAATAACCATCCAACCATTCTATCATCTTATCAGAATGTGTCTTTCCCCCTAACGCCTCAAAAGGGACATCACCATTCTTCAATCTGACCATGAAACACTCGACTGTCTGGCAGTGGGCATATTGATCTGCCAAGTATATGGACGAGTAACTGATGTGGGTAAGGAGAATGGAAGCTTAGGTGAGGGAACAGGTGTGAGAGAGAATTGGGACCTGTATTGACGGCAGAGTTGAATGCTGGGTAAAACACAGAACCTCTATGGCAACATGATGATGGATTCTTCTGCTCTAGTTGGTTGTATGTTTTAGGTTCTGATTCTAGAGACAAAACAACAACCTACAGCATGTTTTTTAAATCGTTTGTTTTGGTCGACAACAGAAGTGTACACAGGCTACATGTGTGTGTCTGTGCAGATGTGTGTGTGTGTTTTGTGTGTGTCTACATCCTGAGGTGGTTCAACGAATGCTGCATGAGAGATCAAAGCCCAGCAACCTGTTCTTTTCAGCTGCTCATCTCACTCTTTTTCCCTGATCCTCCCATCTGTACAACTCCTTTTCCCCTCCATCATCTCATCTGTGCTCCCTCCTGCTCTCTCAGGCCACACGTATTCTCTTCTATTCTCCTTTGTTCACCTTTCATGACAGAGTTTTACATCTTTCTCCCCTATACCATCTTTCTCACTCCACCCGACTCCTTCTCTGTAGCAAATCATGTATAATTAAGGGAGATCGCTGTTCTTCACGAGGCCTACATCAGTCAGCTGTCACCGATGCGCTGCACCGCAAGTGTGTGTCGGTGTGCACATACATATATGTGTGTATCTGAAGGATGATGTGGTCATGGTTCACTTACATGAAAGATTTAGTACTAGCCAAAGTGTCACAATTATGGACATTAATCCATGTGTTTAGCAAGAAATAACTGAACTGGCTGAATGGCTTGAACTTTTGAAAGGTTGAAACATGACCCGCTGATTGTTCCGCTCCTTTTCTTGCGGGAGTCATCTTATCAATACATGATGAGTGTGGTCTAATTAAAGTTGCATATTGATACTGGTGTTGTTTTTCACTAGGTCTGCCTTTTACGTGAAGGAGGAGTGTGTGTCTGCGTCCAGGCGATTCGGTGCTGTCTTTTGTTTTATTTTTTTACCACTGCCATTTTTCCGTCATGTGTGTCTGCATATGTGTGTGCGTGTGTGTCATGTTTAGGCAGTGTGTTTCTACTGGCAGGCAAGCTTGAGAACCAGTTATAAATAGCATTATTTTTCTATTCTTACCCTGCTCACTAGCACCTCTTTGATTCTCCTCTGACAAAGACTAAAAAGAAATAATCCTTTTTCTTGCTTGCGACTTAAAAAAAACAAAAAAAAAACAAAACAGGAAGCAGAAAGATGAAATGGCTGGATAGAAGGAGGAATGAGGCAAGATGAAAATATGCTTTAAAAAAAAGGTTGATAAGAAGAGGTATAGGATGACACAGTTGGTTACATTACAGGAAACGTGAAGGTCATAAAAATGAGCGATGGACTAGGAGAGGAGAAGAGGAAGGTAGTGTGTCTGAGCCGAAAAATGGATTAAGACATGAATCAGATTTGAAATGAGACAGGTAGCCATTGCCGGACTTGTAAAAAGGAGTCAAAGTGAAAAAAGATGGATGGGTAAACCAGGAAAAAGGGGAAGTGTTAAAACTGGCCATTAGTTAATAGAGAAGAACCTAAAAAAAAGAAAAAAGTTCAGCCACTAATCATCAGCTACAAATTTATATTAAAGCTTGAGTGATTTGACAACAGTAGTTATGTGAATGACAATGCAAAACAGAATTTCATATGAGCAGTGCAAATTGTGATAAATGGCATCAGTTTTAGTTTCTTGAGAATACACACATTTTCTTCACACACAGTCTGTCAATCCTCTGACGTGGACTTTTTGTTGGTCTTCAATGACGTTTTTGAGAATCCTGGGGAACAGAGATAAGACTGCTGCTTCAATGAGGCCGCCATGCACTCACACTCATAACAGCAGGGTTGAGGCAACAGTCAAGTCATCATCATCATCATCATCATCTCCATCATCACACTCACGCCCCTCTGTCATCTGTGAGTTAGTGTTCAGCTATTAACATAATGAAAGTGATGAAACTCCATTATAATAAAACTGGTTCGAACCCGTATATTGATGATTTATGGCTCTATCTCTACACTTATCAGGTTGTGTGGCCGGTTGGGAATCCAGGGGCAAATGACATGCTTTATATCATGTGAGATCATTTGTGGGAGCCATTAAATCTGTGCATGTGTGCATGGGAGTGTCCGCACTGCTGCCTGTGATATAAGGTCACTGGGACAAGGACACAGTCACAGTAACAAGTGAGTGAGTATCTCCCACCTGCGCAAGATATATACATATATATATGTATATACACACACACACACACACACACACACACACACACACACACACACACACACACACACACACACACACACACACACACACACACACACATCTCATATCAAACATGGTTGGTCACAACCTAAAGTGTTGTTGGTGGAGGTACTGAAAGTGCTGCATAACACTGCTACTGTACATGCCTTAAATATGCATATGTAATATGCTGACAATGACGAGACCAGAATGCTGATGTTTATGCTAATTATCACTATCCTCAAGGTAGAGCTGGGGCTGATTGAAGCATGGTTATATTGGCAGGTGTTGATTTCGTAACCAAAGCACTGGGCAGATGAAGTACTTAACCGTATGATGGTGTTTGAGAGAAAGTCAGAGGATGAATAAGATTATTGGAGATCATCCTGAGGGAAATATGCTGGTGCCTGCCAAATCTCGTGGGTTATTCATCCAATAATTTCAGAGACATTTGACATGGGGATGATTAAAATAAGTAGGGTTTAACCTCTGGGGGAGATAAATGTTTGTACAAATTTTCATGTCATTTCAACTAACAGCTATTTTGTCTGGAGAAATGTGGGGGACTTCCCTCTAGAGCTTCTAGCTTGGCTAGAAATGTCACATGAAGTGATGACCTAAGATTAGGTACACTACTGCAAAGTCGATTGAGTATAGAAATGCTGACTCTCTGGTTACGGCTGACTGATGATAAATGAAGAAAGTCTGTCCATAAACCATGTCTGTCGCTCCAGGCAGGAGTCTGTTCATGTTGTGGGTCACTGGTTGAAGAGGTTAAACCGAAAAATCTGTTATGCAGCTCAAAAAAATCTATGTTATAGAGCTGTGTGTTCTTAAAATTGATATGTGACAATATGTCTTTTGCATATGTGAAATATGTTCTTCACTCTTCTCTTGATTTTCACTCAGGTGCAAAGTAGAGATAGTCTGGATTCACCAATAAAATGGAAATGAATAAGGACTAGGGCAGAGAGGCTTGTTGGCAGTGAGGTGAAACATCTCATAAAAGTTTCTCTCGTTTGGAATCTGTAATTTTGAATTTTTTCCATAATTTAGTTTCCCAACTGGAATTCACATTTTTGCATCATCCCTCTGTAGCGTACATTGGAAATATTTTTGAAGACATTAGTATCCCATCTTTCCTTTTCCTTTAACCAACAAATCCAAAGTTGTACCTGCTTTTCAGTTAAAGAGTGTTGAAAAGCCCACATTTCCAAGGATAACAAATACATCAGGTTAAATTTTGATGGACATGTGTTTAACATGAGTAAAACATTGAGTCTTGGGTTTGACTGGATGTGTGATGGTGTACGTGTGGAATGTCCATGAATTCTTCTTTAAATACATCAGGAGAACTATAAAGAGAGGAAATGTTGTTATCTTCAGCTTTTATACTTGCTTTTACACACCCTACAGCCACTGTATTGATCTGACTCTGCTGTATCCTGGTCAAACCTCTAGACTGATCATTTATTGGCTTGGGGGTTGGGTTTTGGTGGTGAATACATGAGCAAAAAGCCTCCCGCTCACTCCTCCTAACTGGCAAGTAAATTGGTTCGTTAGCATCTCTTAACTCCATTTCCCTGTGGAGCAGCTGCAGTGATGACAGGGATAATCCATGAATTACTGCAGCATTTCACTTAAAAGCAGCCACTAGGTTCATAAATTGATTCATGTGAGTCTAAAAGGGACATATCATTATATTTAAGGTCCCACAACTCCATGTCTCCTCTGCTGACCCCTCCCTGTGTCGCAGGCATTGAACGCTGTTTCTGATTAAAACATTTTAGCTCAGCTAATTAGGAACACCATGTCACAAAATGAATCCAGCTGATGTTGATAGGAACCAGTCATAATTGAGCTGCCATGCATATTAATTAAACAGCTAGTGCTTAAATGGACCAAGGCATCCAGGGTTCTCTTGCTTGATCTCGCGATCTCGAGTTACGATGAGAGTCTTTGCCCTGCTTCACAACACAATGGCTATGTTACTGTGACCGCATCAGCTTGTTGTTTCAGCAGTCTAATCACGTGATTTACACCAAAGAGCAGTTAGAGTTACATTTATTCCCAGATGATTGTCAAATACATTCTGAAGTATTTCTATCCTCAAAGACTCCTGTGCTTTTCTGAGTTAAAAATTTTCTGTCAACTGCATGATAAACTAACACACTTTTCAACTGTTAATATGATGTCGATGTTCAATGTGACAATGTTATGTAACATTTGAAGATTCTTGTTGTAAATTGTATATCTTTACTTTCCATTAATACTTCCACCATAGGTTTATGATTTTGACGGTATTTTGTTGGTGTCTCTTCCTGTTAGCAGGATTATTCATAAAGATATGAACTGATTTTGACTGAAGTGTTTGGAGAGGTAATTTATAGCCCACAGAACAATGTTGATCACCATCTGGTCAGCTGGTATGATATCAAGTAGCACCTTCCAGATATTTCACATTGAATACAGGGACCTGTAAGAGAATAATCAATTAATGTGAGGTGAAACTTTGCAAGCGCAATGAATCAAATGTTGTTTGTCCACACAGACCTTACAGTCCAAAGGTAGATAAAATTTGTATTTGTCATAAAATTCTATCTGTGGGAATGTGAAAGGGGGAGGTTGTAGTGATGGACCTGCAGAAGACGATCAGCCCAATGCTGAGCTCCCATCGGCTGTTTTCTGTGGAAAACTCTTTGTTAGCTCATTGTTTAGCTGCCTGACTGATTCTTTAGGCTTTTGGTTCACTCACTGCTTTCAGCAAGTTGTGTTGTTTTCAGCATAAAAACAACAACAACAACAACAACATTGCACAGTCCATACTCAGCACCAAACTAGTGGACAGCAAACAGAAAAACAACGAGCTGCTGAAAACATTTGGTGCACATGAGATGAAACATTCAGGTGTTATGGTGACGGAACTGCAGACAACACTCATGCGAGACAAAGATGGAATTAACAAAAAAAACCCCAAATGTCACAGAAATCTAAAACAAATCCAAGGCCTAATCCAAAATAAATTCAAAAACATTTGAATAAACAGAACCCACATGGGAAAAACAAGAGACTTTGTACAATACAGGTAACTAAACTGATGACAAGTGAACAAACATGAGTCACAGGTACTAAATACACATTATGAGGAGACTTGAACACACTTCACTGCTAAACTGAATTTGTACTACAGTAAGGTCCTGTCTAAAATGTGTGTCTGTGTTTAACAAGGGAGAGCAAAAAGCACTTTGCTGTCATTAGGTGAGATCATGTGGAGACGGGATGATCAGGTTAATTTTTAATGCCCAGCCTTTGGATATATGAAATATGTATTCAGCCCTTGTTGGACATGACATAGATTCTTTCTATTTCTCTCCCTCACTTATCTTAGTCAGTCTTGCTTTTATCTACTCTCTTTTTATTTTCGTCTTTTCCTACTGAAGGCTACACAGTGTTTCTGCCTCTCGGTATGTTTGGCTGTAGTTCACTCTGTCTGGTCGGGATACTCTCACTCCCGTTTACTTGGCATTGTTTGGAGTCTCTCCTGCTTATGAGTGTCTGCCCTGAAAACGCAGACAGGATGTGTTGTCTGATGATCCTCTGACAGCTGGCTGACAATGTGGCTTTATTTTATTCTGTTCCGTCTATTTTTCTACTCCCTCGGTCTGTTTGTATGTCTGCTCTTCAGATTTAATGACGTAGCGTGACAATTATCGGAAGTCTCCCAAATCCTACAGGCACACAACACAAATGCTGACTTTTTCCCTCAGTCACACTCAAACACAAAACAGCAACATAAAAACGTTTTGCTGACCTTGTACTTTTTGCTGCTAACTGCTACAAGCTTCTGCGTAAAACTCGGGGTAGGGCCTTAAACAAATCAAATGCCATTGACATGTTGTCACACCCTGTCCTGTCCACCCAGGTACTGTTACTACGTCTGCTGTCGACTCAACTGTCCCTCAGTTGGGGAGCAAGTGGTGAGGCGCACTACAGACACATTGGCCCTTCAATCCAGTTGAGGGTGTCAATTGGTCTTGTGTTTTTTTGAATGCATCCAAGGTGACTGAATTGTGACATCAATTAATTACTAAATAAACATTACTTACTAATATGTACGAATTACTGAACAGAAAAAGTTAATAGTGACTTGCTAAGTTTTGCTCCTCATCCCAGGTCCTCAGAGGTGTAATAGTCTGATGCCCTGTGATATTGTTTTCATGTGTATAAATAGAAAGTAAGTATATAGAACAGATCTGCAATTACAGACCCTCATCATCAGCTATCGTAACATTAGCTTCAGTGACCAGTGAGTCTCAAAGGCTAAAACTAGCCATGTCCTTAGAAGCCACAGAATGATGCAACTTTGCTGGGTGCTGTTAGTTCTACTGTGGAAGAGCCTGTCTGCCTCTTCATACATTTAGATACTGCTCCATGTTAGCAGACACATCTGGCAGCAGTGGGTCTGCTGATCACAGGCCTGAATGAAATCTGCACTTCTATTAAAACAGCAAACAAATACATTTATATTACTATAATGCAACAGGAACTAAGCCATGCTCTTTGTGTCTGGTAGCCAGTAAAAGTAACAAACAGCTGAACAAATGGAGGTTAATTCATTATTAATATGATAATGTGTGCTGTATAGTATGTTCATGTAGCCTATATATGAACTCCCACTGTGTATCGTGTACAACATGCTTTATATTTACTTCTTGTGTTTTATTGCATTAACCTCTGATGGGGGAGTCTTTAAAAAACTGTGTTCTTGATGTATTTACTGAAATGATGATTGATATGCGTACAACATAAAGCTGATCCGTTGGTGCTTTCCTGTGACACAATGACATCATCATCTTTCTTCTCTGTTATTTTCTGTTTGCATTATTTCTGACTTTGCTGTTGTTCTTTTTGCTTTATAGCAACATATAACTGAAGTTATAGCACACCGAATTTACTGAAAATGGAGCATAATTTATCAAAAAACATACTTACTTCACTGACTTGACACATCTTCAGCAAATGCAGACCCTTGAGGAAAAAGTGCGAGGACAGGTGGTTTAGACACTGTTGGTGGAGAAAAGATAGAAGGGGGAACTCTGTTAAATCTCACCAGATATCCTGAAAGACCTGGTGGAGAGGTAGGCGGTGCAGAAATGATTATAGGATTTCAATGATCAGCATCAACTGAGGCCACTGAGGGTAGGTAAACAGGTTTGAGGAATCTGTAGAAATTTATGAATTAAGGGAATATTGAGGATTTGGCCTAAGCAGAAATGATGGGGAAAATTAGCCTGAAACAGAAATTCTCTAGTGAATTTTTTTTTCTCTGATATCATAATGGGTTTGAGTGTTGCGTAACAAAGTGCTCTTACACTGTATGAATACTAGCAGGACAGACCCATTTCAGAAAAAAAGTGATCTTCTGATATCATCTAAAAAGGCAGGCCTTAATCTTGCTCTATAATAGACTATTACCAGACCACCACTACTACAATACAGAGACATTCACACCTGTGATCAACAGGCACAATAGAAAGTAGTTTGTTTAATCCACGTTAAATGTACCAGTCTATGTAACAACATGTGATGGTCAGTGTTTCCAAAAGCAAGATAACAGAGCTAAATTTGATAGAGGCCCACCTCCAAATTTGTTCAGTGCACCTCAAAACCTGACTGGAAATCGTCAAATAGAAACCTTCAACAAGTAATTTATCTGATTAGCAATGAGATTGTTTTCAGATCAAATCAAAGGGAAGGTTAGACATATATGTATTGTGGACTAAAGCCACGGAATTAAGAGATTTTGTTTTTGAGAAGAGGTTTAGCTGCAGCTGTAGGGCTGTGGTACGTTGCTTTAATAGAGGCAGATTGGTCCTAACTAATGGAAAAGTGATGACTATGGATCAAATGTCTTTAAACAGCCTAGTTTAGATAGGGGGGTTACGGGGTCGAGGTCGAAGAGGCAGCTTGTTAAAGAAGACAGTTGTTGAAGGGCAATGACAGGAAAGCATTTTAAATATACAGTATATTTTATTTCTAAGGTTCCTGTGTAGAAAGATAACTTTAGGCCAGCTGAAGGCAGGAAATTATTCATTTTGTTGCAGGAGCCCAGAGAAAATTACAGTGTGATATTTTCTTTGCAAATTTACTCAATATCAATGACTTCAGGCTGACATAGTTATGTTCCATTTTCAGCCACTGCTGATTCTGACAGAATCAAAACAACATGGAAAACATCGCTACATCGCGTGCAAATTCTGTATCATTTTGAAGCCAAAAGTAAACAAGATGAAATAAGACGCTGAGCTGAAAACATGAGGAACTGGTGACAGTGATTAATGTGAAATGAAAACATCTAGAACAGGTGGCTCCTGCAGTTTAGTGTGTCAAGTGCAAATCAGATCAAGTGCATCAAATGCTGATGCGTGTGTGTCTCCATATTTAAATGAATCACAATGAGGCAGCCTCTACTGAATCAGTGGCTCCTGCTCAGTCAAGCACAGAATCCACTCATGTCAGCAGATTTCTAGATGGGACACACACATATAATTATGACACTTGAGGCAACCCATGATGCAAATAACATTGCATATTCTGTTTTATGCATGTGGATCAATGTAGAGTCACACCACCCATACAAAGGAAAGTGATGTTGCTCGGCTGCATACACTTAACCCTGAGAATCCATGTGCATCCGTTTGTGATGAGTAGATGTTGACTGATGAGCGTGTAATACATACAGAGCGATTATTGATTTCTCTGTGCATAATCTGTGTTTATCAACGACATATGAACTATAGGGTACTTACTGGCATGTGAAAAGACCGGAAGACAAGTGTTTCACACATTTAACATGTTTAATATACGTTTTAATATGTTTGTTTTCTACAGAGAGACACTAAAGGCCAGTTCCTGCTTGACCATGTGTGTAACCACTACAATCTACTTGAGAAAGACTACTTTGGTATTCGATATGTGGATCCTGAAAAGCAGAGGGTAACTATTATGTATACATAAAACTATACACTAACAAATGTTGTCATTATCTTCCAACTATCTATTTGTTTCAACAAGAAAACTAAAAAGAAAAACACTGCTGTACAAAACGTGTACAGCAGTTAACTACACAAAAGTGTGGTTGAATATGATACTCAGCAGCAAATCCACATATGCAAATTAGCAGTTGATAGAATAAGTTAATGTGTGTTACAGTAACTCTTATTATTTTATCTTGACGTGTGCATTTACTCTTTTTGATTATCATGTCATAGATTCTTGATATATTAAGGTTGGAAACAATAGAATGAATGTCAATCACTTTTCTTTTTGTGGATTTCACGCTTTTGGATTGCTTTACCTCTGAGAGAGAACTAGTAGGGCTACGTTTGCATTTATAGCTCCTGTAAATTAGATAACACCAAAAACTATTTTATGGCTGCCCTAAATCAATATGAACAAGATCTATTTCCACCGTTCACACAGCATACACACACATGTGTTGTTTTAACCAGAGCTGAACTGACTTCTAGCTGAATTTAGAAAGTAAAATAAGTCAGGTATAATTACATTTAAAACTCTCTCTTTCTCTCTCTCTCTCTCTCTCTCACACACACACACACACACACACACACACACACACACACACACACACACACACACACACACACACACACACACACATACACACACACAGCATTGGCTGGACCCCAATAAGCCCGTGGTGAGGCAGATGAAGAGTAAGTACGACTTTTCTTTTTTTTCTATTCTGCAACAGTTTGTGTGGTGTGTGTGTGTGTGTGTGGGGGGGGGGGGCTTTTGTATGAGTGTCACACACACTGACCACTTCAGTGTGGAGGGTTCAAACATCAGCTGTATCCTCAGGACACATGGTCAATCATTTGCCACAAGGAGAGGAATAACCAGATAATGTTGGACAGTGACTTTTCTTGGAGTCACCACAGGCAATCAGAGACACGATGAAGACAGGCAGAGCTGCACATCAAGTTTCTCAGACACAAAACACACTGCAAGAGAGACAAGTGGAGAGGCACCAACAAAGAATCATGTAACAATATAAAATATACATGTCATGATATCATGTGGCTGTGAACATCGTATTTGTACAAGTCTTTTTTGTCTTCCTGGAAATGAGTGAGTTGAGATTGCACAATAAAAAAAAATATTAATGAGGGTAAGTTTTAGGTGGCATTATCTTACACACATTTTTATGTCTTTTAAAACTGCTTTGTCCAGCTGTTATAATGAACCCATGACAAATATTGATGTTTGCAGTTCTTGCTTTTAGGTCACTGAATTAAGAAAACCCCCAAAGGAATGAGAGGGTGGATGATAAGGAAATCAGTGAAAATGAGAATGAGAAAAAGAGGCAGAAAGGAAGAGGAAAGAGTGATTAAAAGGAAAGTGTGTGTGCAGTGGAGGGATTCAGGGATGTGGAGAAGGAGACAGTGATAGATCAGGGAGCTAAAGCGAGAATTCAGATTGGTGAATCAAAGAGGAGAAAAAGATAATGGAGAGGAAGTTTCATGTAGAAAGAATGCCAGAGAGTGACAGAAATAAAGAGCGATGAGACAGACGGATGAAGGAAGAGTGTTGAATGGAGCTGAGGTCAACATGTCTGTTCACACAGTGACATGTTTTCCTCATAAATTAAGTATGACTTGCATTTCATATTCTATTTATTGCGCTCAGATTCTGAGCTTTATAACATTATAGCACAAGACATGTACTGTAGCTCACCAGAACTACGTTTTGTCTCATGCTGTCAATGCTTGGAGCTCTTACTCCTGCTAAAATGCCGTTTATCCAAGAAAGGAATGGCAACAGCATCAAATGAGAAACTCCCAGTAAGATTAATTTATTCATTACAGATGCTTGAGTGTCATATTGGACTTTTTAGGTTAACTTAAACCTACTGGTGTTTCTTTTACACTAATGTTGAGTTAGTGTCTCAAGTCTTTGGTTTGAGACTAATCTAAATCACATTCATGATCAAGTAGCTCATCCACTCTGCTTAAGTACAAATTTAACAAGGTGAAGTTATGGAGGATTTGTATATACATGTGTATGTTTGTACATAATGCAAATTTGCATTCACTCATTAATCTTTTTCCCTTTTAAACCATCTACATGGCATTAATTTGTCTCTGCATTTTATTTGTCACTTCCATCACGTTTCATTTCATTTTCATGCTGCTTGATGTCTTTGAAAATTATTTTTTACTCTGATTTTTTTGCCTCTCCTTTGTTTCTCCTTTGTTGGCTCCGGTCTGATTGTCTCTTACTTGTCTTTAGCAGCTCAGCAACCATATACGATGTGCTTCCGTGTCAAGTTTTATCCCAATGAGCCGATGAAAATCAAGGAGGAGCTCACAAGGTAAAATCACAAACAGTGGAGGGTTTATAGTGATGGAGTATGATTGAGAGCTACACAAAATACAGAAGAAACAGACACCTTTTACCACAGATCAGTTTTGTTGCTATAGTAATTTCACTAATGTACTTTAAATTTGAGCAATCAATGTGAAACACATTAGTGTAATTTTCATTTATTCTTTATGTGCATGTTGCAACTCGTCTGCAGGTACCTTCTATACCTCCAGCTGAAAAGAGATATCTACCACGGGCGTCTGCTTTGTCCTTTTGCTGAAGCTGCATACCTCGGAGCCTGCATCGTTCAAGGTGAGACCTGGTGACAACTAAATATTTTTATATCTCTTTGGAACAGCAGATCGAGATGTGAATCTGGGTCAGAGCAACCTCAACTGCGATTGTCACACAATGCAATACAAAAATTCCTCTCAAATATTAATAACAACCTAAACCAACCTTGATGTAATACAGATTAACATAGTCCACGTTGCAGGACCTGCAGAGGTGTTCAGAAGTGGACTATTTGTAGCGATTTTGAGTCTCCATCACAGCAAACACTAGTAAGCAGCATGATGAGACTAAGCTGATGGTGTCCATCTTCTACCAGCAGTCAAGACAGCTGCATTCATTGAGCTGGGAAAGACAACTGTGGCCAGGCAACAAACTTTTTTTTTTGTTTTTGCTTTATTGTCTTGGCATATCTATAATTATTAGAGCTTGTCTTGTTGGGGCTGGGGGGTGGAGATGAATCTAGTCATGGGACTGTTCTGAGAAGAACGGAGGCCAACATGATCACGAAAATGGTGTAACTCCTTTGAACCACCAGCTGAATACCTGCTTCTCTGTAACTTGCGTGCACCTCGGAGGGATCACAGTTGCTAAATTTAGTTAACACATCAGTCAATACATTCAATGCTCAGGAGGCCATTGGAATCCACTAAAGAGAGCAATAGCACCAGCTATTAGTCAATGGAACCATCAGCCATAGGGATAATAAAAGAAAAGGGCTGTTGGTGCTTTAAAAAATTTTTTTTAAAATCCCAGCTGATAAAAAGAAATAGGAGCAGAAGAGCAAAAAGTATCATCCCATGCAGGAACAGCTGGAGCAGACGTGGTCTCAGTGGCTCCATCAGATTCAATTTACAACATGGGAGGAGTGCGAGCTTCCGATGGAGGACGTGTGCTCGTGGATGACACAGACCACTGCCACCATCTATATTTAGAGGAGAGAGAGGAAGATTTAGAGCTGTATTATATAAATTAACCCTTCTGGCAGATCCACAAGTTGGCCGACATCTCTGGAGAGCAGACTGTGGCTGACTGCATTAGTATCGCTGACTCGTCCGTTTAATGAGGGCTTATCCTCATCCCTCTGTGTCAGGTGTTGATATCAAAGCTGGAGATTCTAATTAAAAAAATCTCTATGCGAATAGCAGTTTAACCTTAATGATTCAAAAATTATTCAAAAGTAACATTCATTCATTTTCCGCCGCGGGTCTCCGGGAGCTGGAGCCTATCTCAGCTGGCTTAGGGCGTGAGGCGGGGGACACTCCAGGCACGACGCCAGTGCACCGCAGAGCCACACGCAATGACAGACAACCATGCACACACACACTCACTCCTACGGGCAATTTGGGACCAGCCAATCAATGTGAAGCGCGTGCTTTTGGAGGTGGGAGGAACCCAAACAAAGCAAACTCCACACAGAGCGGGACTCGAACCCGGACCCACCGTGTTGTGAGGCTGCAGCGCTACCCACTGCGCCACCGTGCCGCCTCAAGTTTGCACGAGTATGTAATTAAATCATCCCACTGATTTCCAACAATATTAAAACCCAAATAATCTCTTTTGTCAAGGTAACGGTATTTCATTCAAGAATTTGTCAACAACTGCTTGGAGAAAGTGTTGAAAAACAGCTAAATAATGTATAGTACTGTATGTATAAGTTTATAATTTTTTATGTGCCAGATTTTTTTGCTGATAACACAGTTGATAAATCAGATTTTGAAGGAATAAGTAAAGGATAACATAAAACATCTAATTAGCATATTGTAGATATAAAAACAGCAGGAAAATGAAAGTTGGCACCATCTAAAAGCAACTTACTGATTAAAGAACTAAAAGTCATTTTTCAATCAAATAATGCTCACTGTATTTAGCGCTGTGTGTCATGTAGACAGAGCCTGGCTAGCTGTCACCTTAGTCTGTTTACCAGCTAAACTGATTGCTGGCTCCAGCATCATAGCAAGTTTCATTCTTTTGTATTTCCCAAAATTGACTGAAAGTAGCAAGTGAGACTTTCTGTATATCTTTAAAATGTTCTTCTCATTCATTTTTACTATATTATCTTCTCTCCTTAGCTGAGCTTGGGGACTACGACCCAGAAGAGCATCCATCAGACTACATCAGAGACTTCAAGCTGTTCCCCAAACAATCCCTCAAACTGGAACGCAAGATGATTGAAATACACAAGAATGAGCTCAGGTAAATAAAGATGTGTGTCTGGTGTTGTTATTGTCTGGAGCTGAATCTTTACTGTCAGCTTATGGCTTCGCTTTCCTAACAGGCATGGAGGACTTGCTTATGGTTTGCATTTTTCAAAGCATGCCGGGGAGACAGTTTTCTGCTCCACTGACTGTTAAGTGATTTCTGCTGTTCGGGCTAGTGACAAAATTGAATAAGATATTCAAGGCTCATTGCACTAGTGAATTTATTTCAGTTTGCATTAAATTGCGAATTAAAAAGGGCTGAAATTTATTAGCATGGATGTGGGCGTGAATTATTTATCTGAAGCTTGTTTTGGGCAATTTGGTTTCTACTGCAGGCTAAAATTCAACCTCACAACACGAATATACAGTGGTACTTCTACTTACGAAATTAATTGGTTCCGGAAAAAAATTACGTAAGGAGAAAATTTCGTAAGTAGAGATGTGTTTTCCATGCAAATGCCCTAATCCCTTCCAAGCCCCCAAAAATTCCGACATGCATAAAAATGCATCAAAAACATGTAACAAATACATGTTACAATTAGATTATAACACAATAAATGAGAGTTATACACAACGTAAAAAACAAAGAATAAAAATGATGGTCATACCTTTTAACTGCTATCCTCATTGTTTTTTGCCAACAGAGTGACAACAGAGTGAATTCCAGTCCTCCTTTTGAATTTCTCCAACCACCCACATGATGCCTTAAACTACTTAAACTCCATTTTGCTTTAATAACGTGGCGACTGTAGATGAATTACGGCCATATTCTTTGGCGAGATCAACCAAACACATCCCTTGTCATGCTTTTCTATTATCTCTCATGCTTTTCAATTAACTCTTTTCTCCGTCACTTTCTTGGGGTCCATAGCGAATACTCAAAAAGTTAATACAATATATTTGAGCAAAACTATCAGAACACCTCATGGGTCGAGAGCAGAATGAGGAGGACCCTGCATAAACACCGATCTAGCTCCACACAGAAGTCCCTCTTAGCCAATGGGATACCAGGAAGATACTAGGTAATAGCCAATGGCAGAGCAGCTATGAGAATGGTGCGTGGGAGCTGCGTGTATGAGCCGATACTGCCTTTTTACCTTACGTAAGTCGAAATTTCTTTCGTAACTAGAGGCAATATTTTCCTGCTGAGAAATTTCGTAAGTGGAAAATTTTGTGAGTAGAGACATTCGTAAGTAGAGGTACCACTGTATTACATTTAGTGTTAAACTAGTACCTGATAAATCATAGGTTCTCTAATAAAGAGATAAATTGTCTGTGGAATAAAATGAAATGCTAGAGAGCATCTGATGAAAAAGAGGAGATCCATAATGCACCCAGGCATGTACAGGATTAAAATATGTTCAAGTTGATGCAACCTTCTTAGTCTTGCGCCATACTCTGTAAAGGTAGAGAATGCTTCACATGCTTTATGCATAAAGCATAAAGCCTCTCTTCAGGTTGTTTATGTTTAATTGTATCATCATTGCTACCGGTCCCAAATTGCCCGTAGGAGTGAGTGTGTGTGTGCATGGTTGTCTGTGTCTCTGTGTGGCTCCGTGGTGCACTGGCGTTGTGCCCGGAGTGTCCCCTGCCTCATGCCCTATGCCAGCTGAGATAGGCTCCAGCTCCCCATGACCCGCTACGGCGGATGAAGCAGCAGAAAATGTATGTATGTATGCTACTTGTAATTAAGATTTTAAAGTTTGTGACTGTCTCACTTACAGGGATTATAGAACATCAAAGCCGTATCCATCATTTCCCACAGCACACAGGCAGACACTAAATGTCCTGCATCTGTCCCGGCGGATGTAACGAGCTGGATTAACAGTGTGTAGATTACTTCTGTAGAAGAAGGCTCCAGGTGGTTTACAAATAGGGCAGGCTGTGAGCTGCATTTGCATAATAAAGTCGTTACAAAAAGGGTTTTGCATTTTCATTTTCCATGAAGTGAATGTAGGCATATGTATGAAGTTGATTTATTTTTCTGACATTTTTCAGTTTCTTGACTTTGCAGCACTTATGCTAATGAACAAGGAAAACTTTAACGGTCATATATTTCTGGAAAATGATATAAGATATTTTAACCAGGTCAAAAAGCTGGTTAAAACTAATAGTTTTAATTTGGGACACAAACACAACCCTCAATACTGATTCACTGTCAGTATTAAGGGTTGTGCATCTATGCTCAGGTTGGACACTGAGAAACCAGTTGGGAACAACTGCTGATTGTTTTTGTTTTTTTGAGAACAGTTTGTGATTCACAATTTATTATCAATCCATGCTGGTGTCGTAGATCAGTCTACAACCTAGATTTTTCGCCTCAGGTAATTTCTCCCTTCTTTACTGTTAGGGGCCAGTGTGCTGCATTTGCAGAGTTAAACATGCTCCAAAGGGCCCAGAGCCTTGAGACGTACGGAGTTGACCCTCACCCATGCAAGGTAATATTTAGACAATGTATGTTTCTGGTTGTGACAACTGTTATCAAGGTTTGTCTCATCAATGGAATCTCTCTCTGAGTAGCCATCTTCCCAAAGTGTTGCATTTCAATGATTCCAATCAATTAAAAATGTATACACAAAAATATCTCACTGTCCTAGAGGAGCGTCACCAGGGCTTACTTAGTTTCTTTAATTAAAAGCCTTTTAAAGTCGCTGATATTTAGAATCGTTCATATATTTATATGAAAGTACTGGTTTCATTAAGAGGACAAGCATATACTCGCCTCTTGCTGTCTGTTCATTTGCATATCAGATAGACAAATATACACACAATTAACTCCCAAAAGCCCTTTAATTGAAGGTCACCATGAGAGTAAAAGATGAGACAGGGATGAGTCATGTGAGAGAAGCTGAATGTCACTGGATCTGAGTCAGGTTCTTGTTGACATGTGATCGTTTAGGTGACAGATTTAGAACTCTACCCAAAAAAACATCGCTTGCAGGAGTCAAGATTCATATTGACTAGTTAGAGAAAAGCTTCAGAAAAGAAGCAGCGTCACTGTCAGTAGGTTTGTTTAACACTGCCTGCACTTTTTTTTGTATTTATCTCGCACTAGTGTGATTGTTGAGATGACAGAATCTGATAAATAAAAGCAATAAAAATTCAAAATCCCAGTCTCTTTGTTTTCACTGTCTGTCGATCCTTGAAATGGGGACACCCTCCCAATGACAGGCATACACTATGACAGCACTCTTCACAGATCAGTAACAACATTTATTTAGGTTTGTTGGAAACGGCTGTTATTGTCATGCAGATCTGTGAAGATCACAAATTAGTGAAAATAATTAAGGAAATATGGAGAGTTACTCAAGACTGACAATGTTGTGTCATCTTCAGAGTTGATACTTATTTAGTTTTGCCTCTCTGAGTATTCTTTACGTGTGTGTGTGTGTGTTTGTGTGTGTGTGTGTGTGTGTGTGTGTGTGTGTGTGTGTGTGTGTGTGTGTGTGTGTGTGTGTGTGTGTGTGTGTTTTTCAGGATTTCACAGGCTGCACAGCCTTCCTCGGGTTCACAGCCACAGGCTTTGTGGTCTTCCAGGGAAATAAGAGGATCCACCTCCTCAAATGGTACGATGTCGTCCTTTAATCTGGATTATGAACCTACAAGCATAGAAATTATGGGAATGACATTTGTATCTCTCCATACATCTCATATCAAACTATGATATTTACAAAATTTAAGGATATTCTCTGTATCAAAAATTTATTGTTGCGAACGATATTACATGATTGATACTGTAGTCTATTACTTTATATAATGTAAATACAGCATTGATTTTTTTTAAAAACATTGGATTTTATCAGAGGATCACATGCATGTATTCAGAAAAAGTTTTGAATACT
This sequence comes from Antennarius striatus, assembly GCF_040054535.1. Classification (NCBI taxonomy): domain Eukaryota; kingdom Metazoa; phylum Chordata; class Actinopteri; order Lophiiformes; family Antennariidae; genus Antennarius; species Antennarius striatus. Next base: position 18,687,787 of record NC_090778.1, read on the forward strand.
ACCAGGAAGTACAAAAGAACAATATTTAACTGGAAATACAGGTAAAGCTCATGCACAAAAACTGAGTTACCCTCCAAAACTAGGGACAATATCTAAAGACATTTAAAAATATTAAATACTGCAGTACCTTTTGTATCCTGTATTTTATCATTGGTCAACAAAAGCAAGCACCTTCAACTATGATACGTCATACGCCTTTGTGTATTTGTGCAGGAATGATGTCAGCAAGCTGAAGTTTGAAGGAAAAACCTTTTACGTCATTGGGATCCAGAAAGAGGTGAGTGGAGTGACCTGCGTGCACTTTCTCCTCTTGACTGTAAAATGAATAATACATTATTTTTAAAAATGTTTTTTATAAAGTTTCCCCACATTGTTAAACTGAATTTCTTGCACGCACATCATCATTATTGTGCCTACCTCTCAGAACCCAAAGAAAACATTCAGATTCAGTTTTTTCTTGCTGTAAATCCATTAACATAAAAACCAATCAGGTTTGCACATGTTCTAAACTTGCAGAGCAGTGAGAGCAGAAAAGCATCCTGGGAAGAGAATTTTTGTTTGTTGATCGACTGGCAATGACGACCACATGCTTGACCCTTCTTACAAGTTTGCAAGTGGGCAGGACATTTGCAAACTTATAGAAGGGTTTTCATCTGTTTTCTTCTCACTATGCTCACTATGAGATTGACTTTTGAGACTTTACAGTTAGAGAGAAGTTAATGGTGTCTCCAGAATGTTGTAGAGCAATAGTTCAAAATGAGAGGATATACACCACCTCATCTGAGGAGAATATGTGGACATGAGCTCTAAGACACAATGGAGAGTTCAGTTCAGTGTTAATAATAATAGCGTAGCTCATCAATAAACTGTGTGCATATCTAGATAGGAAGCCTTTAGACATGTAAAGCACCATATCCTCCCTCCCTCTAACTGTTCATTAACCATGGCCGTGTTTGGGTGTTTGCTTGCCTATCCCCTTCTCCTAAGTTGCAAGAGCTAACTTCATCACATGCAGACAGTTTAGTTACTGTTAAATATGCTCACATCATGTGCACACATTTGGTTTTTATGTTACCCAGATGTCATATTAGTTTGTGGTTATGAGCTCTTTCCTCCCACCTCCCTCCCTCCTGACATTTACCTTCTCCCTATCTTCATCAGTGTAATTGTAACGTCATACAAGTGTTCTATGAAAATGTACTTTTTGTCTGTGTAATCCTGTCCCCCATCATACACACTCTGTGTGTCACTGTTTCAGATCTCCTTAACAGGCAGGATTCAGTGTAACAGGATGGTGGGTGTGCTACGACTAACCTCCTTACTAACATTACATGTCGACTGTGGCCCAAATATGAGACTACGTCTCTACATTGATGTTTGGACATGTCCAACATGATCATAATTTTTTTTTTGGGTGACATCTCTGTTTAATACCGACACAGAAAGAATTTTGTGACTTAAAATACAGCAGCACATTACAGCTATTCTTGTATTTGGGACACATTTTATTCCAACACTGAATTTTTGCCATTGAATCCAAAGCTTGGTAGATTCTGAGCAGCTATTACCTGACGCTTTATTCCTCGCATATGTGCATTTGACCTTTCTTTGCAAAAATCAAAGCTCGTCTTTATTGAATAAACTCACGTTCATTCTTCAGCAGTGCCTTAAAACTCCACAGTCTTTAATTCTAGTTAAATACATGTTGCTTTTTAATCTACCAATCAGCTCATTAATCATTCAGTCACATAACCATATTCTCTTCAGCACATCCTAAACCAGCACAGTCATCTCTGCTTAACCTGTCAGTCTGTCCACGTGTTTTTCTGTTTGGCAACTCATGAATGTTTGAAGATGCAGTTTTATCTTTGTGTTTCTGTCTCTTCTTTCTGTGTGTAAACACAATCATCACTGGTGAGTAAATAAAAAGTAATAATAGCAGCACAAAGCATTACTTCAATTCCCAACTTGATGCCCCTCCCCACGACCTACTCCCCCCCCCCTTTATGATTGTCAGAGGAAACGTTGATTTTCTTTTCCCTTATTTGGTCGCTCAGTGTTTGTTTTATTACCTTATGTAGATGTTGTCTGCATTTCCAGTTCATCCAATTTGATTCATTTATTAATTTTCTTTTCAATAAAAATACATCATTTGTTAGCTTTTTTCATTGTTCTGTTTCAAAGACAATGATGTCATTGTTAAATTAAATTCATTGTTCTACTTTAAGTAGACTGTAGATTATGTTTCATCCATATCGTCTTGTTATTGTTGGTAAATTGTTGATCTCTCCCTTCTGACTGTGTTTTTTTTGTTTGTTTGTGTGTGAGTCAAATGTCCCATCAACATTTTTCCTTGCTTCATCAGGATTTTTTTCACGTACTGATCTGTAGTGTGTTCTGCTATGTGACAGGTCACTGCATGATTTCACTCGTCCTCACCTCTGACATTTACCCTGCAAAACATAAATTCCCTGTCCTGCTTTGAGCTGATGGCAACATCCATGGCTTTATTACTGCAAGACTTGCTTGAAACAAAATCAGACAGCAGTTTCCCTCCTTTGTCACATTTTTTTGAATTGAGATTGAGCACATGGCAGCTTAACACCAGCACTATGAGACACCATATACTATTAAAGTGTTTTTGCATGTCAGCCAAAGTGAAACCAAAGCCAATTTCACACACAAACACACGCACACACATACACCTATGGCCAATGCAACACGTGTAAATCACAACTACCTGTACATGATTAATGTAACTGACATTGAGGGAGTTGAGCAATGTAGCTGATGTTTCCCGGACCTGTTCAACATTAAATGTCACTATTTAAAACACATAACTAGATTTTTTTATCATATATTTAATTGTGTCATTATATACAGTGTAGTTGTTACCATTTTACAGTAACTCACCTTATTGATCCCAGTTGTCTTTGTCGATGATCATCATTGATCTTAGATGACTGCTTCAGTCTAACATGTTGCTAAGGTTACAGCTTTTGGTCTGTGGATCAGCATTGTGCACAGCTCCCTCTTACATTTTTAGCACTTCTCTTGCCATTTTTCACATGTAGTCTAATGTGTCTTTTCTCTCCTCTTCTTTCTCTCCTCTTCTGTGTGCCTTTGTTTTTTGTGCAGAAGAAACTTGTTTTGACATTTCACACCTCAACACCTGCAGCGTGTAAACACTTATGGAAGTGCGGAGTGGAGAACCAATCCTTTTACAAGTGAGCCTACACACACACACACACACACACACACACACACACACACACACACACACACACACACACACACACACACACACACACACACACACACACACACACACACACACACTCATGATTCAATAAAATTGCCTTTCCTCAATGTTGTGCTTTGATTTTTCCCTCTTTACTCTTTATGCTCCTGCTTTTCTTTTTCCCTACTCAGTGTTCTATTGTCCTTGACTGTGGTGCCACTGAGTGCTGTAATGCCATTGCTCTGACTATTGAGTGGTTATTGACACAAATGCTCTGAGTGAAGGCAGAATGGATAGTGGACAGGCTCCTGAGCTTGTTGGTCTGTGATAATGGTAAACATGACAGATCTCTGAAATGTTGACTGTATCAGAGCCTATAATCTTTCAGCTGGCATGAGGACTCAAATGATCCATCAAATATTAATCACCACTAATTGACAAACCGTTATGATAATAAACATTATTGTTTGTCATTTTTCAAGCAAAAATGCTAAATGTTGGTTCCAAATGTCTTTGTGTTCTATTGCAGTAATTTCATGATTTTGTTTTTGGGTTAGTTTGCAGACCAAATGCCTAAATTAACAGATCTCCTCTTTAAGAGTGCAACACTTTCAAGATGCAATCAAATGAAATCGTATCTGTGGACAGTCCTCAAGAACACAAACAGCGTTTTAAAACAGAATTGAAGTTTTTGGTTTAAAAGGGATTTTGAAAAATTTAGAAGCAGTGTTTAACATTTCCTAATAACCCCTGCTTTGAGAACCCTGACCACTGACTTCCTACTGACAGCAGCTGGTGTGTCTGTGAAAGGTGAACAGAGGGAGAATGTCCGTCATCTCAGATGTCGAGCATCAGAGAGCCTAATAAGATCAGGGGAAATTGCATTTGTAAATGGAAGCCAAGCAGAGCTTTGATAGCATACGCTCTCCGTCCCTCATACTCAGAGCAACTCAGACGTGCCCTGCCATTTGTCCTGATAAATGGTCTTAAAACAAAAATGAAGGGTTGACCTACAGCATGCAGCAAATGTTTACATTGAAGCAGTTTGTATTGACTTCCTCTTTTGCTTTGTTAATGACTACTTTGTTCAAACAAACACACTTACACATTTACTATTGGTATCTCTGTTCCATTATTTTAATATTGAACTTCTTTTTTTTCCACCCATGTTTTTCCTTCTTCCCTCTCTCTCACAGGTGTGCAAAGTCAAGTCAGATAAAGACCGTTTGTAGCAGTAACATCTTCTTCAAAGGTAGCAGGTTCAGATACAGGTGAGAGACGGTGTGAATACTGGTATAAGAGAGTGTACAGAAGCAATATAATGACCAGGAAACAGAATCATCAAAAAAGGAGCACCCAGTTTTACAGTCACCTTACAAATGTCACTAACACTTTACTGTAGGCTTTGTACTGGCCTCAGAGATTTTCATGAAATAAAACAGATAGATCTTTGATGAACTCCTTTGGACCAGC